>NC_080464.1:3131217-3434247 GCF_028018845.1 Melospiza georgiana | reverse complement strand
TTCCTGGACGCTGCTGATAGTGCTGCTGATTTTCGGGTCTTTGATAGGTGTTACGAGTGTGTTGGATAGGTGACCTGTCTGGACAATCGTTTATAAAATGTCCAAAATCTCCACAGTAAAAGCAATGGGCCTGGTCTTTAGAAGCTATTACTGCATATGCACCAGAAACTCCTTCAGCAAAACCCTTAGCAACTGCTTGGGCCACTGTATTTTCAGTGGACATGTGAGATGTACAGCATTCCAGCATTTGCTCTATGGTAGGGTCTGTATCCAATGGTAGAGACATCAGAATCTCTTTGCGTTGTTCGTTTGAGTTACTCATGGCAAGTTTTCATTAGAGTTCCTTTCTTGCCTCTGAGCTCTCTATCTGTTTTTCCAGAGTATCTTTAATTCTGTCCACAAATTTGATAAAGCTTTCATCTACTCCTTGTTTAATAGCAGAAAAATGCATTGTCGACATTGAATCGTCGTGTATGAGAAGTAAGAAGATTTTTGCTGCAAGTGCCACATCTTGCAGTGCCTCTTTGTTCAAATTTTCCATTTGATCCCCAGGTTTCTATAAATCCCTTTCCTGAGCCAGCTGTTTTAATGTAAAATTTGTCTTTTTGGCATCTGCGGAATATGAGTCTGATAATGTTTTTAACTGTTTTTTCCAATGCCTTTCTCATAACATATATTCTGCTGGGGACAGGAGGCAATGGGAAATATTTTTAATATTGTGGGGAAATAAAACATGTGCTGAGAACATAGCTTCTAAGAAATTTCTAAAAATATGTGAGCCTCTGCCATGTTCTTTGGCTATATTTCTTAATTGTACAAGTTCCTTTTCTGAGTTTGGTTTCCACGTCTTTATAGCAGATTCCTCGCCATTTCTTCCCTGTCTATACTCTACAGGGAAAGCATTAATTTTCTGCACCATCTGCCAATCACCCGTCTTAGTTGCTTCTATCTTAATTAGAGCCCATGGATCAATGTCCACTGAAATAAACAAAAAGGGCTAGGAGACTGCTTCTCCTTTTTAATGCCTTTATTAAAAGTGATCAGCTCAGGATTGGGCGGCTCGACGGGTCTGCAGCGTCCGTCGTCTCTCCCAGGGCGGCTCAGAGGAGGAGGATATGCACAGCCCTGTCTACCAGGGGCAGAGCTGGGGATGAGATCTTCTTGGGAGCCTTTAGGGCCTCTTGATCTCTGTCAGATGGTGCCTCTCCCACTCTGTCAGCTTGGTCTCACCGCCGGGGTCAACTCCCTTGGTCAGGGCGAGAGGGTCCGAAGGTGTTCTGCGTCTCTGCAGGCTCAGCACTCGGTTCCTCACGTCTAGACATCACTCCAGTCTCTCAACTCTTAGGTGGCTCGTTGTTTTTGGGGTTTCTCCATGAGTTTGGAGATGGGGGTCCCACAAAGCATTCTGGTCTTGCGAGTCACTTTGCATAACCCCTCCCACCTTTTCAGGTGTCTTCCTTATTCTGAGAAAGGTAAAACTTGGCTTCCGGCAAGGTCTCCACTCAGGAGAAGGGCCATTAGTTCGCTCCAGCCAGGGCTTTTACTAATACAAAAACAACCATTAACGACAACGACTCGTGATTACAATAACAAAGGCAGCAGCTCAGCAGTAGTGGTAACTTTTTCTCACAAAAAAAAATATTAACCAAATTTTTGTTCATAACAGTCCCCCCTCTTTTTCTTTGATCGAGCTTAAATTCTAAGCTCGCATAAACTCCCAATTTTTTGTTTTGAATCTACTATAAATCTCTTGTGCACTTTGGTAATCATGGTTACTTAACTTTGTTACTTTCTTTGGTTTTTTCAGGTTGGTCTGCACGGCTAGTACTATTTTACTAAAACAGATAAACAAGCATAGTAAAAAGAGCAATCCTCCAAGTATATGTCGGTTTCTCCGCTGTTTAGGTGGCCTGGAAAGGCCTTGGACAGCCCGGCGCTTCAAAGGACGAGAAGAGACTTCTGATCTTTTCTCGGTCTCGGTGTTTATTAATTGTTTATCTAAAAGATTTTCTTTCAGCCCAACAGAGGTCTGCACAGCAAGCCAGCCATGAGCACACTGAGAGCCCCCGGGGCGGTCACTTATCTTTATACCCGAAGTTACGTATACAATATTTATAATTATTCCCCAATACCTTCTACCCTTATTAACCGGTGCACTTCTAGTAAAGACCAATCCCAAAGTGCCACCATCACCACAGAAGATGGAGGCCAAGAAGAAGAAGAAGAAGGACAGGACACGCCCCAATTCCTCCATCTTACTTCTTTAGACCCCCCTGTACAGAAATCCTAAACCCTGTGTTCTACACTCTAATTAACTTATCCCTTCACCATTCACCCCAGTGAAATCCTCCCAGTCCTTATACAGGTGTCATCTCCTGTGTAGGATCAAAGTCCTGCCACCAGACACTTCTGGCAACATTCCAGGACTCCCAAGCCCCCCAAGGGTGTTCTTGGCCACTCTGCACCTCCATCCTGAGGTGCTGAGATCCCACAAGTATACACACACTGAGAAAAACTACCTTCTCCCATACATCCTTTTTGAAAATCTTTAGGTTCTCTCACCCACTGGGATCAAGTGTAGGAGTTTGATCTTCATTATTTACACATGCTAACCTTTTTATTTCGTTTGACATGTTCCTAATAATTGAATTCTTAATTTTTAATACTGCCTGGAGCCGGATAACTTTCTTTAACATAGATATTGGGATCCGAATTTGGCTTTTACAATTTTGGATTTTCTCAATTTCTATTTCACTGTGCCTGTTCTGTTTAATTTTTCCCAAATCATTATATATAGGAACTCCCAAACTTGATCCAGTTTCTTTGGGTAATAAGAAAATTGGTTTTATCACTCCAGCGGTGCAGCTGCCAGACAAGATCAAATCTAGGGGTTTAAGGCTCCCCTGAAATGTGCTCTAAAAGGAGTTTATCTTTTTTCTAGTATACTCATATAGATACTTGTAACAAACAATTTTTCTTACCATTTTCACCATTTCTTTGCTTTTTACTAGATCTGCTGAGCTTGTTTCAGCAGCATCCCATTCAAAGCACAACCAGGCTTCCCCTATAGGGCACTCTCCTAGGAGTGGCTTCCCCTATAGGGCACTCTCCTAGGAGTGGCTGCCTAAAAGTGGCAGTATTGTATACTATCTAATACACTCTCTTATTTTTTTGATAAAAGACTAATTGGGAGAGGTTAACACAATCAGGGTTAGAACTGATGTGGACTCTCGACAAGGAGCTCACTTCCTCCTCACAGAGGGGTTGGTAGCATTCATTGCACGGCACAGCTGGGCTCCCCTGAGCACTACCAGCAATTAGAGCCATCAGCACTACCCTTCCCAAGAGTCCGGTATGGGTCATCTCACACAGCCTGCCCACCCGGCCTTGCCTCTCGGGGAACTTTACTGAGGAAAAGCTTCCAAGCTCTTCAGAGTCCCTTCTACCCGTTTCTCTGGTTAAACTTCTCTTGGTCTGTTCCCTACCAATTTTGGTTTCCCCTCCCAGGGGAGTGTTCTGTAGAGGATTAACTTGGAGTCTTTAGAAATAAATTGGAGAATTAACCAGAATTACTTATTTACAGTCTTAAACTTTTTACCAACATAATTTACACAGAACAGTCTTAAAACATTTTAAGCAATATTAGAACTCTTAACAAACAATTTTTTTCTCACACAGTTCAGTCTTTTTGACTCTTCCTTCTGAGAGTCAACTTTAAATCTTTTGGTCCTTTTACCACTGTGAGCTCAGGTGATTTAGCTTGTGAAGCAGATGAATCTCGTCCAGCGCCGGGGGGTGAGAGTGGTGTAGACTCTGGTCCAATGCCAGAGGGGGAAGCTGATGTTGCATCTAGTCCTGTACCTGGGGGTGAGACTGGCCCTTTTATTATTGTGATATGAGTCCAACCTTTTTCTTTGGTCCGCACAGCTGAATTTGTGATCAGGAGCACCTGGAAGGGGCCTTCAAATTTAGGCATTAATGTTCCCATAGTCTATGAGTTTATCAAAACCTAATCTCCTGGACTAATGTTGTGAACTTTTGTGTCGAGAGGGGAAGTTTGAGGAAGGTATCCTTTCTTTCTAAGTCCCTCTAGAGTTCTTCCAATTATTTCTAAATACTTTCTGGTAGCTTCTTCCCCTTCCAGATAGTCTCCTGTGCTATAAGGTGTTAACAAGAATGGCAGCTCAAACATAATTTCATAAGGTGAAATTCTTATGTCAGCCCGAGGTCTTGTTCTGATGCACAATAGCGCTAGGGGCAAACACTTCAGCCAATTCATCTTTGTTTCTTCAATCAATTTAGTTAATACATTTTTGAGAGTTTTGTTCATTCGCTCCACCCTCCCAGAACTCTGGGGGTGCCACGGAGTATGCAACCTCCATTTCATTCCTAAAGCTTCAATTATATTTTGTAATGTTTGGGACAGAAAATGTGGACCTCGGTCTGAGTCTATGGTGTTCACAATGCCATATCTGGGGATAATATTCTCTAGGATTGCTTTTGCCACGACTTGAGCTGTTTCCCTCCTGGTCGGGAAGGCTTCTACCCAGTGTGTGAGATGATCAACTATACTAGTAAATATCTGTACTCTTGCACTGGGGCATTTCAGTGAAATCTATCTGTATGCTTTGGAAGGGTCTCAAGGCTAATTCCCTTCCTCCAGGTGCTACTTTTCTCATAACTTTCTGGTTCACTTTTTGACATATGATACACCCTCTGGTAACAGCTTTAGCCAGGCTATATACTCCGATGCATAGGTTATTTCTTAGGAAATGATCACATAGTCCTTGGACTCCCCAGTGAGTTAATTTATGTAGTTCTGTTAGCACTGTCCGAGCCAGTGCTTTATTCAAAAACACTCGTCCATCTGAGGTTAACCACTCTCCCTGTTGTCCTTGATGTAACTTTAAATCTTTTATTGCTTCTAATTCTTCTTCACTAAATATAGGTTCCTCCCCTTTTTTAGGTGTCGTTTTTGTCTTCAAAATTTTTACTGGGTCTCCTGGTTCTAGAGCTGCTTCTTTGGCTATCTGATCAGCCAGTCGGTTTCCTTTAACTTCTAAACTGTCTCCTCTTTGGTGCCCCTTTATATGGACCACTGCTATTTCTATAGGTTTTTGTAGGGCCTCTAGTACTGATCGGACTAGGTTCTCATGGGCTAAGCTCTTTCCCTTTGAACTTAAATACCCACGTTCCTCCCATATTTTCCCAAATGTGTGAACTGTCTCATATGCATATTGGGAGTCCGTATAAATGGTTCTCTGGTCCCCCTCCAGTAAGTCCAGTCCCCTTTTCAGGGCATATATTTCACAACTTTGGGCTGACCAGCTTGGGGATAGTTTCCCTTTTTCTGCAATTTGTAATGTTTCTCCATCTATAATGGCATAACCTGAAGCTCTTTTTCCATTTACTACCCTCGAAGAGCCATCTATGAATAAGCTTCTTCCAGTTGCTAGAGGCTGATCTTCCAAATCTTCTCTTACTTTTGTTCGGAGATAAACCAATTCTAGACAATCATGTTCTAAATTCTCTATAGGCTCTCCCATTAGGAATTGTGCTGGATTGAGGGCATTTGATGTGATAAATTCTAAGTCCTCTGTATTCATTAGTATTATCTCATATTTTAATATTCTAGCATCGGTTAACCACTGCGGAGCTCTCTGTCTCCGTACTGCCTTAAGATCATGAGGAGTATGCACTTTAATTTTTCCCTGTAAGGTCAATTTTTGAGTCTCTTCTATCAGGATTGCAGTTGCTGCTACTGCCTGTATACAAACTGGCCAGCCTCTAGCCACTGGATCCAAAAATTTGGAGATGTATGCCACGGGTTTCTTGCACCCTCCCCACTCTTGAGTTAATACTCCATAGGCTATACCTCCTTCTGCACTCACAAACAGGTCAAAGCCCTTCCTGAGGTCTGGTAAGCTTAGGACCGGGGCAGAAGACAATTTGTTTTTTAAGTTTTCCAATTGTTGATCATCTTCAGCTGTCCAAATTAGGGGTTCTGGATCTACTAGTTTATTATACAGAAATTTCACACTCTGTGTGTATTGATCTAACCATAACTTACAATACCCGAACAAGCCCAGGAGTTTTCTCACATCTCTTTTCGTTTTTGGGGCCGGGAGAGCTAAAATACCTGAAATTCTGTCAGGGCTTAGTTTCTTATACCCTCCCCCTATTATGTGCCCCAAGTATGTTACTTCTGATTGCACAAATTGTAGTTTCCCTTGGGAAACTTTTAGTCTTTTCTCCTCCAGAAAATTCAAAAGTTTAATACTAGTTTGTCTGACCTGATCTTTTTCCTTTCCTGATACCATCAGGTCATCAACATACTGCAAGATCTGCACTTCTTGTTCAGGGACAAGTTGTTCTAACAAACTCTCTAAAGCTTGTCCAAAGAGATTGGGGGATTCAGTGAACCCCTGTGGTATTTTGTTGAGACAGGACTTATCTGTTCCTGTATCTATTCAAAAATTCTAATTCTTCATTTAAGGTTTCTACTTCAAAGTTTACCAAGGGCTCTTCTAGATGTTACATCGGGTCCCCTATAGTGTAAAGCCCCTGACCCTCTAATTGTCACCTTTAAGGATCTTCCCTAAAGTATCGTGTTCTCTGGCTATTGCCGCATCGAGTCTGAGCTTTCTACAAAACCTCCTGACGTGTCCTGCCTCCCCACAGTAATAACACTGTCGTCCTCTCAAAGGGACTTCTTGAGATCTCTCAACCCTTCGTGCACTGGTCAGTACTGGCCTACCTCTGCCTCCTCCTGGTGGTGGACCCGCCCACCCTGCACTTTCTCTAGCTACTGCAACTATGATCTTAGCCTTGGCCTTTACTTTTTCTTCCTCCCTCCTTAAATACACCTTCAATGCCTCTTTTAATAACTCATTAATGTCCTTCTCTTGCCAATCTTCCATCTTTTCCAGTTTTCTCCGTATATCAGGCCAAGATTTGGTAACAAATTGGACTTTTAGTAGCATTTGACTTCCCGGGGTGTCTGGGTCTATTCTAGAGTACAACTGAAAGTTCCACTTTAGGCGATTAAGCCAGGCAGCAGGAGCTTCATCTTTCTCCTGTGTACCCTCAAATGCCAATTGGGTATTAGTTCTTTGGGAACTGACTCTTTGATCCCCCGTATTATCAAAGACTTATATTCCCTCATGGCCTTCCTCCCCTCCTCCTGGTTAGAGTTCCAGTTGGGCTCTGTTAGTGGCAATTTCTGTTCACCTGTTGGCACCTGGGGTCCTGGACTGTTATCTTTCTCCCAAATTCTTATGCCAGCCGCCCTTATCATCTGGACCTCTTCTGGGGAAAATAATATACTCAGGATGGAATTCATCTCCCCCCAAGTGTAGATATTTGGACCTAGAAATCGATCCACTTGGTTGGCTATGCCCACTGGGTCCTCAACTAAATGCCCCAACTCTTTCTTGAATCCTCTCACCTCAGAAGCAGTTAGGGGAGCATTCACAAAGCTAACACCTCCCGCCACTCCTCCCATAGGAACCTCTCTGAGGGGAAAGAGTCTCTCTGCCTTGGAGGTCTTGGATCTGGTGCTACAGTATGGCCCATCTTCAGATGCCAAACTACTTTGAGGGACATCTGGGTTACCCTGAACTTTCTGCCCATCAGCAGGTATATTTGCTCATAGCTGTCTATCGGGCGAGGAGGCATATGTGTCCCAGGTAGAAGGAGGTAAAGGGACAGCAATAGGAGGGGGAGAAGAGCCTGAGTGTATATTAAGCGGAGCTGGAGAAGGGGTGGAGAATGCAGCAGGTGGAGTAGGCACTTGTGGTGGTGCAGAAGGAACTGGAGGAGATACTGGGTTCATGACAGCGGCAGCTGAAGAGGTAGAAGGAGGAGTTTGAGCAGGTGGTTGTGAGATGGCAGCCGGGGGAGGAATCAGACCTGCCATTTGAGGTGCTTGAAGAAGAGGATTATAAGGTGGAGGGGCAGAAGGAGGCAAATAATCCAGGGGGTCCCATCTTTTACTAGTTCTATCATCCCCTCCTTCATTCCCCTCTTTCTTCCTCTGTACCTTACAAATTCGCACCCCTTCATCCCCAACAGCACTCTTTAACCAGCAAGCCACATACAATAATTGCTCAGGATCAGTATCTCTTCGAGCTGTCAGATAATTATTTAATTGTTGGCACATCCACTTATCCTTTGTCCCACACCAAGGCCATCCTCCTTGCAACTCTAATTCTGGCCACGCTTACATACAATAATGGATCATTTTCACTTTATCTAATCCCTCCGTGGCCTCTATAGAATCCCATTTTACTAACAGTTCTCCTAAGGGACTACTAGGAGGTATATCTCTCAGTCTCTTGCCGGTCATTTTACTATTACAACCTCCCATTTTTCAAGTCTCAATAAAAAATCCCGAAGGTGCCTCTACTGACCGGGAATTTCAAAAAAAACTTTTTTTGAGGAGCTCCAGCCTCCTCTACTGAACTTCAAATTTCTGCCTGATGCTCAGGACTTTATACTGAAACAACTGCTTAATCTCTTGATTGCCCAACTTCCCAGCGTCAGGTCTTACATCTATTGGGACTTAAACACACGAAGCCCCGGCCAAGAATCCAGGTCGTGCCTGACACCCTCAGTCAGGAAATCAACTGCCTGATTTTTAGTTTGCCTAACCTGCCAATTTTTAGGCTTCACCGTATCAGGACTTAAAAGCAAACCGCAGCCTCCTTCGCTGGGGTTTGTGCCTGACTCCTTTGTCAGGACTTACTTTGCCTGCAGGGCTTGTGAAACACCCGAATCCTTCTCGGGACTGACAAATACTCGAATCCTTCTCGAGACTTACAAAAGTGCCGGACCTCCCTTTGTCAGGACTTTGGGGTGCGTGCCACTCATACACAGTAATTCACTCCGCACGCCCGGAGTGGGGGGGCCCTTTATTCCCCCTTGGGAGACGACTTCACTCACGCTAATTCCACTCGCGTCCCCCTTTTCCTGGCCGGTTTTCTCGCGAAAAAGCCGGAACCGCAGTACTGTGGGGTCCACTCTCGCTTCGAAGGTCTGGCTGCCGTCCCTCGTCTCACTCACAAACACATGCGCACGTCTCCCACTCCCGCCACCGAGTTTCTCACCAGTCCGGTGCTCCGGTGCTCCTCTGCGTCACTGTCCTGAGCCGGTCCCTCTGGTCCTGGTAGCCAGCTGTCCTCTGAAGATCCAAGATGGCCAGTCCTGAGTCCTCTTGCGGCGTGGCTATCCCGGACGAGAGCCCCCAGCTGAAATAAACAAAAAGAGCTAGGAGACTGCTTGTCCTTTTTAATGCCTTTATTAAAAGTGATCAGCTCAGGATTGGGCGGCTCGACGGGTCTGCAGCGTCCGTCGTCTCTCCCAGGGCGGCTCAGAGGAGGAGGATATGCACAGCCCTGTCTACCAGGGGTAGAGCTGGGGATGAGATCTTCTTGGGAGCCTTTAGGGCCTCTTGATCTCTGTCAGATGGTGCCTCTCCCACTCTGTCAGCTTGGTCTCACCGCCGGGGTCAACTCCCTTGGTCAGGGCGAGAGGGTCCGAAGGTGTTCTGCGTCTCTGCAGGCTCAGCACTCGGTTCCTCACGTCTAGACATCACTCCAGTCTCTCAACTCTTAGGTGGCTCGTTGTTTTTGGGGTTTCTCCATGAGTTTGGAGATGGGGGTCCCACAAAGCATTCTGGTCTTGCGAGTCACTTTGCATAACCCCTCCCACCTTTTCAGGTGTCTTCCTTATTCTGAGAAAGGTAAAACTTGGCTTCCGGCAAGGTCTCCACTCAGGAGAAGGGCCATTAGTTCGCTCCAGCCAGGGCTTTTACTAATACAAAAACAACCATTAACGACAACGACTCGTGATTACAATAACAAAGGCAGCAGCTCAGCAGTAGTGGTAACTTTTTCTCACAAAAAAAAATATTAACCAAATTTTTGTTCATAACATCCACTGTATCAGAATCAGAGTCACTGGAACTGCTGTTGTCCTCCGAGGAGGAGTGAGAGTTAGCAGTCCATCTCCTATGCTTTTTGCGGCGTGTAAAAGTGGGATTTTTCAGGGGCTTTGGGGGCTGTGAGGAGGCACATGGCAGAGCTTGGCTAGAGGAAGGCACCATTGGGGCTGGGATGGCAGCACAGCATGCACAGGACTGGCAGGGAGGGGTGGTATCGTGGGGGTTCTCTGGGATTCTGCTTGGGTGATATTGAGGGTGGGTGAGAGGCTGGGAAGTCTTGGGGTTGTTGCCCAATTGATAAATGACACAAAACTCGGATAAGTTTTGTGGGTGCTTTATTAAGGGCCCGGAGAACTGGGGGACTCACGTCCCAAAGTCCGAGCCCCCAAATTCACATATGGGTGCTTCCCTCTTATACATGCGATTCACAACAAAGTCTCCAAGAAACAGTTTCCCGTTCCCCTTGCCTAGCCTCCAAGAAACAGTTCTCCGTTCCCCTTGCCTGGTCACAGACCCCTTGTGATACATTCCTTGGTTCACAAACAAGATCATTAATCCTCTGCTTATCTTATTCTAAGAGCATTGTATGCTGCCTCCAGACAGGTTAGCATTCTTACTTTCCTGCACTAGTTTAATTATTTATTAAATCCCTAAGACTACCTGCTGGATTGCACACAAAACTCAACACACTTTTCAACGGCTACAAAACTACTTTTTAACATACCAGTTCACACGCAACTCACTATAATTAAGTATTTTGCTAAATTTCATTTCTTTTCCAACAGGGTGGGGGCAAGGGGGGAGTGGGGGAGCGAGGGCAGTGAGACTGGTCTGAGGTGCCTCGGGTACAGGGTGATGTGCTGGGGCTGGAGTCTGCCGGCACGCAGGGGGACAGCCTGATGTGGCAGGCAGGCTGGAAGGGGTGGGGGTGGAGGTACACGTGGGGGTGGAGGGGAAGGCAGTGGGAGTCGGGGCTTGGATTGGGGAATGGGCGGCGGGGGTGGGGAGGACCGGGGCAGGGATGGGGGGGCGGGAGGGAGGACGGGGGAAGCCGCTGCAGAGGCAGGCAGAGCCCCCACAGGGGGGGCTGCAGCGGGGGCGGTGGAAACGGTGACAGGGTTGGGGGGGAGAATGGGAGGGAGGGGGGAACCCGAGACAGCGGTAAAGGGGACAGCTGGGGTTGTAGATAAGGCTACGGAGGAATTTGTGTTTGCTGCGTTCGAGGGGATGGGCGGGGGAAGAAAGGATGGCACAGACACCGCAGGGACGGGGGGGGGGTGGGGGGGGGGGACGGTGCATCTTTTGCATTGAGAAGGACAGGGGAAGCTGCAGCACTAGGACCCAGGGAACCCGAGACCTGGAGGCCACATTCCACAAATGGAGTGTTATCAGTGTAATTAGCATTTGAAGGGAGATTGTCTGTGTCTGTTCCTAAAGATTGCTAGGCATGTGGTTTATCTCTGTTAACTTTCTCTACAGTTTTAGTTATTATGTGAAACAAAGGCATATACTGAGTTACAGAGAAGTCTTGGTGTTATGGTTTGGGCCTGGCAAAGCCAGAGCCCCCATGAGTACACCTTCTCCCCGGTGTCTGCTGTGAGATGTGACCAGGAATAAGCAAAGCAGGCTCCAAACTTAAACATAAAGAAAATTTTATTACCTAAGCTACACACAAACAATTACTAAACTACACACAAAAGAAAGAAAGAAAGAAAGAAAGAAAGAAAGAAAGAAAGAAAGAAAGAAAGAAAGAAAGAAAGAAAGAAAGAAAGAAAGAAAGAAAGAAAGAAAGAAAGAAAGAAAGAAAGAAAGAGAAAGAAAGAAAGAAAGAAAGAAAGAAAGAAAGAAAGAAAGAAAGAAAGAAAGAAAGAAAGAAAGAAAGAAAGAAAGAAAGAAAGAAAGAAAGAAAGAAAGAAAGAAAGAAAGAAAGAAAGAAAGAAAGAAAGAAAGAAAGAAAGACGAGGAAAATGAAAACCTGACAAAAAACACTCTCCCCCTCCTCCCCCCTAAATTCCCAATACAATACATCCTCCAAAATCACCAATTCTAGGTCCAACACCACCCTTTAGATTACTCAAACTTTCAGCTCCTCAAGAGGAGAGGGAGTCCTTCCATGTGTCATGGTGGCCTCTTCCGTCCTTGTTCTGGTGCTCTCACCACCGAACAGGGATCAGGGCTGCTTCCACGGTTGTCTTTTTTTAAGGATGCTTTGTCCAGTTCCAGAAAAGCACAGTATCTCACCTTCCCACCTTTGGGACATCAATCCCCCCCCATATTTTATATACCCCCTGTGGCCGAGGGGTCCCCACACTGAATCTTCTTTGGCACTGGGACATTTCTCCCCCTGGACTCAGTCTCTGTATCACACGGAAACATGGCTCTGTCCATGGCTACATGAAAGAGTCCAGCATAAAATGCCACTCCATCTTCTCCATTCTTTCAACATCTCTCACTCTCTCTCTCTGGTCCAGACCTCCATCACTCGTTCATTTCCTTCGTCCTCCTCCACTCTTATCACTCGTCTGGGAAGGGTTAATGTTCTGTAAGGCTTTCATTGTCCAAAAAAGGGTTAAAAAACTCCTCCAGGCGGCTGGACTCCTGGCTGCACCCCCCCCCCCCCCCCATCTCCTCAGCTGGGCTGCCTGCTGCCAGCACATATTTACTGAATTTCAAGGTAACGACACTGGCTGCACTCTCTCTCTCTCTCTGTCTGTCTCCAAAGGGGGGGGGCGGGGGGGGGGGGAATGGCTGCCCGATGTCTCTTGTTGCTCTCCACCCTTCCATCCTCCAAGGCCTCCTCACTCCCATCTCTGTCCAGGCCCAGGCCTACCACATGGCTGCCCCTCCCCCGCCCAGCAGCAGCGGCTGGACGGGGGAGAGATCCCTCCTCCCGTCCCTCGAAGTCCCAAGAGAGCCTCCCAGGGCCGAAGCTCTGCTTTTAACCCCTGGGTGTTCTCGGAGGTGTGTCCTAAAACCCACTGGCTATACCAGGTGCCAATATCAAAATCCAAGCACCCATTGGTTTGACCACAACATCCCAGAATTCCCACTTCTTCCTGGTCAAACCACCACACTTGGTTAGCTTGCAAGATATATATCGTAGTTCCAATTTTGTCCCAAAATAAATTTTTAGTGATAATTTCTTTATCAGTATCAGGGTACTGTGAAAGAATCCATTTTATAAATTTTTTAAAGTTAGTCTTAGAGAGTTTGCGGTTAGAGAAAGATAAGTTGTTAGAAGATAAGATTTCTAGGTGTAGTAAAAATAAATCTCTCTCATTCTGGGATCGTTTCGAAATACTAAGTTTAATCCCATGTTAACGTGTCCCTTCCAGCAGATAAAAACAAGAAAAAAAGAGGAAAAAAAAATCAAAAAGGGAATTAGAACTCAAGGGAAAAAGCGCACAATAGAGGCTGATTTAAAACTTACACTTCTTCAGCCGTGTGGGGTCCGAGGTCTGCGGAAGGTAGCCTGCTTTTGTCAGTCTCCTCGAACAATTTCATTCAGATGTAGATTTCTGAGTGTCGAACTGACACCCCCTGCAGAGAAGGTCTTCTAAAACAAAGAGCTCTCTCCACAAGAGGACGCGGCGTTCCAAAGGCAGTTACTGTTTTCCATGGAAAACGCTGCTCTTCTGAGGTATTCTCCTCCTGTTCAGTACGCCACGTAAACCCGACTGCCTGGTGGTCTGATCTTGCCCCCGAGCAGGCAGCACAGGCCAGATAGCTCAAACCCTCCCGGGGGCAGTGTCCGAGTACCCAGGCCGCTCGTGGCCATGGCTGCCTTAGCAAGCTTTGTGGATATCAGCTCTTTAGTGATTATCAGCTCTCTTAGGATTCCAGCTCTTTGCTTGCTAAAGCACCTGGCAGGCTAGTGGGGAAGCAGACGCGAGAGAGGAGAAGAAAATCGTCCTGGCGTTCCACAGCGATGGTTTTATTGAGGGGTCTGTGAAGGGTTCCAGCGACGGCTCTTCTTCTGCCTAATGGGCTAAACCAGCCCCTTTTTATAGGGTATTAGGGGATCCAAACATGTCCAATAGTGGGGCTTAAGGTAAAGTGACCTGTGGGGTTACAGAGATAAGCTGGGGTGCGAAAGGCAGAAAACAGGAGCTTATTTTGCTATTTCATCATGACTCAGCAATTCCTATCGTTAAGCCTCGAGCCATCAGGGGCCCTAGCCAACTCCATGGAGCCTGATACAAAAGGCCACTCCATCATCTCCTCCCACCTAGGATTCTTCTCAACTTCTTCTGACATCTTTCACTTGCATGAACCTCCATTACACTTGCCCATTTCCTCCTATTTCATCTCTATCTCTCTTCTTATTCAGATCAAGGAGATTCAGTATTTGTAAGTGTGAAAAATGCATATTTTATGATTGCCTTTTCGCAAATATTAAAATAAATATTATTTGTGTTGTTTTAGAAAGTAATGCTGCATTAATTCACATAAGTAGTGTGTTAAATATAGTTTAAGGTTACAACAAAATCTTAAAATAGAAACTATGTTATGTAGGATACTTTTTTAAAGAAAGGACTAGCAACTAGATAGCAGCCACAGGACACCTAAATCTTTCAGAGAAAAAGAATTTATTGCCCTCTTATCAGAAGAAATGAACTTCTTCCTGCCTGGCTAAGGATTGAAGGCGCCTTAGGATTAGGGGGAAAAAGTTGACGATGACCAGACAGAATCCTGTATTTGAATAGAATTTATGCATCATGTGAAATAAACAGGGCCAGGAGACTTCTTCTCCTTTTTAATGCCTTTATTAAGAGTTATCAGCTCAGGATTGGGTAGCTCGGCAGGTCTGCAGCTTCCCGTCGTCTCTCCCAAGGCGACTCAGAGGAGGAGGATATGCACAGCTTTGTCCACAAGAGGCAGAGCTGGGGATCAAGTCCTCGTGGGAGCCTTTAGGGCCTGCTGATCCCTTTCCAGTTGTTCGTTCTCCCAGCCAAGTCGGCCCGGTCTCACCGCCGGGGACGACTCCTATGGTCAGGGCGAGAGGGACTCCGAAGGTGTTCCGCATCTCTGCAGGTTCAGCACTCGGCTCCTCACGTCCAGACATCACTCCAGTCTCTCAACTCTTATTTGGCTCGTTGTTTTTGGGGTTCCTACACGTTTGGAGTAGGGGTCCAACAGCATGCTGGTCCTTGGAGTCACTTTGCATAGCCCCCCCCACCCTCTCAGGTCTCTTCACCCTTCAGGGAAAAGTACACCTTAGCCTCTGGAAGGTCCCCACCCGTTACTGTCTCAGGAGAAGGGCCATTAACTCGCCCCAGCCAGGGCTTTTACTAATACAAAAACAACCATTAACGACAACGACCCGCGATTACAATAACAAAACACGCAGAACTTGGGCAGGGCCAGTGATCTGGCTGCCTCTTTGTAATTTTTCTCACAAAAAAAATATTAACCGAATTTTTGTTCATAACAGTCCCCCCTCTTTTTCTTTGATCGAGCTTAAATTCTAAGCTCACATCAACTCACAATTTTTTTGTTTTGAATCTACTATAAATCTCTTGTGCACTTCGGTAATCATGGTTACTTAACCTTGTTACTTTCCTTGGTTTCTTCAGGTTGGTCTGCACGGCCAGTACTATTTTACTAAAACAGATAAATAAGCATAGTAAAAAGGGCAATCCTCCAAGTACACACACTGTGAGACAAAGTACTTTTTCCCATACATCCTTTTTGAAAATCTCCAGGTTCCCCCACCCACTGGGATCAGGTGGAGGAGTTTGTTCCTCATTATTTACACATGCTAACCTTTTTATGTCGTTTGAAATGTTCCTAATAATTGAATTCTTTATCTTTAATACTGCCTGGAGCCAGATAACTTTGTTTAACATAGATATTGGGATCCGAATTTGACTTTTACAATTTTGGATTTTCTCAATTTCTATTTCACTGTGCCTGTTCTGTTTAATTTCTCCCAAATCATTATGTATAGGAACTCCCAAACTTGATCCAGTTTCTTTGGGTAATAAGAAAATTGGTTTTATCACTCTAGCGGTGCAGCTGCCAGACGAGATCAAATCTAGGGGTTTAAGGCTCCCCTGAAATGTGTTCCAACTAGAGTTTATCTCTTTTCCAGTACACTCATATAAATACTTGTAAGAAACAATTTTTCTTACTATTTTCACCATTTCTTTGCTTTTTACTATATCTGCTGAGCTTGTTTCAGCAGCATCCCATTCAAAGCACAACCAGGCTTCCCCTATAGGGCACTCTCCTAGGAGTGGCTGCCTAAAAGTGGCAGTATTGTATGCTATCCAATACACTCTTTTATTTTTCTGATAAAGGACCAATTGGGAGGGGTTAACACAATCAGGGTTAGAAATGATGTGGACTCTCGACAAGGAGCTCACTTCCTCCTCATAGAGGGGTTGGTAGCACTCACTGCACGGCTCAGCTGGGCTCCCCTGAGCACCACCAGCAATCAGAGCCATAATTACTACCCTTCCCAAGAGTCCGGTATGGGTCATCTCACACAGCCTGCCCACCCGGCCTTGCCTCTTGGGGAATTTTACTGAGGAAAAGCTTCTAAGCTCTTTAGAGTCCCTTCTACCCGTTTCCCTGGTTAAACCTCTCTTGGTCTGTTCCCTACAAATTTTGGTTTCCCCTCCCAGGGGAGTGTTCTGTAGAGGATTAACCTGGAGTCTTTAGAAATAAATTGAGGAACTTAACCAGAATTACTTATTTACAGTCTTAAACTTTTTACCAACATAGCTTACACCGAACAGTCTTAAAACATTTTAAGCAATATTAGAACTCGGATATCAATTTTTTTCACACAGTTCAGTCTTTTTGACTCTTCCTTCTGAGAGTCAACTTTAAATCTTTTGGTCCTTTTACCACAGTGTACTCAGGTGATTTAGCTTGTGAAGCAGATGAATCCTTATCCAGTGCCCGGAGGTGAGTGGTGTAGACTCTGGCCCAATGCCAGAGGGAAAAACTGAGAGTCTGGCCCAATGCCAGAAGGAGAAACGGGTGGAGTCTGGCCCAATGCCAGAAGGAGAATGGGGTGCAGTCCGGTCCAATGCCAGAGGGAGAAGCTGATGTTGGATCTGGTCCTGTACCTGGGGATGAGACTGGCCCTTTTATTCTCGTTATATGAGTCCAACCTTTTTCTTTGGTCCGCACAGCTGAATTTGTGATCAGGAGCATCTGGAAGGGGCCTTCAAATTTAGGCATTAATGTTCCCGTAGTCCATGATTTTTTCAAAACCCAATCTCCTGGACTAATGTTGTGAACTTTTGTGTCGAGAGGGGAAGTTTGAGGAAGGTATCCTTTCTTTCTAAGTCCCTCTAGAGTTCTTCCAATTATTTCTAAATACTTTCTGGTAGCTTCTTCCCCTTCCAGATAGTCTCCTGTGCTATAAGGTGTTAACAAGAATGGCAGCCCAAACATCATTTCATAAGGTGAAATTCTTATGTCAGCCTGAGGTCTTGTTCTGATGCGCAATAGCGCTAGAGGCAAACACTTCAGCCAATTCATCTTTGTTTCCTCAATCAATTTAGTTAATACATTTTTGAGAGTTTTGTTCATTCGCTCCACCCTCCCAGAACTCTGGGGGTGCCATAGAGGATGCAACCTCCATTTCATTCCTAAAGCCTCTACTATATTTTGTAATGTTTGGGACACGAAATGTGGACCTCGGTCTGAGTCTATGGTGTTCACAATACCATATCTGGGGATAATATTCTCTAGGATTGCTTTTGCCACGACTTGAGCTGTTTCCCTCCTGGTCGGGAAGGCTTCTACCCAGTGTGTGAGATGATCAACTATAACCAGTAAATATCTGTATTCTTGCACTGGGGGCATTTCAGTGAAATCTATCTGTATGCTTTGGAAGGGTCTCAAGGCTAATTCCCTTCCTCCAGGTGCTACTTTTCTCATAACTTTCTGGTTCACTTTTTAACAAATGATACACCCTCTGGTAACAGCTTTAGCCAGGCTATATACACCGATGCATAGGTTATTTCTTAAGAAATGATCACATAGTCCTTGGACTCCCCAGTGAGTTAATTTATGTAGTTCTGTTAGCACTGTCCGAGCCAGTGCTTTATTCAAAAACACCCGTCCATCTGAGGTTAACCACTCTCCCTGTTGTCCTTGATGTAACTTTAAATCTTTTATTGCTTCTAATTCTTCTTCACTAAATATAGGTTCTTCCCCTTTTTCAGGTGTCGTTTTTGTCTTCAAAATTTTTACTGGATCCCCTGGTTCTAGAGCTGCTTCTTTGGCTATCTGATCAGCCAGTCGGTTTCCTTTAACTTCTAAACTGTCTCCTCTTTGGTGCCCCTTTATATGGACCACTGCTATTTCTGTAGGTTTTTGTAGGGCTTCTAGTACTGATCTGACTAAGTTCTCATGGGCTAAGCTCTTTCCCTTTGAACTTAAATACCCACGTTCCTCCCATATTTTCCCAAATGTGTGAACTGTCCCATATGCATATTGGGAGTCCGTATAAATGGTTCTCTGGTCCCCCTCCAGTAAGTCCAGTCCCCTTTTCAGGGCATATATTTCACAACTTTGGGCTGACCAGCTTGGGGATAGTTTCCCTTTTTCTGCAATTTGTAATGTTTCTCCATCTATAATGGCATAACCTGAAGCTCTTTTTCCATTTACTACCCTCGAAGAGCCATCTATGAATAAGCTTCTTCCAGTTGCTAGAGGCTGATCTTCCAAATCTTCTCTTACTTTTGTTCGGAGATAAACCAATTCTAGACAATCATGTTCTAAATTCTCTATAGGCTCTCCCATTAGGAATTGTGCTGGATTGAGGGCATTTGATGTGATAAATTCTAAGTCCTCTGTATTCATTAGTATTATCTCATATTTTAATATTCTAGCATCGGTTAACCACTGCGGAGCTCTCTGTCTCCGTACTGCCTTAAGATCATGAGGAGTATGCACTTTAATTTTTCCCTGTAAGGTCAATTTTTGAGTCTCCTCTATCAGGATTGCGGTTGCTGCTACTGCCTGTATACAAACTGGCCAGCCTCTAGCCACTGGATCTAACAATTTGGAGATGTATGCCACGGGTTTCCTGCACCCTCCCCACTCTTGAGTTAATACTCCATAGGCTATACCTCCTTCTGCACTCACAAACAGGTCAAAGCCCTTCCTGAGGTCTGATAAGCTTAGGACCAGGGCAGAAGACAATTTGTTTTTTAAGTTTTCCAACTGTTGATCATCTTCAGCTGTCCAAATTAGGGGTTCTGGATCTACTAGTTTATTATACAGAAATTTCACACTCTGTGTGTATTGATCCAACCATAACTTACTGTCGGTTTCTCGGCTGTTTAGGTGGTCTGGAAAGGCCCAGGGTGGCCTTGGACAGCCTGGCGCTTCAAAGGACGAGGAGAGACTTCTGATCTTTTCTCGGTCTCGGTGTTTATTCATTGTTTATCTAAAAGATTTCCTTTCAGCCCAACAGAGGTCTGCACAGCAAGCCAGCCATGAGCACACTGCGAGCCCCCGGGGCAGTCACTTATCTTTATACCCGAAGTTACGTATACAATATTTATAATTTTTCCCCAATACCTTCTACCTTTATTAACCGGTGCACTTCTAGTAATGACCAATCCCAAAGTGTCACCATCACCACAGAAGATGGAGGCCAAGAAGAAGAAGAAGAAGGACAGGACACGCCCCAATTCCTCCATCTTACTTCTTTAGACCCCCCTGTACAGAAATCCTAAACCCTGTGTTCTACACTCTAATTAACTTATCCCTTCACCATTCACCCCAGTGAAATCCCCCCATCCTCATACAGGTTTCGTCTCCTGTGTAGGATCAAAGTCCAGCCACCAGACACTTCTGGCAACATTCCAGGACTCCCGAGCCCCCCAAGGGTGGTCTCGGCCACTCTGCACCTCTATCCTGAGGTGCTGAGATCCCACAACTTAGAATACCCGAACAAGCCCAGGAGTTTTCTCACATCTCTTTTCGTTTTTGGGTCCGGGAGAGCTAAAATACCTGAAATTCTGTCAGGGCTTAGTTTCTTATACCCTCCCCCTATTATGTGCCCCAAGTATGTTACTTCTGATTGCACAAATTGTAGTTTCCCTTGGGAAACTTTTAGTCCTTTCTCCCCAGAAAATTCAAAAGTTTAATACTAGTTGGTCTGACCTGATCTTTTTCCTTTCCTGATACCATCAGGTCATCAACATACTGCAGGATCTGCACTTCTTGTTCAGGGACAAATTGTTCCAACAAACTCTCTAAAGCTTGTCCAAAGAGATTGGGGGATTCAGTGAACCCCTGTGGTAATCGGGTCCACCTTAGTCGTTGTCTCCTTTTCGTACTCGGGTCCTCGCATTCAAAGGCAAACCAATCCCTACATTCTGTTGCCAGAGGACACGCCCAGAAAGCATCCTTCAAATCTATGACAGTGAACCAAGCATGTTCTCTTGGAATTCTGCTTAAGAGACTATATGGGTTGGGCACAACTGGATGTCTGGCAATGGTTCTTTTGTTGACTTCCCTCAAATCTTGTACCAGCCTATATTTCCCTTTAGCATTTTTAACTGCCAGTATAGGGGTATTATGTGGTGACATGCAGGGTTCTAAAATTCCCTCTTGCAACAGTTGCTCAATGACTATAGCAAGCCCCTTCTTTCCTTCTAGGGAAATTGGATACTGTTTAACCCGTATGGGTGAGGTATCATCCTGCATTTTTATTGTTATCGCTGGAATGTCTAATAAGCCTCTCTTTCCCCCCTCAGCCCATACCTCAGGATTTATCTCTGCAACATCTCCTTGAGACAGCTTCATCACTTGTACTACCATCCTCCCTTCCCTTGGAACAATCCCAACACCCAAATGGACTTGCAGATCCCTTCCTAACAAACTTTTTTCTAAGTTAGGCAGATAAAGAAAATTAGCTTTACATTGCCTTGAGTTTCCAATTATTTTCACTTCTTCAATCACTGATGCTCTAAATGGTCTCCCTTCTGCACCCAATACTTCACAAAATTGTCTCCCAATTTCCATACCTTGTGGTATTTTGTTGAGACAGGACTTATCTGCCCCTGTATCAACCAAAAATTCAAATTCCTCATTTAGGGGTCCACCTTCAAAGTTTACCAAGGGCTCTTCCAGATGTTTCATCGGGTCCCCTATAGTAAAAAGCCCCTGACACCCCTAGTCCCCCCCCCTTAAGAATCCTTACTAAATTGTCCTGTTCCTTGGCTATTGCCTCATCGAGACTGAGCTTTTTACAAAACCTCCTGATGTGTCCTGCCTCCCCACAGTAATAACACTGTCGTCCTCACAAAGGGACTTCTTGAGGTCTCTCAACCCTTCGTGCACCAGTCAGTACTGGCCTACCTCTGCCTCCTCCTGATGGTGGACCTGCCCCGCCTGCACTTTCTCTAGCTACTGCAACCATGACCTTCGCCTTGGCCTTTGCTTTTTCTTCCTCCCTCCTTAAATACACCTTCAATGCCTCTTTTAATAACTCATTAATGTCCTTCTCTTGCCAATCTTCCATCTTTTCCAATTTTCTCCTTATATCAGGCCAAGATTTGGTAACAAATTGGACTTTTAGTAGCATTTGACCTCCCGGGGTGTCTGGGTCTATTCTTGAGTACAACTGGAAATTCCGCCTTAGGCAATTAAGCCAGGCAGCAGGAGCTTCATCTTTCTCCTGTGTACCCACAAATGCCAATTGGGTATTAGTTCCTTTGGGAACTGACTCTTTGATCCCCCGTATTATCAAAGATCTATATTCCCTCATGGCCTTCCTCCCCTCCTCCTGGTTAGGGTTCCAGCTGGGATCCGTTAGTGGCAATTTCTGTTCACCTGTTGGCACCTGGGGTCCTGGACTGTTATCTTTCTCCCAAATTCTTATGCCAGCCGCCCTTATCATCTGGACCTCTTCTGGGGAAAATAATATACTCAGGATGGAATTCATCTCCCCCTAAGTGTAGATATTTGGACCTAGAAATTGATCCACTTGGTTGGCTATGCCCACTGGGTCCTCAACCAAATGCCCCAACTCTTTCTTGAATCCTCTCACCTCAGAAGCAGTTAGGGGTGCATTCACAAAGCCAACACCCTCCCGCCACTCCTCCCATAGGAACCTCTCTGAGGGGAAAGAGTCTCTCTGCCTTGGAGGTCTTGGATCTGGTGCTACAGTATGGCCCATCTTCAGATGCCAAACTACTTTGAGGGACATCTGGGTTACCCTGAACTTTCTGCCCATCAGCAGGTATATTTGCTGATAGCTGTTTATCGGACGAGGAGGCATTTGTGTCCCAACTAGGAGGAGGTGAACGGACTGCAATAGGAGGGGGAGAAGAGCCTGAGTGTATATTAAGCGGAGCTGGAGAAGGGGTGGAGAATGCAGCAGGTGGAGTAGGCACCTGTGGTGGTGCAGAAGGGACTGGAGGAGATACTGGGTTTATCATAGCTGAAGCTGAAGAGGTAGAAGGAGGAGTTTGAGCAGGTGGTTGTGAGATGGCAGCCGGGGGAGGAATCAGACCTGCCATTTGAGGTGCTTGAAGAAGAGGATTATAAGGTGGAGGGGCAGAAGGAGGCAAATAATCCAGGGGGTCCCATCTTTTACTAGTTCTATCATCCCCTCCTTCATTCCCCTCTTTCTTCCTCTGTACCTTACAAATTCGCACCCCTTCATCCCCAACAGCACTCTTTAACCAGCAAGCCACATACAATAATTGCTCAGGATCAGTATCTCTTCGAGCTGTCAGATAATTATTTAATTGTTGGCACATCCACTTATCCTTTGTCCCACACCAAGGCCATCCTCCTTGCAACTCTAATTCTGGCCACGCTTACATACAATAATGGATCATTTTCACTTTATCTAATCCCTCCGTGGCCTCTATAGAATCCCATATAACTAACAGTTCTCCTAAGGGACTACTAGGAGGTATATCTCTCAGTCTCTTGCCAGTCTTTTTACTATTACAACCTCCCATTTTTCAAGTCTCAATAAAAAATCCCGAAGGTGCCTCTACTGACCGGGAATTTCAAAAAAAACTTTTTTTGAGGAGCTCCAGCCTCCTCTACTGAACTTCAAATTTCTGCCTGATGCTCAGGACTTTATACTGAAACAACTGCTTAATCTCTTGATTGCCCAACTTCCCAGCGTCAGGTCTTACATCTATCGGGACTTGAACACACGAAGCCTCGGCCAAGAATCCGGGTCGTGCCTGACTCCCTCAGTCAGGAAAAACAACTGCCTGATTTTTAGTTTGCCTAACCCGCCAATTTTTAGGCTTCACCGTATCAGGACTTCAAAGCAAACCGCAGCCTCCTTCGCTGGGGTTTGTGCCTAACTCCCTTTGTCAGGACTTTGGGGTGCGTGCCACTCATACACAGTAATTCACTCCGCACGCCCGGAGTGGGGGGGCCCTTTATTCCCCCTTGGGAGACGACTTCACTCACGCTAATTCCACTCGCTTCCCCCTGTTCCTGGCTGGTTTTCACGTGAAAAGCCGGAACCGCAGTACTGAGGGGTCCACTCTCACTTCGAAGGTCCGGCTGCCGGCCCTCGTCTCACTCACACACACATGCGCACGTCTCCCACTCCCGCCACCGGATTTCTCACCAGTCCGGTGCTCCGGTGCTCCTCTGCGTCGCTGTCCTGAGCTGGTCCCTCCTGGTCCTGGTAGCCAGCTGTCCTCTGAAGATCCAAGATGGCCAGTCCTGAGTCCTCTTGCGGCGTGGCTATCCCGGACGAGAGTCCCCAGCTGAAATAAACATGGCCAGGAGACTGCTTGTCCTTTTTAATGCCTTTATTAAGAGTTATCAGCTCAGGATTGGGTAGCTCGGCAGGTCTGCAGCTTCCCGTAGTCTCTCCCAAGGCGACTCAGAGGAGGATATGCACAGCTTTGTCGACAAGAGGCAGAGCTGGGGATCAAGTCCTCGTGGGAGCCTTTAGGGCCTGCTGATCCCTTTCCAGTTGTTCGTTCTCCCAGCCAAGTCGGCCCGGTCTCACCGCCGGGGACGACTCCTATGGTCAGGGCGAGAGGGTCTCCGAAGGTGTTCCGCATCTCTGCAGGTTCAGTACTCGGCTCCTCACGTCCAGACATCACTCCAGTCTCTCAACTCTTATTTGGCTCGTTGTTTTTGGGGTTCCTACACGTTTGGAGTAGGGGTCCCACAGCATGCTGGTCCTTGGAGTCACTTTGCATAGCCCCCCCCACCCTCTCAGGTCTCTTCACCCTTCAGGGAAAAGTACACCTTAGCCTCTGGAAGGTCCCCACCCGTTACTGTCTCAGGAGAAGGGCCATTAACTCGCCCCAGCCAGGGCTTTTACTAATACAAAAACAACCATTAACGACAACGACCCGTGATTACAATAACAAAACACGCAGAACTTGGGCAGGGCCAGTGATCTGGCTGCCTCTTTGTAACTTTTTCTCACAAAAAAAATATTAACCGAATTTTTATTCATAACATCCTGTATGCGATGTATTAATATGAACCTGGCTATTGTTTTTAAGGGTTAATCATTGTTAAGGGGTGTCCTTTCTCGGGCTTGTGCTGCCCAGAAAAAGGTACCCAGACGTCTGTAACTCTTTGTTTCTATTGTCTCATATTGTCCTAATTCAAATTGCCCAAATTATTATTACTCTAATTGTATTACTATTTTTATAAGAATTTTATTACTATTAACCTTTTAAAATTTTCAAAACAAATGACTGGCATTTTTCACATAAGGTTTCCATAATACAAGAAAAGGGTTAAAATCTCGAACTCTGCCTGCCCAGAACTCCCATGACGACTGCCCTGCCCGGCACCCTCTCACCATGCCCTCGCTGCACGCCCCCCCCCCGCCCCCCCCATCCCCTTATCCTTCTTGGCTGGCTGCGCTGCCAGCACATGATATCAAATTTTAAGGTGGCACAGGCACAGGCTCTCTCTCTCTCCTGGGGCAGGGGGCAGGGCGGGGGGAGCTGCCTGATGCCTCTCAGTGTTCCTCCACCCTTCCATCCTGCAGGGGCCTTCATCCTCCTTCTCTGTCCAAGGCTCTGGCCTACCTCACCCGGCTGCATGGCTTCCCCTCCCCCGCCCAGCCCGCAACTGGGCAGGGCAGGTCTGACCTCTTTTACCAACCAGATCCAAGAGAAAGTTCCCCTGGGAGTTCTCTGCTTTTAACCCCCTGTGTTCTCAGAGGCATATCTATATCCTCAGTGGCTACACCAGTTGCCAATATTCAAATCTGAGTACCGATTGGTTTGACCACAGCATCCCAAAAAACTCACTTCCTTTTCAAACCAGGACACCTAGATTTTAAAATTCGTAATGTCAATCCTGGGAACTGGGTAATGGTTTAATAATGGAAAGACCAACCCTTAACCCCACAATGGGAAGGTCTCTTTCAGGTGTTGCTGACGACCGAATCAGCTGTACGAACTGCAGAATGAGGATGGACAAACACTGGCAGAATAAAAGGACCAGTAGAAGAACCCCACGACTGGAGGACTGTCACTTCCACAGCAGGACTGAAAATGACTCTAGAATGAATCATGCGGGCTCAATGTGGCAAGTAAACTACGAGTAACTGCACATCAGTTCAAACTGGGAGGGAGTTCTCTGTGGGCTTTATCAATTCTTTTGTATTCCCAAGGGCCAGAGGCTTTCCAAACTCTGGGGTAGTAATTTACTACCTACCCAATCAGGGGATCAAGGATATATAGATTAACAAACACCAGGTCCATAAGTGATCCTAGAGTTTTTGCTTTTGCCTGTGACCTGCATAAAGAAAAATCATTAGCTCTCTTGGCTGAAACATCTCCCAGATTTATTCCTGGTCACATACCCTGCTTGAAGCACCCTAGAAGGAGACACTCAAGCTGGGTACAATGTCAGTGCAAAAATTTTGGCCAGATCTGGCGTTGTAGCTCCTCAAGGCAACAAGTGTGTTGCAAAATTTATTGAGATAAAGGGAGAAGTTCTAACACTAATTGAGGGCAAGTACCAATTTTAATGCTTTGTTGCGGAGATGAATGGATGCTCCCCAATACTCACAAGCTATTAGAAGCTGAGTGGAAGGCTGTAGTAAATCAAAAACCAGGACCATATTTTGAATGCAGACAACAACTCCATATCGTGGGGAGGTAGTAAGATCCTATTCTGCAAGTGAAATTAATAACTGCTGGCTGACTAAGGAACAATAATGAACCACAGTATAAGAAAAGCAGGTGACATAGATAAATTTGTGATAAGGAGATAAGGAGGCAAGGCCAGATTAACCACTGTACTCGCCACCAAGATCATATTTGCATTCTGTGGGCAGTAATGCCATCAGGTATGGAAAGTGGGAATACATGTTATACTGGGCTCCTATTACTCCTGGTTAGTCTTTTCCCTCTTAGGAATCTGGATGATCCATGTCACCAGTGCTACAGACCACTATACCATGGAAAATTTGAAGGTTCTTATTTTAACTTTCAGACCTTCCTCAGCCACCACTGTTATAATTCATCCAAAGTAGACACCTGCCTACAGAATGGCCAAATGTATGGGGTTACAAAAATTCTAGGGTCAAATCTAGGATGCCCGCAAGAAGGCAAATAGGTTTGTTTCTCCTTGGGTCAGACTTGAGAATGGAAAAAGGAACAAGATTTGATACGAGATTTGATACAGGAACTAATAATAGGCAGGAAAAGAAAGCAGATACAACAATCCAACCCAGAGCCAACTCCACATGGAGATTTTTATACAAAACTCAAATAACAAATAGAAAATTAGACAGAAATCCCAAGGTTAGGGAAGAATTTGTTTGTAGATCTGGGAGAAAGAATCAGCAAAGAACTACATGTTACCAACTGCTGGGTATGTGGGGGGGCTTTAATGTCTGAAGAGTGGCCATGGAAAAGTAGTAGCCTAGGCCCGATTGAACTTCTCAAATGGAATAGAACCAATATGAAAGGGGAAAACTGACCAGAGGGGTGAATATTGAGTTCAGAAATATTAGGAGAGGAGTGCCTCTGGCGTTGGGAAAAGAATTCTCAGATAATGTAGGACAAACCTCCTGTAAAAGATATAAGGTCTATAACATGGTGGATCCCTGAAAACCCAGCACAATAGTGGACCCAAGAGAGGAAAAATAATTTCAAATATGAAAAAGAGATTAAACTTTTCCTGTGTAATAACCCTGGAAGAAACCCCTATTATGGAATCCCCAAAATATCTTAATTCTGGGGAAATGTGAATAACTGAGGAAAAGAGTACTGGAGAGCACTGGATGGCTTATTCTGGATATGTGGGAAAAGGGCTTATCCAAAACTTCCTCCCCTATGGAAAGCAAGTTGTACTCTAAGAATCATACAACCAGGATTTTTCCTTTTACCAAACCAAGACAGAGCCAATTTAGGAATACCAGTCTACAGTGCCTCAAAAAGAGACAAAAGAGAATTATTCAGAGAAATTGGAGGATATCAAAAGTGGGGTGAGGAGGAGTGGCCTCCTGAACGAATAATACAAACATATGGTCCAGCCACCTGGGCACAGGATGGGAGTTGGGAATATAGTCCTCCAATATACATGCTTAACCATATCATAAGACTCCAAGAAGTTGTAGAAATCATACCTAATGAAACAGCTGGGGCCATGGAATTAATAGTCAGCCAACAAAGGAAAACCAAAGCTGCAGTAAATCAAAAACGGTTAGCACTAGACTACTTATTAGCAGAAGAAGGAGGGGTTTGCGGAAAGTTTAACACATCTGATTGTTGCCTACAAATTGATGATAATGGGGATGCAGTTTTGGATATAGCCAAAGGCATCCGGAAAATAGCCCTGTACGAGTTCAGAGGTGGGAATCTATAATGAATAAAGGATGGTGGGAAGACTTTTTTGGAATATCCTGGTGGAAAAAGGTGAGGTTTATAATGCTATGTGGAATAACAAGTTTAATTTTTCTTCCATGCTTAATTCCATGTCTAATTCAATTATTACTTATGTGGCTCAAAATATGCAATTAATAGCAATGCCCACCAATCCCAAATTAGGAACATTGAGAGAAAGGCAGAAAATTATGGTGTTAAAGAAAACAAAAGATGGCAAGAATCTAGAGAAGACACTTAAGATCTACAAGAGGTATCAGTGTGCTGAGAGCACAAAAGTTCAAAACCTGTAGCTCAAGCCAAATAAAGTAAGAAAAGGGGGAAAATTTTTAAAAATGACAAAATAATTTTGGCTTTTGCATTCTCGTACTAGCTTTTGCGCTTTGTCATGAATCAGAAGTATTTTTGATATAGTACAATTTATACTTACTTTTAACTGTTTTTGTGTATAGTATAATCTGTTAGTTTATGTACACACCATATAGTTTATCTAAATAGTAGTATGAGAAAATTACTATATTGTAGACTTTAGCAAAATGCTAAAATACAGACTATGTAATGTTAAAAATGCTTTTATGTAACTAACTCAGAGAATGGTGTAAAACAATTATGCTGTTTCTCACATCTGTGGACTGGCCTTTCCAAGACATAAGAAAACATTGACAGAAACCAGAACCCCAGAGAGGATTTATTAACTACTTGCTATCAGGGAATGTGAAACAACAGGACAGAACTTCAGGAAGAAATAAAATATATGGACTTAATCTACAGAATGATATGCAGACAAGTCAGAGGTTGAAAACAAATAAAAGAGCTCCTGGAACATCAAAAACTTCAAGGAATGTTTGAATAATGTATAAACAATATGCATGCAACCCCTGCAATGTAACTATATATAGATATGGGAATAAATCACACAGGATTATTTTCTTCATGGTGGAAAAAGGCAATTCTTTATTCACAAAACTCCTTGTCTTGGTTTAGAGCAAATTTGAGAGAGAATCCCCAATGGGGCGCCGGTAGGAAAGCAGATTCAATCAGCCCCTCCCCCCAACTGGTCCGGGAGAAAATATCTCCTTGGAGAAAGGTGGAAAAAAACTGTTTATTAAACAATAAGACCAAAACAATATTAAACAATAGAACCCCTTGCCACTCCAAAAGAGATGACAAACTGAGAAAACCCCCTCCCTGGGTTGCAGCTGAGCTCACTCAGTCTCTGATCAGTCCCTCCGGTGCTGGAAATGTCACAGGCCAGGCCCGGCCTGGTGGGCCACAGGTGCTAGCTGCTGGTGCTCTCCTGGGTGTTCAGTCAAGAGCAGGTTTCAAGAGGTCCAAAGAAAAGGGAAAAAAACACAGTCCAGGGAACTTCTTTGCCTCAGCTAGCTAAACTAACTAAAAGCAAAAAAGAGCTCTGTCCCGCTGTCTGTCCATCCGCAGACAACACAGTCCAGGAGCAGGAATGTGTAGGAGCGAGAGCAGTGTCTGGAAAAAAAAACTTCTCTCCCCCCTTCACTCTCTGGAACAAGTCTTAAAGGTACAAAACTTATTATTCAGCATAAACAGAATGAGACGATTGGGGATAAAAGCATCATATAGTCAACCCAGGACACTCCTTTTATACAGTTTTACAGACCTTGTGTGGGACTCTAATTGGTTATCAGTTTTCTTGCTAATTACTTTGGTTAGCAACATAGTTGTCCTGGTTTAGGGCAAATTTGTTAAAGAATCTGCAAAGGACAAACCAGGACAAAATATTGGCGCCCAAACGTGGGGCTCGAGAGAGAGTGGAAAAACCCTGTTTTGACTGCATTTTGGTTGCTAGTCCTCTGTGTTCATTTAAATCAGCTAATAACCATGCTTTTTGAATTCATAATGTCTATTGGGGTGAAGGTTTGCATGCATTTCTGGTCCCTAGGGTTTTTTGAGATTTTAATACCTCTCTGGTCCCTAGGTTTATTTTCTTATCCAGAAATAGCTTTAGTATTGCCCCTAATACGTAGTTTTTATATCAGAGGGGCAGTGACCAGAGTAGCTATCCTGCTGGGCTTGGTGGCAATAATGTGCAAGAAGTTTATAAACATGCTAGGGTCTGCTCTAGGTATGAATGGTTCATGGCTATGGTTATGCATCCAGTTTGTTGCAGGAGGAGCAGGAGGGAATGAGGTTTTTCAGCCTCTGCTTTCCTCCTTCTCCTATGAATCAGTTGCATCACTAGTGAAGGATGTTCAGTTTCCCCTCAATGTTAAAGAAGCCATCTTCCTGGTATTCAATCTGGTAACCTTCCTCTATACAGCCTGCTGCTTCTCTAGAATGTAGGCGGAGATTTCTAGACGGGCTGATGAGACCCCTGACTCAGGAGTAAACCCCGGTGTGGAAAATCCTAAGTGGTGTGGGAAATGGGAGGATATGGGCCAAATCCTGAAGGAATTCTCTGACCCTATAGTCTGGGATTTTCCCCATGAACAAATTCAGAACCCAGCTGAGGTGGGCAAATATCTGAAAGAGAAGTACCAGGATGAGCCTGAGGAGAGGAGGGTCATTGCAGTGAGCTGGGCCCTGGCGTATGCTTATCGCACAATGCTAGATACTGTCAGGCAGCAGACAGAGGCAGGGGGGCAGGGAGATAAATCAGCAACTGTCCCGGTGACTCAGGCTGCAGCTAACAGCCCAAGCTCAAAGCCAGCATCTAAACCCATGGCTGTTGCTACCAGCACTAGAAGTGGGAAATGCACGGACAAGACCAATCGACCAGGGGATGATGATGATGATGATGATGATGAAGGAGAAGGAACCTCAATGCCTTCTGACATAAAATCAGGAGTCAAAGCAGCAGGTGCAAGATCAGATGAGTCCTTTTCCCTGAAGGACCTTCGTGGCCTATGGAAGGACTACACTTGAAGGTCTGATGAATCCATAATTAGTTGGCTTGTCCATCTCTGGGATGCTGCAGGCGAGGCTACAATTCTGGATGGCACTGAAGCCAGGCATTTGGGATCCCTGTCACAGGATCCTGTCATAGACCAAGGAATGATGAGGGGGCTAACCCTCACAGCCTCTGGGAACGGGTCCTAAGAAGCGTAGCAGAAAGATACCTGTGTGCAGACGATCTCTATATGCAGCAAAATCAGTGGAAGACAATAGAGCAAGGGATCCAACGCCTGAGAGAAATGGCAGTGGCAGAGATTATCTTCTCAGATGATGTAACAACTAGGAACCCAGACTTAGTACCATGCACGTCTGTGATGTGGTGAAAACTCGTACGACTTGGGCCACATGAATATGCTTCTGCCTTAGCCATCATGAAGAGGGATGAGAGGGATGAGACTGTGCTTGACATGGCAAGGAAGCTCCGAGCATATGCAGATGCTGCACATGGCCTGACACATGCCAGAATCGCAGCGGTAGAAACACGTCTGCAGAACTTAGAGGATAAGATAGAGGAGAACCATAAGAAGCTTAGAGAGGAGATTAAAGAAGACCTTCTCCAAATTTCAGCAGTACAGATCCGAGGTTCTGGTCTCCAAGGCAGACGTTTCCCAGATGGTGAGAGAAGGTACACCCCACGAGCTGAGCTGTGGTTTTACCTGCGTCATTGTGGGGAAAACATGAGAAGGTGGGATAGGAAACCTACTGCTGTTCTGGCACGACAGGTGCGTGAACTGAAGGAAGCCACTAGGAGGAAAGCAGCTCCAGTTGCCCGTAGCTGAACGGCCAGGTATGATGATGATGACATGTCTGATCCCCTCGAAGGAACATCCAAAACATACGCCCAGGGAAAGAAGGATAACCAGGCTTAGAGGGGCCCTGCCTCTAGCCAGGTAGAGGCCAGGGAAAATCGTGTTTTCTGGTCTGTGTGGATTTGTTGGCCTGGCACATTGGAACCACAAGAATATAAAGCTTTAGTCGACACTAGTGCGCAGTGCACATTAATCCCATCAAGACATGTGGGGGCAGAATCTGTTTCTATTGCTAGTGTGACAGGGGGATCCCAGGATTTCACTTTGGTGGAAGCTGATGTGAGCCTAACGGGAAATGAGTGGAAGAAGCATCCCATCGTGACTGGCCCAGAGGCCCCATGTATTTTGGGCATAGACTACCTTCGGAGTGGGTGCTTCAAAGACCAAAAGGACTCAGATGGGCATTTGGAATAGCTGCTGTAGAGACAGAGGGCATCCAGCAATTGAACACCTTGCCTGGGTTGTCTGAGAATCCATCTGCAGTAGGATGCCTGACGGGAGAAGAGCAACGAGTGCCAATTGCCACTTCCATATTGCATCGATGGCAGTATAGGACCACTCGAGATGCTGTGATCCCCATCCATAAGATGATCCGAGAGCTGGAGAGCCAAGGGGTGGTCAGCAAGACCCACTCACCTTTCAACAGCCCCATTTGGCCTGTGCGAAAATCTGAAGGAGAATGGAGATTGACTGTGTGTTGTGGTGTGCTGTAATGTCCCATTTTGGCCTTCCAGGTCACTTCCCCAGGTGTCCCTATACCTCTCTCCCTTCCCCCTTGCCCCCATGCTGAGTGAGTCCTGTCAATCAGGCTTAACATTCCAGCAAGGCGTCGTGTGGTTGGTCAAGTTCAAAGGATGCCCCTATGCCCAGAGGTCATTGGCCTATCTGGGTGTCATCTTCCCCTGAGACCCTGCCCCTCTCACCTGGTTGGTGGCTCACCTGTACCTCCCCTCCCCCTGTCCCTGAGCTTAAAAAGGTGATCAGACCATGCGGCCGCATTCTGTTGGAGCAGTTGCTCATGTTCAGACCTCTGTAACCATGGAATAAACCTCTGGACATTAAACCCTCCAGCAGAATCCTCTCCTTTTTCTCTTCACCATCGCCTGAAGCTATTCCTCCTGAGGTAACGGGGTTCCTAACAAGCCTGGACTTGTTCAGTGCCCAGCTGCAACCACCAGCAAGCCAAGGTATCTCTGGGGTGATACACCGCAGTTGCTGCCTTTGGCCCAGCAGAAAGGGTCAGACCGGCCCAGGCACTACCTAACTGGTAATATTGGGAGCCTTATTCTAATATTTGGCGTCCCTGGGTGGGCTAAGTGACTCTGCAGCCCGAGACGGACTTGCAGTACCTCGGAGAAGCTTCTAGCAGCCGTGCATCCAGCTGAAAGGGGCTTTGGTTGCATTGCCCTCAGCTAGAGACTTTGGGAATATTCCCAGAAGTTTCATGGACTGTTCGGCACCTGTGGAAAGCCCAGCTCCTTTCTGGTGAGCAGATTTTCCAGAGGGAGGACAGGGTAGCCTCTCTCGCCCACAGAGAGGTCCTGTTCCGGTGAAGAGACCTGCCTGTACCCAGCCAGCTACAGCTTCCATTTCGGGTGAGTATCTCTGCTCTCGGTAGAGCAAGAGCTCAAAAACAGACTCTGCCGTGATTTCTGTTCCTTTTTGCCTTTGTGTTTTTGGCTGCGCAGCCCCACAGATTGGAATTCATTGCGTTCTAGCTTTTAGCTTTCTGCTGCGTGTGTTACTGTCTTTTGGAATTCGCGCAGGAGCTCTCTGCCCTTCCCCCCGGCTCTGCAGCGCAGCGTGCTCGGCTCTCTCCACGTGGTCGGGGGATCCCTCTCTCTCTCTCTCTCTCTGTGCGGGGGAGGGGGGGGCTCTCCACGTGGTCGGGAGATCTTTCTCTCTCTCTGTGCGGGGGCGGGGGGGGCTCTCGGCTCTCTTGCCGCGGGGGACTCTCTTTCTCAGCTCTCTGTGCGAGGGGAGGGGGGTTCTCTGCACACGCGGCGCGGGGGGGCCCCGGTTTCGGCTTGCCACGTGGCGTGGCTGCTCTCTCTGCTCCGCGGGGGGGGGCTGCATTCCACGGCGGGGGAGGCTTTGTTTCTGCCTCAGCTCGGCAGGGCGTGCCCTGCTGCTGCTGCCCGGGAATTTTAAAAGCAGTATATACAGCTGCATTGTGAAGCTTTTGTCGGCTCGTTATCGCTTTCCTATCTGTGTTTTTTTTTTTTTTTTTTTTTTTTTTTAAATCGGTAGCTGATTTTAGCTTTGTTTTTGGTCAGGCGGGATCTAGTACTTTGCTTTCTACATCTAACATGGGTTTGAAACTCAGCATTGTACAAAAAGGAGTGTTTTATAATATTGCTAGCATTTTAGTCAGTGGTAATGTGAAGTTCTCAAAGGGAAAATTGAAACAGTTTATAAGATGGCTTTTCCTCCACTTCCCAAAAATCTCCCCTGAAGAAATCCACAATATTCAATTCTGGGATAAAGTTGGGAATGAATTGATAACCTTAGGACAATCTGGCAATGCACCCTCAGCTAAATTTGTGTTTTGGAGTTTACAAATTCAAACAGCATTGCTCAAACAAAAGGAAATGGAGAAAAAGCCAAATGTAAAACCATGTACCTCTGCTCTCCCCGTTTCTCCCTCTCATAGCTCTAAAACCCATAAACCTCTTTCCCCAAAAACTGTGGACTACCGTGCATTGAATGAAGTGACTCCACCACTGAGTGCTGCTGTGCTAGACATATTAGAGCTCCAGTATGAGCTTGAGTCCAAGGCAGCAAAGTGGTATGCCGCTATAGACATTGTCAATGCATTTTTCTCCATTCCTCTGGCAGCAGAATGCAGGCCTCAGTTTGCCTTCATATGGAGGGGAGTGCAGTACACCTGGAACCAACTGCCCCAGGGGTGGAAGCACAGCTCCACCATCTGCCATGGACTGATCCAGACTGTACTAGAAAGGGGAGAGGCTCCAGAACATCTGCAGTATATTGATGACATCATTGTGTGGGGGAACACAGCTGTGGAAGTGTTTGAGAAAGGGAAGGAAATCATCCAGATCCTCCTGGGAGCTGGTTTCGCCATTAAAAAGAGCAAAGTAAAGGGACCAGCTCGTGAGATTCAGTTCCTGGGAGTGAAGGGGCAAGATGGACGGCGTCAGATTCCGACAGATGTCATCAACAAGATCACAGCAATGTCTCCACCCACCAATAAGAAAGAGACACAAGCTGTCTTTGGTGCAATAGGTTTTTGGAGGATGCATATTCCTGAGTACAGTCAGATCGTGAGCCCTCTTTACCTGGTCACCCGCAAGAAGAACAATTTCCAGTGGGGCCCTGAGCAGCAACAAGCCTTTGTCCAGATCAAGCAGGAGATTGCCCATGCAGTAGCCCTTGGCCCAGTCAGGACAGGACCAGAGGTGAAGAATGTGCTCTACTCTGCAGCCGGGAACCATGGCTTGTCCTGGAGCCTTTGGCAGAAGGTGCCTGAGGAGTCTCGGGGTCGACCACTGGGATTTTGGAGTTGAAGCTACAGAGGGTCTGAAGCCAACTATACTCCAACAGAGAAAGAAATCCTGGCTGCCTATGAAGGAGTCAAGGCTGCCTTGGAGGTAATAGGCACTGAAGCACAACTCCTCCTGGCACCCCGACTACCAGTGCTGGGGTGGATGTTCAAAGGCAAGGTTCCTTCCACTCACCATGCCACCAGTGCCACATGGAGCAAGTGGATTGCTCTCATCACTCAGCGCGCCCGTATAGGTAAAGTGAATCGCCCTGGTATTTTGGAGGTAATTACAAATTGGCCCGAAGGTGAGAATTTTGGTGTCACGGATGAAGAGGAACAAGAACCAGTGATACGTGCTGATGAGGCTCCTCCCTATAACCAACTGCCCCCAGAGGAAACACGCTACGTTCTTTTCACTGACGGTTCCTGTCGCATCGTAGGGATGAACCGGAAGTGGAAAGCAGCTGTATGGAGCCCCACACGACAGGTTGCACAAGCTACCGAAGGAGAAGGTGGATCAAGCCAACTTGCAGAACTCAAAGCTGTTCAACTGGCCCTAGACATTGCTGAGAGAGAGAAGTGGCCAAAGCTCTACCTCTACACTGATTCATGGATGGTAGCCTATTCTCTGTGGGGATGGCTGGAGAGGTGGAAAAAGGCTACCTGGCAACGTAGAGGGAAACCAATTTGGGCTGCTGATGAGTGGAAAGACATTGCCACCAGGGTAGGGAGGCTACCTGTGAAAGTCTGCCATGTAGAAGCCCATGTACCCAAGAGTAGGGCCAATGAGGAGCACCAGAACAATGAGCAGGTAGACCAAGCTGCAAAGATAGGGGTGTCCGAAATAGACCTAGATTGGGAACATAGGGGAGAGTTATTCCTAGCTCGATGGGCCCATGATGCCTCAGGCCACCAGGGCAGAGATGCCACCTATAAATGGGCACGAGACCGAGGGGTAGATCTAACCATGGACAGTATTTCTCAGGTTATCCATGACTGTGAGACGTGTGCTGCCATCAAGCAGGCCAAGCGAGTGAAGCCCCGGTGGTACGGTGGGCGGTGGTCCAAGTACAAGTATGGGGAGGCCTGGCAGATTGACTACATCACACTGCCCCAGACACGCCAGGGCAAGCGCTACGTGCTGACCATGGTGGAAGCCACCACTGGATGGTTGGAAACCTACCCTGTGTCTCATGCTACAGCCCGGAACACCATCCTGGGTCTTGAAAAGCAAGTTCTGTGGAGACACGGCACCCCTGAGAGGATCGAGTCAGACAACGGGACTCATTTCAAGAACAGCCTTATCAACACCTGGGCTAGGGAACATGGCATTGAGTGGGTGTACCATATCCCCTACCATGCACCAGCTGCAGGAAAAGTGGAGAGGTACAATGGACTACTAAAAACCCAGTTGAAAGCTTTGGGTGGGGGATCTTTCAAGAATTGGGAGCAGCATTTAGCAAAGGCCACCTGGTTAGTTAACACCCGAGGTTCCACCAACCGAGCAGGTCCTGCCCAGTCTGAGTCCCTGAATGTAATAGAAGGAGACAAAGTCCCAGTGGTACATATCAGAGGTTTGTTAGGGAAGACTGTGTGGATCAATTCTGCCTCGAGTACAGACAAACCCATTCGTGGGGTTGTCTTTGCTCAGGGACCAGGTTGCACGTGGTGGATAATGCAAAGAGATGGAACAACACGATGTGTACCTCAGGGAGATCTGATTGTGGGGTAAGAATGATATGCAATATCACTGTTCATTGGATGTTACTGCCATTGTCTGTACATTAAACCATACAGACATGAGATAGAAGGAAATGTGTAAGAGTTGAAGGTCTGGGCAAGTGGAAGATGGAGAAGGAAATGTGTAAGTGTCAAAGGTCTGAGCAAGTGATAGATGGAGCTTTTAGTGACTAAAGTGAAAAGGGGGAATCCTGCAGCTCTGTAATATAGGGCCTGGATTCAGTGGTCCAGTGTGGGGATGTGATGAAGGTATGATGGGTATTGCTTGTAATTTTGGAGAAAGAGATGGAAATTTTGTATGAATAATGCATGATGTGTTGTAGTATGTTGATGATATGGGGGTAAGGGGTGGAATGTCCTGGGGTGACGTTATGATGCTTGTATCCCCATTCATATGTTCTGTGCCTTTAAGACCGACTCTGAAGAGTGGAAGTTTTGTTTGGGTTTCTCTTATCAGGGACACAGAGACAGGCAGTATACATAGGGCTGTTTTTCACTTCTTGCTTGCAGCTTGCTGCTTTGCTTGCTTGCTTTTCTGCTCTTGCTTCTGCTCTCGCTTTTGCTTCTGCTTATTAGCTAGTTTAGCTAAACAGTCCAAATTCCTTCCTGGAATGTTTCTCCTCTCCTGTTCCTGTGACCATCTCGAACCTGCTCCGGACTGGGACCTGGGAAACACTGAGGGTTTGCACCGTTCGGCTGCAGCAGCTGGCCCAGTGCCGGAGGGACTGAGAACAGAGCAACCACCCCCGAAAGAGACTTTCTGATTTTGTCATCTTTCTCAGAGCGGTGTCAGCTGGTATTGTTCATTTTGTGTGCTGGGGAGTGCTGGGGCAGTCAAATAAACAGGTTCTTTCCACCTCTCTCCAAGGAATTTTTCCCAAACCGGTTGGGGGGACGGGCCGTGTGGGTTTTCCTTTCTGGAGGGGCCCTCCTTTGCAGATTCTTTAACAAATTTGCCCTAAACCAGGACAATGTTGTTATTCTATATTCATTGGTCACTCAAACTCTCCGTATCTATGTGCAGGGACAGTTGTTTGTGAAAGATAGTGTTCATTTTTCTTTGTAACAGTGTAAAAACATTTTATGCAGGTGCAAATTATTTTTTTACCCAGGAATTGCTTGTTATGTTAACAAATTGCTCACAATAGGATTGCTATCACATGGGAACTTGGAAAATGCTAGTTTTGACAAGGTGTCCTGGGTTGACTATATGATGCTTTTATCCCCAATTGTCTCATTCTGTTTATGTTGAATAATAATAAGTTTTGTACCTTTAAGAGTGTTACAGAGAGCGAAGGGGGGGAGAGAAGAAGCGCGCAGTTTGTTTTCAGACACTGCACTCCCTCCTCCACATTCCTGCTCCTGACTGTGCTGTCTGCGGACAGACAGCGGGGCAGAGAGCTCTTCTTTTGCTTTTTAGTTAGTGTTAGCTAGCTGAGGCAAAGAAGTTCCCTGGACTGTGTTTTTTTCCTTTTTCTTTGGACCTCTTGAAACTGCTCTGGACTGAACACCCAGGAGAGCACCGGCAGCTGCAGCTGTGGCCCACCAGGCCAGGCCTGGCCTGCGACAATTCCAACACCGGAGGGACTGATCAGTGAGTGAGCTGCTGCTTGAACCCGGGGTTTTCTCAGTTTGTCATCTCTTTTAGAGTGGCAAGGGGTCTCATTGTTTTGATATTGTTTTGGTCTTATTGTTTAATAAACAGGTTTTTTCCACCTTTTTCCAAGGAGGTATTTTTTCCTCCCAGACCAGTTGGGGGGAGGGGCCGATTGGATCTGCTTTTCCCACCGGAGCTCTTTTGGGGGATTCTTCCCCAAATTTGCTCCATACCTGGACACAAGGCTAGCCACTGATTCCAGGAGAGCAGGCTTGATTTTATGAAGCCTTTCTTTATGATTTTTCTACCTTACTGCAACATTTAGAGAATATGGTTTTTAGCTACCTGTATGCTCTTTGGCAGTTTGCCAAAAGGACCCCAGTGCTGGATATTTCTCCTTGTTTTATCCCTTATTAAACTTTTAAAAATTATAAAGTGTGAACTTTTTTTATTACACAGTATTTCTGCTACTTGCTCTGCTCACCTAAATTCTTGCAGAGTTCCAATTCTTGCAACAGTTTTGTCACCATTGTCAGCAAAGTCCACAAAGGACAGAGGTTTATGTCCTAATAGGAGACAGAGGAGTCCTTCAAGTTTATTAGAATAAAAGGAGACAGTCCACTGGGGCACACACCAGTGAGTGTTTTCACTCTTGGGATTTCGGAGGGCGCAGCCTCCTTTTATCCTAAACTCCTGGCCGTGCGTTGCTATCTTCCTTTCCCCATTGGCTGAAGTACTAGGAAGATACAGCTGTAGCAATGTATCTGAACAACTTTAGCCTCAGCGTGCACCAGCCATACTGCTTGTAACTGTTCTTATCAGAATTTTCTCAGGGCCTTCTGGAATTCATGAAGGTTACAACAACAAACTGTCTTAAAATAAGAAAGAAGCTAAGAAAATAAATTCCAAGACCACAAGAAAGAGAAAACAGAAAGCTGTGAGCCACCTGGATTGTAACCAATCACATATTCTGAGAAGTGCATGCAAAACACATGGACAAGCAAAGGCACCAATAAGAAATGTGTGATCAGCATGTGCAGTAGAGTTAGAATGTATAAATAAGTGCATAATGTAAACAATAAATGGCTTCTGCTTAATCATATTTGTTAGAGATACATATTATATGATTGGCTCTTTGCAAATATTAAAATGTATACTATGTGTTATGTTGGAAAGTTATGCTGTATTATTCTCTTTTAAGTAGTATGGTAAATAAGGTTTTTAGGCTATAGCATAATATTAAAATAGAAACTATGTGATGTAAGATACTTTTTGTAACTAGTGCAAGGAATGGAAAAGATAATCAAGAAATTCTTCACATTATCCTATCTGGATAGAGATAACAGCAACAGACACCAAGATCTCAAGAGAAGAATCATTGCCTCCTTATCAGGAAAGCTCAGACTTCGAAGGGCCAAGAAGACTGATTTACAAGATGAGGGGGGGAAGCTAAAATTAAGCAGAAACACCCTAGTGTGAAAGGAATGTTTGAATCATGTATGAGATATATGAATGTGGGATAGACTATTGCTTTTAAGGAGTAATCCTTTGTTAGCAAGGTGTGCTTTTTGGAGGAGTGCCAGGCACCCCGTTGTCCATAATTCTTTGCTTTTTATTGTTTCTTATTGTCTTTATTGTCCTAACTTTGATTGTCCTAATTTTTACTGTCCCATTTTTTATTACTATTTTCATTACTATTAAACTTCTAAAATTTTAACAAAAGTGAATGGCGTTTTTCACAATAATGATTAGTTGTCCAGGTGACATGCAGAGAGTCTCTAAAACTCAAAGAAAAAAATAGTTTTAAAGTAGGTATGTTTTTATTCAGCCGGACACATGTGGGATACCTCTACAAAGACATGCATAACCCCTGTGTACTCATGTTTTCTTTTATTCCCTAAAACGTTACATATGCATCAAGTTTCCCAATAGATAATTTCCTGGCTCCCCTCACACTCTGCTTTGTATGCTAATCATCTTATCAGTCCTTTGCACCTGCACAGTTGTCTCTGCTGGTTGTCTCGGGGGTCTCAGGGGTCATAGGGGATGAAGTAAAGTTGTCTTCCTCAGGGTTGACTTTATGACCGCGATGCCCTGCGCATGCTTACTGATCTTTTGGCCACTGTCCAAGCCAGGAGTCAAGATTCATCTGGTTTCAGAGGCTCAAGGGGCCTCACTATCTCAGCATCCTTGCATACTGTATCCTGTTCTTGATAAACATCCTTCCCCTTATCAGGCATCCTTGCATTCTTTCTTGCTATTTTGCACATAGTCCTTTCCTTTCTCATGCAACCAAGGATGCAGCAAATATTAAGCAATCTCCATCATTTATGTGCCTATTCTTAATCAATACCTTCTAATTTCTGTTATTAATATATGTCCTCTAGTTTCTGACCCCATGTTTCACAGGAGTCCTGAATTTCTCACATACAGCCTTCCCGAACCACCTACCACATGTTCCCCCATTGAACCTGTCATTTTACCACAAAGTTCAGAAGTTCAGGCTTGTGCAGGCCCACTTGTCTGTTTCAGGAGCTAAAGTGTCTAGGCTCTGCAACAAACCTGATGCCCAAAGTTAGTAGAGACATTAAGACCCATTTCAAAGACCTTACCACTCATACCTTCATCCATCAAATTGTTTGTAAAGACATTCACACACATCTTTCCTATCACTGATTCCGGAAGAAAAAAAAACTCTCTAGCACTAAATTTGTAGTGATGGAGAATTAGGCATTACTTTATTCTGAATCATTATTTTAAAAGGTTAAGATTTTAGCTGAGGGTTAGAACCAATTCATATTGAAGTTAGGTATACCAACGATAGGTTAAGGATTATAATATGCTTAAGCTAAAGATAATTTTTATATTATGAGCTTATTTGTAGAAGGAAATGAAGTAAGTGAACCATTATAGGAACATATTGAAACTAGTAGAACAATGCCCAGCACCTGGACTCTATGTCAATCCATCATGAAGCAGGGGGCCTTGCATCGTGCCAGAGGGTCACAGAGACCTGACGAAGATGTTCCTGACTTCATCCCTGGGACCATTGACCCAATTCAAAACCACTGACCCAATTCAAGAGAAAAACTGCTCACCTGTGAAGGACTAATAACCTCATTTTGATACAAAGCAGGGATGGGAGGTGCTGGGGTTATGCATGTGTATTATTTCAGGAAATAAATAGAAGGCAAAAATCCTTATGTGGTACGGTTATGCATTTCAGGAACGACCCCCCCCATGCCGCCCACCAGCGTAATAAGCATACCACTTTCTAACTTTGACTAGTCAGAGAGTCTTTGTCCATGATTTTCGGTTTTAACGATTCAATTCCAGCCAGGATGTGCCATGGAAAACATTCCATTTCCACGTCTTTTTACTAGACTTTCCACAGATTTATACACACAAAATCCAATGCAATTCCCATTCATTGGTCCCAAATTACACAATTCTTAATATTTGATTTCTTATTGGTTATGGATCCCTTCACCTCCGATGCTAATTTGGTCCTCATTCCTTGGTTCTAAGTCTTTTCTAGGCCAGGTGTCTTCGACCATGCTGTTAGTATAGGGTTAAATGTTTCTGAAAATCATGTATAACTAGGCCGAAAGAATGCTTAGTATTCAGGATAATTTAGCAAGCTAGAATGTTTATAGTAACAGGAATCAGTATTTGGAGTTCCTAAGATACCTATAGATAAGATTCGTACATGTTCATACAAGCTCGGGCTAAGCTCTAATGAAGCAATATCAATAAGGTTGTTATGTTGATTAGTGCTGCAGCTGAAATTGTATACATTTGTGCACTTCTGAACAAAAATACGGACCTAGATTTGAGTTGCTAATATCCCTAGTTCCCGCACGCCTTAATAAAGCACCTGCATATAATCTATCTGTGATTATGTGTGTTCCCGAACGCTAACAATGTCAGGGTGAAAGGAATGAGAAAGTGTCTTTGCAAACTGTGGGCCTCCTGGTAGATAAAGCCAGATACTGTGAAGTGAAAGAAGCAATGAGAGGCACCACAAACTCCAGAGGAATTTTTCTGTGAAAAACACCATTCACTTTTGTTAAAATTTTAGAAGTTTAATAGTAATGAAAATAGTAATAAAAACTAGGACTACAAGAGAAAATAAAAAGCAAAGAATTATGGACAACGGGGTGCCTGGCACTCTGTCACAAAACACATCTTGCTAACAAAGGATTACTCCTTAAAAGCAATAGTCTATCCCACATTCATATATCTCATACATGATTCAAACATTCCTTTCACACTAGGGTGTTTCTGCTTAATTTTAGCTTCCCCCCCTCATCTTGTAAATCAGTCTTCTTGGCCCTTCGAAGTCTGAGCTTTCCTGATAAGGAGGCAATGATTCTTCTCTTGAGATCTTGGTGTCTGTTGCTGTTATCTCTATCCAGATAGGATAATGTGAAGAATTTCTTGATTATCTTTTCCATTCCTTGCACTAGTTACAAAAAGTATCTTACATCACATAGTTTCTATTTTAATATTATGCTATAGCCTAAAAACTTTATTTACCATACTACTTAAAAGAGAATAATACAGCATAACTTTCCAACATAACACATATAGTATAAATTTTCATATTTGCAAAGAGCCAATATTATAATATGCATTTTTCACAGTCCCCCCTCTTATCCTTTATAAATCATTTGGCTTGAGCAATATTTCTTGTGAACCTGCATTCTTTGGACTATGCTGGTAGTCAAATAAAACAGGGGATTAAAAAGAAAGAAATATCAAGAGTTGTAACACATAAAAGGAAGAATCCTAATTTCTTCCACCATCCTATCCCAAATACATAACCCTACCAGATAGTTTTTAACACTGTTTTCCAATTTTGGACCTGTACCTGGGGTATTTTTATGATATCTTTTGCTTTTTTCAGAATGACATTCCCATTGTCATCCATTTTCAACAATCTGATATATTAAGCTTTCCACAAACACCCCCTTCTTTAGCCAATAAATTGTCGCAGACATTTTTTCACAGGAATCCTTTCTTTCAGATTTCTGTGTCTTCTGGAGGGCAGAGTCCTCAGAAGATAATGTAAACAATTGTTATCAGTTGCTGTGGAATGTAACAGGGGCACCTTGATTGGCTCATGTTCCTATGTTTATAATTAAGGGCCAATCACAAAGTGCAAGCTAGGGACAGAGTCCTTGGACACAACTTTGTTAGAGATTCTTTCTTTCTATTCTTAGGCCTGGCCTAGCAGCTCTGCAAACCTCTCTCTTTATTCTATTTAGTATAGTTATAATGTATTATATATCATATATCAATAAATCCAGCCTTCTGATCTAGAAACAAGATTCACCGTCTCTCTCTCACCCTCAGTGACCCACTCAGGATGCTGTAATAAATAAATAGTCTAAAGCCAACCTATTCTGATACACTACAGTTTTTGTTTGGCTTTGCTGACTTCATATTAATTCCAGTGCCTGAGCAGCTTTGTTTGTTATCATCTCTATAACTGCTTGGAGTCTTATAATACGATTCTGCATATAATTTGGGGCCAATACAGGCTTAGATAGCTGTACTGGTTTTACCTTTGTGTTTACTAGCTGTTTTTTTACCGAATCTTGGACTAAATCTCTAAGTTCAAATGTAAAACAAATCCATCTCTCTTCTTTTGGACATTCAATTCCCCGTCTATTACCACTTTTTCCTAACTTTCTTGCAGTCCAAGATTTTTTTCCCATTTTGCCTACAGGTACTTAATTGGGATGGGTTATAACAGTGACTGCTGATATGGGTGTGTGTAATAAAAGAGGGACTTGGGTTTCTTTCTATGTAATGCTTTCAGTAGCATTTGTGACACGATCTTGCTGGTATCCCAAAAGGGAAAGGACAACATAAGAGTTAAAGAAAAAGGCATAACAGCGGTCTGGTCTGGCTTATACCCCCATCTTCCCTGCCTATGTGGTTGCACACCATAGCAGGTGTATAAGGTCTTCTCGGTGACAAGTACAGTGGCCAAACCAGGCTTGCTCTCTTTCTCCCTTGTCACTTTCTTTTTACTAATTTCCAGGTAAATTGGTTTTGACACTCCTTAATTGTGGTTTCCCACCATTCCTCAGGTATCTCTCATTCAATAGGCACTAATAATTTCCATCCACAAAACAAAGTTATTATTACTGTTGTTTGAATTCTATCTGGGTAGGGGATAGATTTAGTACTTGACACTTCCTGCAACGAGAGCATAGATTTTTTGAACTACAATACCAATTATTCCCACAATTTAAACATTTACTTATAACCCAGCTAGTGTGTCCAGTATTGGGATGAATCAAACAGAGTATACAGTATGGTACTGATGGAGATTGTAATTTCTTCTCTTCTTTGTATAAGTTACAGGCTAAGGCCAAAATATGAGAACAATTTGACTAAAACAGTCCTGATCTGTGGGAACTCAGCACATCCGTCTGGATGTTCAGAGTTGCCAAGACCCCCGTTGGGGGACTTGGAGACCCTGGCATGTTGCCCAGAACACCTGGTGGCTTGATTTTGATCCTTCTAACGAAGTGCCACCTATGTATGAGGACATGAGAGCCACACTAGTGTCAATGGTGCAAAAATGGAGTGTTTACAGGGTGAAAATATAGATTTTAGGATTTTTGGTATAGGAGTTATGGGGACAAGATGGAGGAACCTGGGCGTGTCTCGTCCTTCTTCTTTCTTCTTGTTGTTCTCCATTTTCTGCAGTGATGTTGGCACTTTGGGATTGTTTTAGAATAGAAGTGCACTGTCTAACATAGGTGATAGGTATTGGGAACTAAAAGTAAATATGATGTACGTAGTTTGTAGTATATAAGGACGACACTGCCTTGGGGACGGTCAGAGTGCTTGTGGCTACCTTGCGGAGCAGACCTTGGCCGGGCAGAGAGAAAATTTTGTAGATAAGAAATAATAAACAACTTGAAGACCGAAAAGCGAAGAGTCCGGAGTCATTCTTGGGAGCGTGGGCTGCCTCAGAACCATCCCACACATCTCAGGGCAGAGACTAGGAGCTGGACCCAAGACTGATCCTCCTGTTTGAAGTGGAAGTATTCCTTCCCAAGGAGGTGTCAGAGGCGTTTCAGGGCTTATTCAGGCAGTGCTTGAAACTAGTGATGTAAGCTTGGCCTTATTTCCCAATTAGGTGTGATTCTTTGTACATTCCTTAGATCATTTGGGTCTTCCCAAACCATTACCACCCAGTCCCCGTTTGAAAGTCAATTTGGTATCACCCGGTTTAGATGTGATAGTCCATTCCTCAGGTTCCTTCACAAGTCCTTTGATTCTGCTGGCATGCATCCACCCTCTTTCCCTGGCTCTGATTGCTGCTTCAGTAGTACCTGAAAAGGACTTCTTAATAGCCCAGGGACAGTGACAAAAGGAAGACAATACTACATCAGTTTTCTTCAAAGCTTTCTGGGTTTAGCAAAAAGCATTTTTCCACAGCTGCCTCTTCTTGTATCCAGCTATGCTTGCAGCTGCAGAGGCAAATTCTTCTTTTTGTAAGCCACAATTAGTTAAACAAGAAAGGCCAGGCCAATTTTAACACGAGATGTATCACATCTATTTTTTTTTTTACCCTCTGGGCAATATTTAACTGTTTTAGTATCACAGGCCCATTCCTCAGAACAAAAGCCCTCCCCCCAGCAAAAAAAAAAAAAAAAAAAAAAAAAAAAAAAAGGAAAAAATAAAAGAAACAAACAGAAAGAAGAAAGGAATCTTGCTTTAAAAATAAACCAACTTTTCGAGGTTTGGAGAATTAGCAAGAGATTAAGGCTATCTCTGCCTTGGTCTGTTGCCCGATTGATAAATGACACAAAACTCGGATAAGTCTTGTGGGTGCTTTATTAAGGGCCCGGGGAGCTTGGGGGACTCACGTCCCCAAAGTCTGAGCCCCCAAATTCACGTATGGGTGCTTCCCTCTTATACATGCGATTCATAACAAAGTCTCCAAGAAACAGTTTCCCGTTCCCCTTGCCTGGTCACAGACCCCTTATGATACATTCCTTGGTTCACAAACAAGATCATTAATCCTCTGCTTATCTTATTCTAAGAGCATTGTATGCTGCCTCCAGACAGGTTAGCATTCTTACTTTCCTGCACTAGTTTAATTATTTATTAAATCCCTAAGACTACCTGCTAGGTTACACACAAAACCCAACACACTTTCAACGGCTACAAAACTACTTTTTAACAAACCAGTTCACACACAACTCACTATAATTAAATATTTTGCTAAATTTCATTTCTTTTCCAACATTTCCCCCCTTTTGAGCATCCTTCAGTCCTGCTGCAAGGATGCTCAATCAACAGTAACATCTTCATAACGAGGTGGGGAGTGTTCTTCATTCTGCCGCCCGCGGGTCATCGCCTTCAGCAACCGGAGAGATCGCCTCTTTTCCTTTTCGATCACACCTAAGTGGCATCTATATACAATCCATATAGTCACTAGAAATACTAAAAACATTAGTACATATTTTATAGCAGACGTAATAAAGCCAGACAGGTGAAGCCCCAAAGAATCAAATAGTGCTCCTATCCAATTATGCTGTGCTTCCTTTTCAATTTCCTTGGTTTTTGTTTCCACTTCTGCCAGTTGAGAAATATCTTTCTCAACTTCAAGTGTAACATTTGGAATGTGTACACAGCAATGATCTATTCTCCTACTCAGGTAGCCACAAACTCCATGCTCTTTTAACAGTAGCAAATCCAATGCCATTCTATTTTGTAGGGTCATTCTTGATGTAGCTTGCAATTGCAAATTTAGTTCTTTAAATCCCTTCTTAGTAGCTGCTGCCAACCTTTCTGTCTGTCCTAACAAATTGTTGAGCATTTCCCTGTTTCGATATGTCGCTACCGGAGGGAATAATGACTCCAATATCCATCCAAATTGTACTCCTGAGCCAGGTTCATGCCACTGCTCCTCTAGGGATTCTTCCCTACTTCTGAGTCTTTTCCTTTGGATCAATCTATTCTGTTTCCAGTATGGACACAATGTGGGAACCCCTAGGGTGATTTGTGTTACTGATCCATCTAGAGCTAAATGTGTGGTCCACTGTCCGTGTCCCAACACCCAGACTAGATTTCCAGGGCTATGCACAGTAGTATATCTGCAATCTATAGGTCCATCCATGGACTCTCTGCTAACCGTGTGATCATACCCCCTACACTCGCATTCCCACTTTAATGCCATTTTCACCGGTACCAATCCAATTCGGTCTTCCGGTGTATCACATGTAAAAACCTCAGTACAATTCCAATCCTCCTTCTGCGGTCTGAACTCTCGGGAAGATGTAGACGTGATAAGGGCCCTATAATGTGACTGATTCTTTACTCCTGACCATTGGATGCACCATTGTACTTCCCCAAGGTAATGATAGTGTTCCAAAACACTAGGTCCCCATAATGTCTTCCAACTATTCCAGGTGTCAAAATTCTGTTTGACATTCTGACAACTCATCTCATTTTGTTGGGATTTCGTTCTTATTCGTACTGTATTGCATGGCTCATCTATTGGGGTTGCAATTAAACACCTCCTGGTATTTTGAATCCAACCATAATGATTGGATTTCTTTTCACATTCTTCTCTAGTCATAGCCCGAATGGTCATACACAAATCCCTCCTTACATCTACTGGTTTGGGAATTGACTGGCAGGACCACGAAACATTCTTGAATGTTTCAGGCATTTTGGTTACCGGTATTATTCCCCAGGGGATTGGTTCACCTGCAGCCTGTGGTAATGGCAGGCAAGCTGTTATTTTAGTCACATTCTGCATGATCCCAAAATCTCTGATTAATCCTACCACTAAATTTTCCTGCTCAGTATTTCGTTCTATTGTATCATTAACCTCCCGTCTACTCCTTCTACCGTGTCTCTGTAAGGATAACATCATTCTGTCATGCCTCCACCATGCATTTCCTATTCTAGGATTAGTGACACTTGACCACCCACAACCTTTGCCTTCCTTCTCCCACCAACTGGTCCCGTCCTCTATTCTGTCCCAGGTCAGTTCCCTATTTTGCTTCCACCATTTGACCCAAAGGTTCCTTTGATATCTTGATCTTACTAAGAAGGAACAATTTATTCTGAGAGGTGGCCCATCCCACACGTCCACTGCCATTGATACTGGATTAACCTTTATGTTTTCAGCACGATCCCCTGTCCATGGCAAAACCCTCATACTCACTCTTTTGTAATCAAAACTATCCCGTATTTTGACCAAACATGTATATTCTCTCGTATCGTTTGTGGTTACCTTGGTAAGATTCAGTACCGTGTTTCCTTGTTGTTTATCCTGATCCCAACCGACTCCTATCTTGCCTCGGCTTCTTTCAGCCCCCCGTTGCCATATTGCAATAACTTCACTGGCCTCAACTTTCTGGCTGTCAAAGATAACACAAGTTAATTGAACATCCATCCCTTCCATGACTGTAACCTTTGTTTCTTCAACCTGCACTAGAGTAGACCCTTGAACGGGTACTAGTCTCATGATCACTAGCAGTAATATAATTAAGAAGGCGGCTTTGCGCGGAAGATCATCCGGGTTGGAGACACTATCTGGGTTTCCCATTGGAACGGTGCCTTCTTTACCCTTGTGTAATGGATCCAAGCATCCATCCCCTGGACCTTCACCGCCATGTAGGTCGTCATCATCACCTGGTGGGGTCCGCTCCATGATTCCCGTAGCGGATCCGTGATCCACTTCTTGACGTACACCTGGTCCCCAGGCTGGATGCCGTGGACAGAATTCTCCAGCGTGAGCGGTCTATTCCACTGTAACGTATTTCTTAAAGAATTCAAGATCTTATTAAGTGACATAACATACTCTGCAATCACCTGGTCCCCACTCACATGTACCTCCCCTTTTAATACAGTTGCATGATATGGTTTGCCATATAATACCTCATATGGACTTACGCCTACCTTTTCCCTTGGTTTAATTCGAATCCTGAGTAGGGCCAAAGGCAAAGCTTGAGGCCAGTGCAGTTTAGCTTCCTGGCAAATCTTTTTGATTTGTCCTTTCAGGGTTTGATTCATCCTTTCCACCTGCCCACTAGACTGAGGTCTCCAGGGGGTATGCAAATTCCAGGTTATATCTAACATTCGTGCTAATTCCTGCACTACCCCAGCTATAAAATGTGGACCCCTATCTGATGACAATCCTAAAGGTACTCCAAATCTTGGTATTATTTCTTTTAACAAGGTTTTTACCACCTCCTTAGCCTGATTAGTTCTACATGGAAAGGCTTACGGCCACCCTGAGAATGTACATACGTACACTAACAAGTATCTGTATCCCTGCGCCCTAGGCAGTTCAGAAAAATCAACTTGCCAGTAATCTCCTGGTTGTGGCCCGACTTGCAACTTTCCCATTTGTATTTGTCTCCTAACTACTGGATTATTTTTCAAACATACTGGACACATTGCATTAACTCTTTTTGCCATTGTTAACATCTGATTAGAGATTATCTCATTCTTCAAAAATTTTACCAATACTTCTGCCCCCCAATGACATTTATTATGTTCTGATTCCAAAATAAATTTCATTATGCGGGTAGGTACCACTATTTCTCCCATTGGTGTAACGTACCACCCAAGTTGATTCCTCTGTGCCCCTAGCAAGTTTATTAGTTTTCCATCTTCTATTGAATATTTGGGCTCCTGATTCAGGTATGGGGTAGCCGGATTTGTTCTTACCGGTACCAATGCCATTTGAGACCATACTTCCCGTGCCACTTGCCGAGCTGTAACATCAGCAAATCGATTTCCTCTGTAAATGTCTCCTTCCGCAGTCTGATGTCCTCTAACATGCATTACTGCAACTGCTTTGGGACTGTGTACCGCATCCAGTAGCTGTAGCACTTCTTCCCGGTGCTTGATGTTGGTTCCCTGTGAATTCAAAAGCCCCCTTTCCTTCCATAATGCCCCATGTACATGAACCACACCAAAGGCATATTTAGAATCTGTCCAGATATTAACCCTTTTGTCCTTGCTCAAATACAGGGCTCTGGTGAGTCCAATCACCTCTGCCTTCTGGGCCGAAGTTCCAGGTAACAAAGCCTTTGCCTCTATTACCTGATCCAATGTTACCACTGCATACCCGGCATAGCAAGTCCCATTCTCGACAAAACTGGATCCATCAGTGTATAGTTCCCATTCAGGTTCTTCCAATGGTTCATCCTTTAGGTCGGGTCTGCTGGCATATACTTGTTCAATTACCTCTACGCAATCGTGCACCAGTCCCCCAGCCTCCTGGTCACTGCGTAAAAACTCTGCTGGATTAACATGATTAGTAGTCCTTATTTCAATATCATCCTGTTCTCTCAGGATGGCCTGGTATTGCAACATTCGACTGGATGATAGCCAGTGACCCCCCTTTTGCTCCAAAACGGCCATGACCATATGGGGAACAAACACTTTCATTTTTGCCCCCAAAGTCAATTTCCGGGCCTCTTGAATAAGAATTATTGTTGCCGCCACGGCTCGTAAACACGAGGGCCACCCGGAACTTACCGACTCCAGTTGTTTAGAGAAGTATCCCACTGGCCTCTTCCAGGATCCCACCTTCTGCGTGAGGACCCCCAATGCCAGTTTTTGCCTCTCATTCACGTACAACTGGAATTCCTTGGTCAGGTCAGGGAGTCCTAGGGCTGGGGCCTCCTTTAGTGCCTGCTTCAATTCCTGGAAGGCCTTCTTTTGCTGTGTCGTCCACTCCAACCGATGCTGCTTCAAGGCCTCATATAGTGGCTTGGCTAGGAGACCGAAATTCATGATCCACAGTCGACACCATCCCACCATTCCTAGAAAAGATCTCAATTCCTGATGGTTACGAGGCAAAGGAATAGCACATATTGCCTCTATTCGGTTTACTCCCAAACGTCTCTGCCCTTGTGTGATTTCACAACTGAGGTAAATAACGCTATTTTTGACCAATTGAGCTTTTTCCTTAGAAACCCGATACCCTGCTTGGCCAAGCATGTTGAGTAATTTAATTGTTAATTCCACACACATTTCCCTTTCCTTAGTAGCCAGAAAAATGTCGTCCACGTACTGCAGGACTACATACAAGGATGGGGATATTGTTACCTGGGTTATCTTCCATTCCTCCAGCTCCTTGGCCAGTTGGTTTCCAAAAATAGTAGGGGAGCATTTAAATCCCTGTGGGAGTCTCGTCCACGTAAGCTGCTTCTTTCTCCCCAAATCAGGACTCTCCCACTCGAAGGCAAAATATTTCCTACTCTCTACTGCCAGTGGGATGCAGAAGAAGGCATCTTTAAGGTCAATCACTGAGAACCATTTAAACTTCTCCGATACAGATGTTAACAAGGTATAAGGATTAGCAACAACTGGATGTATGTCTTTCACTATTTCATTAATAGCCCTTAAGTCCTGTACTCAACGGTACTTACCATTAGGTTTCTTTACTGGAAAAATTGGAGTATTATACTCCGATTCACATTCCTGTAATATTCCTTGAACCAAAAATTGTTTAATTAACGGGGCTACTCCCCTCCTTGCCTCAAGCTTCAAGGGGTATTGCTTTATCCTCACTGGTCAGGCCCCTTCCTTTAGTTCTGCCTTTACTGGCTGCGCAGCTTTAGATTTTCCGGGGACCCCTGACTCCCATACCCAGGGTACTACAGCCTGCTCAATTTCTTCTGGAATAGGAGAGGCATCCACTTCCTTGATCACAAAAATGCCTGCTATTTGTTCCTCAGGTATTTCCAATTTCACCCTTCCCCCTTCAAATATTATTTTCACATTAAGTCGGGACAACAGATCTCTGCCAAGGAGGGGTGTGGGGCAGTTTGGCATATACAAAAATTGGTGATCTAATTCCTTCCCCCCAAACCTAAGATTTAAAGGTTGTAAAAATGGTTGTTTCTCTAGCTTCCCTGTTGCCCCCACCACCTGTACCATTGTGTCACTCAAAGGTCCCAATCGTCTATTGAGTACAGAATAAGTAGCTCCAGTGTCTACCATAAATTCTTGATCCTTTCCATCTATTTCTAAAACTACCCTTAAATCTTTTTCTAGTCAGCTTTGATTCTGATAGTTTCCCAAAACTAGTGCTTGAGCGACTTCTGCTGGTCCTCCCGTGAATCCTCCCACAGGAGCATTCCCCATTGGACCTGTCCTTCATCCCATGTTTCCCATGCCCATACCTCCTCTAACCGGGCATTCATTTTTCCTGTGTCCCAATTGTCGGCAAAACGCACACTGGTTTGGATCCAACCTCCCCATGTTAGGTGCAAATCCAAATCCTCCCCGACCTCTTGCCAACCCCCTTTGTCCGCGATTAGCTCCTCCCCGACCTCGACCCTTAATGGGTCTTCCTCCTGCCCCTGTCTGTTGCATTACAGCCAGAAAACTAGCTTGTTGTCTTTTTGCAGTTTCTTTTTCCCTGTTGTTGTATACCTTCCACGCTACTTCCAGCCTTTTCTCTAGTGGCTCTAATAACCATTTCCTTTTTCAAGGAATTCATTATAGTATCTAATAATACCTGTAAATCATTCCAGTCCAGATTCTGAGTCTTTATTATCATTTTAACCACCCTTGCCACCCTTTCAGGAACCTCCCGATAACTCCCCGCTGATTGCTTCCATACTACCAAATCCCCGGGGGAGAAAGGCACCTTTATAAGTATCCTTTCTCCCTGTGGTCCCACAGATTCCCTTAACGGCGCAATTAACTGTGGCCCCTTCTGCCCCTTCCTTCCCTTGCGAGTCCGCCCTGCTAACAGAGTTCTTTTAACACTCTCATTCTTTTCACCATCACCACCATCACTATCACTCTCACTAGATCCCGTTTTTATAGCTATATCCTCAGGGGGAGCAGGGGGCACATTAGGAGCAACCGGAACCCTCGGAGGTGCTATACAATAAGACAAATCTTCCTCGACTGAAGGATACAAATTACGCTCCTTTCTTTCTTTACATCCCACACACTCTCTTTCATCATTCACTTCTAAAACCAAAATACCACATTCCTTTTGCCATTCCTCTTTCCGATATAAAACGAAAACCAAATCCAAATATGGTATTTCATCCCATTTCTCATTTCTCCTTAAAAATTGCATCAAAGATTCCATTATCCCCAATTCCAGTGTACCATTCACCGGCCATCCCGCTTCCCCAATCTCATATTCAGGCCACCAATGATTACAATAATCTATCATTTTGCTTTTATCCAATTCTTGATAATACCCCTCACTTTTCCACCGTTTCAATATACAACCTAATGGTGTATTTCCAGGTATTTTACCATTGGCTTGCACTAAGGTTTTAAAAGTTTTAAAAGACATCATATTACAACCTTTAATTCCACTATTAATCCCAATAAACCAATATACCTTAAACCAATATACCTTCTCGCCGTCCTTCCCTAAAACAAACAGGAGGCGAGTTCCGGTCCTGCGTCCTTAGACGTCTTATGGCCGGAGCCTAGGCTTTTTTTTTTACCAACCACCAAATCCAAATCCAATTATCACCTTTTTCCAATATAAAGCACCTTCGGGCTTACCTTGGCAGTTGTCCAACAGGCGCAGGGTGTCGGGCACAACCGATTACTCCCCGAGAAGTGCTCGGTGCCAGCTTGGAGTGGATCGGGACGTGAACCGCCCCAGCAGCCCTTGGAGTCCTGCCGCGGTCGCCAGAAAACTGTTGCCCGATTGATAAATGACACAAAACTCGGATAAGTTTTGTGGGTGCTTTATTAAGGGCCCGGGGAGCTTGGGGGACTCACGTCCCTAAAGTCCAAGCCCCCAAATTCACGTATGGGTGCTTCCCTCTTATACATGCGATTCATAACAAAGTCTCCAAGAAACAGTTTCCTGTTCCCCTTGCCTAGTCTCTAAGAAACAGTTCCCCGTTCCCCTTGCCTGGTCACAGACCCCTTATGATACATTCCTTGGTTCACAAACAAGATCATTAATCCTCTGCTTATCTTATTCTAAGAGCATTGTATGCTGCCTCCAGACAGGTTAGCATTCTTACTTTCCTGCACTAGTTTAATTATTTATTAAATCCCTAAGACTACCTGCTAGGTTACACACAAAACCCAACACACTTTCAACGGCTACAAAACTACTTTTTAACAAACCAGTTCACACACAACTCACTATAATTAAATATTTTGCTAAATTTCATTTCTTTTCCAACAGTCTTATCTCTAGCACTGGCCTCTCTCTCTTTTCACAGCAGCGCTTTCAATGCTGTCCCTTGCCCCTCCCCCGCTGCCACCACTTCACCACAGCAGCACCAGTCAGGGCAGATCCTGCCCTAGTGGGAGCGAGGAGGGAAACTCCCAGACAGCCACGTGCGCAGAGACCCTGGGGGCATGCCTCGCCTCCCTCCTCTTGTTCTCTCTCTGTCTCTTTTTCTCTTTCTCTCTCTCTCCCTCCCTCGACCCGCTTGCCAGGGCCAAGGATACCATTCTGGACCTGGGACCTCGGCAGGCTAGGAGCTGTCCCTGGCAGCTCAGCCAATGAGCCAGCCAGCTCCTCAGCAGAAAACCCACATGATATGCTATTACAGCGACCTGATGAGGTCTTCAGGGTGAGAGAAGTGGACGAGAATCTTAGTTCATGATCAGAAGGCTGGATTTATTGATATATGATATATAATACATTATTACTATACTAAAAAGATTAAAGAGAGAAGTTGCAGAGGCTGCTAAGCTAAGAATAGCATAGAAAAGAATGAATAACAAAGTTCTGTGTCCAGCAGAAAGCAAGGACAAACTCTCCTGTGAGTGGTCAGCAAATCCAAACACTCACAGAAGACCAATCACCGCTGCACCTGTTACATTCCACACCAGCCGATAACAATTGTTTATATTCTTCTTCTGGGGCCTCAGCTTCCTAGAAGATGAACAAATCCCAAAGAAAGGATTTCTATGAAAAAATGTCTGCGACAATCCTCAGCCAGCACTGCTGCTGGGCTGGCAAGTGCAACCGGCAAGCCCTTGCCCTCTGGGACCCTGGCAAAAACAAGCCAGCCCCCAACCCCAGCGGCGCCCCATGCAAATCAGGCCCTGTGCCACCTCCACCCAGTGGGTGAGCACTGGGAGTTACTGCACCAGGTCGACCCCATAAGCTGGCCCCTGCCACAGCCCCTGAGACCTTACTGTTCGCATGAGAGTGGCCAAACATCTCCTAACCTTGACAACCCCCAATGTGCTGTCCCCAGGTGCTCCTGACATCCTTCTTCCTTAGTCAACATATCCTCTTTTCCCTTCAAGGAGGGCTTGTTCTGCTAACCCTTCCCTAACCCCAATTTGGCATTGAAAAACCTGAAAACAACCATGTGTTAAGACACTTCCCTGTCCTTCACACAGAAACTGCACTCAAACTCCTGTCCTCCTCCAGTACCAAGACATCACCATTCCACATTCCAAGATCCTAGAGTCTGTTAACAATCCTTCTTCTTTTTCAACCTCTCTTTTTCTTCTTTTTTCATTTCTTTTTTTTTTTTCCCTAATTTTTTCCTCTTTTTTTTCCTTTGATTTAACACACTTTGGACCGCACAAGATGTACACACAACTAGTTTACTTCCAAAAGTAAGCTTACGACTTTCTTCTACCAGGATTGCAGTAGCTGCTATAGCTTGAATGCTTACTGGCCAGCAGTGGCTCATTGGGTCCAACATCTTTGATAAATAAGCTACTAGTCTCTTTACTCCTCCCCACTCTTGAACCAGAACTCCATGAGCTACCCCATTTTCCACATTTACGTACAGATGAAAGGGTTTTTCTAATGCGGGTAAGCTTAAAGCTGATACTGAGGCCAGTTTTAACTTCAACTCTTCAAATTTTACATCATCTTCCTTGGTCCACTTCATATCATCTGTAAGTCTCTTCCTAATAAGTTGCTACCTGCCCCAGGGACCAATAAAACATTCCCCATCCAAATTCTACTTTGTCCCTCAATAACCATATCTTTATTGTCAGGAACTGTAAAACTCCTTTTTGCCCCTGCAACCTTTACAGTGTCTTTACTTACACTATAACCTTTTGGAATATTTAATAGGCAAGTTCTTTCTGTCCCTGTGTCTACTACAAGTTCTAATTTTTCTTCATGGAGACCCACTTTTAAAGTTATCACCGACTCCAGATGGCATTTGTCCCCCAGAAAATAGAGCCTATGACTTGCCTATTCCTCCTCTGGATGCATCTCTTGGAAGATTTTCATATCTTTTATCCAATCAGAGCAATTTCTTCTATAATGTCCTTTGACCCCACAGTAATGTAATATATGGTAGGAATAATTCATGCTATTAAAGAATGTATGTTATAAAAGATTGTAAAAATCCAAACACGTCTCTGACCACCATGGCCCGAGAGCAGATGTCTATTCAGATTACAACGAATTCCCGGACACCGGCTAAGATAACAATCGATGCTTTAGTGTAAGAATAGATGCTTCCAGGGCGATGATCACCGGTATCTCGAGTCATTGGAAACCACCTAAGAGCGATCATCGCCTTGCCAATTGCATCAATCAAGATAGCAACGCCAAACTTATACATCTGAATACATGGCTTCCCTGGAGCCTATCAACGCTGACTACACACCTGGAGCCGATCTTTGTCCAGCTCTGCACATTGAAAAGAACAACGATGAATGTGGAGAGTTACAAAAGAAATTGGGACACCTTTGCCTCGGACACAATAAACTGTATAAAACCTCGCGCAAGAAGCGGCATTCATGAACGGGGAGGGCTCTGATGTGCTAGAGGTCAGGTCCAGGTTCACCCAGCACCGATCCCGGGCTCGATGCTGCCTCTTTGGCTGTGGTGGAGACCAAAATTTGATCGCACAGAAAGATTAATAAATCTTTTCAAAATTTTTCATAATTTGGCTCATGATTGATCATTTATAACAGTAAAAACAGATATTTCTAGAATGCTCCTGAGATTTGGTTTGTACTGGGGTTCTGTTCTTTTCCTTTCCCCTGTCTCTACGACCTTCATGTCTAGGAGTGGTGCCTGGGGGTTTGAGATTCCTCTGGAAATTACTTTCTCACATAGTGGTTGCCATAATTTTTGCTTTCACTTTAGCTTTTTTTTCATCTCTCCAGACATAAATCTTTTGATCCTACTTTAATAAATCATCCAGTGATCTATTGCGCCAGTCTTCCATTTTTTTTTCTAGTTTGTTCCCAATATCTGGCCAGGTATTAGTGATAAAATTAATTCTTAACAGAGCTTGTCCCACAATAGTTTCAGGGTCTATTCTGCAATATTGTTTCATATTTCTCTTAAGTCTAACCATTCAGTTGGAGTTTCTTCTTTCCCCTGCTGTCCCTCAAAAGCTTTTTTAGCATTTTGCCTTCCGGGTGCCGCCTCTTTTATTCCCTTGATTATCAAATTACAATAATCATTCATGTGTTTCCTCCTCTCCTCATAATTTTGACCCCAATTAGGAGGTGCTATTGACATTTTCTGATCTCCTGGGGGGCCCTGCTGGTTTTCCCTTTCCCAATTTTTTTATTCCAGCAGCCCTGATCATTTGTCTCTCCTTCTGAGACAAAACTATTTTCATTATAGATTGCATCTCTTCCCAAGCAAAAATGTTTGGACCTAAGAATTGATCTAATTGCTCAGCTGTGCCTATGGGGTTTTCTAGTAATCCTTTAATTTTCTTTTTAAAATTTCTGACTTCAGAAGAAGTCAAAGGGGCATTTACAAACCCCGTTCCTCCCCCTCCCATTGGAACTTCTTGTAGTGGGAATAAATCAATCTTTTCATCCCACTCTTTTTGTTCTTTATCCTTTATAACCTTTCTCCCTTGTTTTGAGGAAAGATCAGGGGAGGACTGTCTTTTGGCTGAGCTTCTTGTGTTTAGATAAGGTGCTTCTTCTTCAGGGAGAAAGTTTTCTTGAACAGCAGGAGCTGTCATTACCAAGGGAACGGGACCCAGGGCAGGGACGGATGAAAGTGTCGAAGGAAGGGAGGTGAGGGGAGGGATCCGCGCCAAGGCTTGGTCCTCCAAGGCAGGGCATAGGCGGGGTCTGCTGCTGGAACCACCAAAGGAGGGTGGTCTTATGGTGGAAACCAAACCGGAGTGTGGATGGCCCACACATGGTTCATGGCTGCTGGGTCGGCAGCTCCCAGCGCAGCCGGTATAGACAAAGCAGGAGGCAGCAGTGGCGGCACCCAGTGCAGTCGGCACGGGCGGAGCAGCCGGGGGTGGGGACAGCTGTGGGAGAAGCGGTTGGGGATGGAGTGGCCAGAACAAACGGGACCCTCAGCGCAGCTGACAATGGTGACCACAGACCATGCAGCAGGCGGAACCCCGGCATGGCCACCAGAGCAGCCGCAGGCCAGACAGCTGGGACCGGGGCAAAGAAATTCACAGTCGGGGCCGGAGCTGGCACAGTGGCTGCAGCGAGTGGTGCAGCCACAAATGGTGGGGCAACAAGGGGGAACGGACGAGGCAATACTTGTAAAGGATCCAAATATTTTTTTCTTTTTTTCCTCTTGTTCTCAGCCCTTTTTCCCCCTTTTTCCCCCTTTTTTCTTTTCTTGCTTTGTCTCAGAGGTTTCTGATATTTTAAAGATTTTTATTCTCCTATGATCTCCCACCCAGCATGTGGCATATTCTCTTTCTTCTGGATTAAAGGTTTTTTTTGAATTTACAAATAAATTCAGAGCTTGACAAATCCAAACTTCAAAAGAGACGTATCTAGGCCAATAAACATGGTCAGATCTTATTTCCTTCTTTGCCCATTCTATGATATAAAATTGGATCATCTTTACCTTGTCTTTTCTCCTTGTACAAGGATTTGCTGGTACCCTTTTATTCCCTCTTTTTTTCCTGTACCAAACTTACTTGTTTTCTGTCCCATTTTTCACGATCTTATCTGTTGTGGTGTGTTGTAATATCCTGTTTTAAACTTCCGGGTCCCTTCCCAGGTGTGCCTATACCTCTCTCCCTTCCCCGTCGCCCCCTTGCTGAGTGAGTCCTGTCAATCAGGCTTAACATTACAGGAAGATCGTCGTGTGGTTGGTCAAGTTCAAAAGATGCCCCTATGCCCAGAGGTCATTGGCCTGTCTGGGTGTCATCCTCCCCTGAGACCCTGCCCCTCCCACCTGGTTGGTGGCTCACCTGCCCCTTCCCTCCCCCTCCCCCGGGAGCTTAAAAAGGTAATCAGACCATGTGCTCGATATTCTGTTGGAGCTGTTGCCAAGATTCAGACCTCTGTGACCATGAAATAAAGCTCTGGATATAACCCTCCGGCAGAATCCGTCTCCTTTCTCTTCACCATCGCCTGAAGCCTTTCCCCTGAGGTAAACGGAGTTCCTAACAAGCCTGGACTTGTTCAGCTGCCCAGCTGCAACCTCCAGCAAGCTGAAGGTGTCTCTGGGATGATACACACTAGTTGCCGCCTTCGGCCCAGCAGCAAGGGTCAGACTGGCCCAGGCACAATCTACCTGGTAATATTTGGATTCATATTCCAATACTTATCTATTTGTCCCCGGTCTCTGTTCCCCACTTTCTTTAACAACCTAAATACTACATTCTTCCCACAACACAAAACCCCCTTTCTCTCACAATACAATTCAATACAATACTCCTCCCTCCAAGGAGATAAAGTGAAGTTTTAAATAAACTATCTGCATTACATATGCTTTCATTCATCTACATTTACTCACTTTTATTTCTCACTCACTCTCACACACAAGACAACAATAAGGTACCTTTTACTTTAAAATTGCTTGTTAAAATCTCAGATGTTATTGGCCATTTCAAGGTGCTCTTGGATCCCATACCCCTGAGTCTCTAGTGTTTGCTACTCTCAGCCTAGCAGCTTTTAAGCCTAGATGCTTTTGAGTTTGGCACTCCCGAGTCTCTTGTGTCATTTAGACCCTCAACTGAGCAAAATTTCTAGGGGCCCCTCCCTTTTGTCCAGTTTCCTAGTGGATTGTGCTAGGAAACTCCTGAACTCCCTTCCTCTGAGGGGTCAAACCCCTCCCAGGGACCCCATCCCAGTCATCCCGGGAGTCTCTCTCACTCCTTTTTCATTCACTTTGTTTCCTCGCTGGCCACATTTCTCGTGAAATACCGAAACTGCAGCACCCAGAAACTCCACTATCATTTCACAGGTCCAGAGTAGCCAGCCCACATCTCAGTCACCCATCTCACAGCCCACCCATATCCACCGCCCCGAAAAGTACTTACAATCCTTTTTCCTTTCTGGGGCTTTGTGTACACTACTGGTCTTAGAGGGCCAACTACCGCAGTTTTAAGGAGCCTTTTCCCTTTTCTTTGTTTTATTGTGTCTTTTTGTCCACCGGGTAGGAACCTGTGTCTGCCGATCACACCAGAAGAAACAGAGCAAGGCTGCCAAACTTGACAAGGCACGCCTTCCTCACTAGGAATCTTCTGAGGCTTCGGAAGCGAGGTGTTAGAGCTGAGTCATGACACCAATTGTGAAAAACACAATTTACTTTTGTTAAAATGTTAGAAGTTTAATAGTAATGAAAATAGTAATAAAAATTAGGACTACAAGAGAAAATAAAAATCAAAGAATTATGGACGTCCGGGTGCCTTGCACTCTGTCACAAAACACATCTTGCTAACAAAGGATTACCCCTTAAAAGCAATGTGTTAGAAGGTTAATTTATTGTTATAAAATCTAAGACAAAGAGCAGGAAAAATACCAGGAGCTACACAACTATGCAATGATATTCTACAGAGCTACAAATATATGAAAAATACATCTAAAGCAAAAATCTTTAGGTATCATGGCCACTGTTCACAGTGAACTGTCAGTGGACTGGGAATTTCTCTGAAGCACTCGCCCTCACTGGAAGCAACCCTTACCATCTGCATGGGTGTTTCCAAGGGAAAAGACTGGGCCTTGACCTCTTCTCTCTTTGGAGAGGGCACCTCCCAACTGCTGGTGGAGTGAAACCTCTCTAGAGCCGCCATTGCCAGGAACACTCACACTGGACATATGAGGGCATGGGGAAACTGAACCACCCCCTGACTCCCCCCTTCACCTTCTCTCTCTTGCCAGGGCCACCATTAACTCCTGGGAGGCTCAGGGCTTTCATCAGAGTGTCCCCTGAAGCCGCAGGGGACTCACTGCTGCATCTCTGCCTTGACACAGGCCAGCACCGCCTCCCTTCCAGTAATAGTTGTAACTATACCAAAGGGGAAATTGCTTGACATGTGGGAAAAGGTTGTTATTGGATTTTCTTCTTTTTTTTGGTGTTGTTGCTGTTGTTGTTTGTCTGTCTTTATATATATATATATATACACATATATATTCTAGTAAAGAACTGTTATTCTTTTTCCCATATATTTTCCTGAAAGCCTTGTAATTTCAAAATTATAATAATTTGTAGGGGGAGGGGGATGGATGTGGTGTCACATTTTCCATTCCAGGAAGGTTCCCGCCTTCCTTGGCAGACACCTGTCTTTTAAACCAGGACAACTGATTTCTTCTATAACTGTTAGCACTTTCTGTTTAGTCACTTCTTGCTCTTTTTCCTGATTATTATATGCAGCTGTCCTGGTTTGAGACAAATTTTGGAGGAAACATCTGAAAGTTGTCTCCTCTGAAAAGGCAGATTCTGACCAGCCCCTCTCCCAACTGGTTCGGGAAAGATTTACTTGTAGAAAGTGGAAAAAATAGCTGCTTATTTTACAAGAGGAAAAGAAATGAACTATGTTAAAGAATAAAATCTCTCACTGCTCTGAAGAAATGGTAGAATCAGAGTCCAAGGTCCTTTCTGTAGGTGTGGCTCAGTCTCTCTGAGCTAGGAGCTGGCCTCTGGCCGTGATCGCTGGGTTACGGGGTGGGCCCTCCAGGCTAGGAGTTGGCAAGGGCCTCTCCCCACCAGGCCGCTCTGTGAGAGGAGGCCCCCAATAGTGTTCTGGCCAAAGTTGAACAGTTACAGAAGAAGCCACAGTCCTGGGAAAACTTTCTTGACTCAGCTCACAGATGAGAAACTAGCTTAAAAAGCAAGGAAAGGCTGTCCTCCCTTAGCCGTGCCAAACAACACAGCTGAGAGAGAGGAATCCAGGGGAGGAAGTGAGCTCTGCACACACAAACTGCATGCTACCACTTCTTCCTCCCTTCACTCTCAGATCTAGTTTTGGAGGCACAGAGCTCAATATCCAGCAGAAGCAGATGGTGGGGGATACAATAAAACATCATAAAGTCACCCTAGGACAGCAGCTCATGCAATGTCAAGTAGTTTATCCATGTCAGAAACGTCTGTCCCCTGGAATTCCTGTAGTTTCCTCCTAATATTATCTGAAGACTGTCTTATGAAAATAAGAGCTATGCAATCTTTGCTTTCCTTCATCTCTGGATCTATATCAGTATATTTCTGAGTGGTATATTTGAGACAGTTTATAAATTCCGTAGGGGATTCCTTATGGTCCTGCTTCACGTCAGAGAATTTAGACATATTTATATATTTTAGAATCGCATGTCTAATCCCATATAAAACCCACTCTTGATATCTAGTTAACCTTTCTTAGTGTACAGGTACATTTGGGTCCCACCCAGGATCTGCTGAAGGGCAATTTAGTTCCATCTTGCCAGGAAGGGTTCCAGCCAGGGTTTGCTCTTTGGCAAATCTTTGACTCCCTTTCAGTGCTGTCAACTAACATTTCCAACACAGCATCTATATCCTTCCAATCAGGGTCTCGAGCTAAAGCATTTTATTAAGGACATTGTCCAAATGCCTCTGTGCTGGTTTTGCAATAATTGACTTTTGGCGAGGAGGGAAAAAATCAGCCACAGAAGTGATTTTTCTGTGAGGAGCTGTTAGCAGCTTCCTCCATGCCTGGCATAGTCAATTGCTGGCTGGCTCTGAGAACAGGCACACTCCTAAGCCAATTAGAGAAGCTAGTAACACCTCTATGATAGCATATTTAAGAGAAACTGTGGGAAGCTGTCTTTCTGCCCTTGAAGGGATGGCCAACGGCATGGCCTCTGGGCCAAGCTCCCCCCTTCTCCGAGGGGGCTGCTGGGCCCATCTGCAGCTACTGGACCAGGCCAAATCCCTTCCCAGCAGGGTCGGGCTGGGCCCATCCCAGCACGACCAGGGAGATTCTGCTACTGGGGAGGAGCCATCTTGGCACCATGAGCAGCTATGCGGCCTGGATCACGTGACCAATAGAGAGAGAAGCATGGAAAGCAATTCCCCAATTGCAGAGCCTGGACAAGATCAACCTTTCAGCACTACAGAGCTCTATAAAAGCTGTTTCAATTGCTAGAACTTGAGAACAAACAAACCTACAAACACCAAATCTCTCCCAAGTCAGAGAAAAAGAAAAAGTGAGGACACGTGAGAAGAACAATATGGCGACACTAAGGTTGGTACAAAAGAAGGAGGGGGAGGAGGAGGTGCTCCAAGTGTTGGAGCTGAAATTCTTCAGCAAAACATGGTGAGGACTATATTACTACAAACTGTTTCCCTGTAATTCATGAAGTGCATGGGGGGATGCAGCATTCACCTGCAGCCCATAAGAAAAAGGTACTTGTGCTGAAGCATGTGGATGCTGAAAAGTTGTAACCGGATGGGAGGTTTGAATAGAGAGAGAGAGAGAACCCTTGCTTTGAGAGACAGAGGAACATGACCCTTGCTTTTATACTAGAACAGCTCATCCTTAAAAACTGCACCCCATAACTAAATGGCACACAAAGAGCAGTTGTGGGAAGACTGCAAGCCATGGGAGGGATTTCACGTTGCAAGCAGGTTCCGGGCAGACTGTGAGTCATGAAAATTAAAACCAGGTTGAAAAAGTTAATAAAGAACTGTTCACAAAGAAAGACCACATGACATAGCAAAAGAGACTTCCCTCATTAAGTGAACTGAAGAAAGATCTTAAGAAGGGATGGGGATGGGGGAAAGGTGTTCTGAAGGTTTCTTTTAGTTCTCATTATCCTATTTTATTTCTGTTAATAATTTTTTTTTCCTTTATACCTTTTAAAGTTTTGAGCCTGTTTTGCCCTTAAAGTGTTTTTCTCCTAATCCTTATCTCACCCCATGAGTTTTTCTTTCCCGCTTCTCTGCTTAACTATAGCAGAAGAGAATGAATTAATGATTTTTGTAGGTGCACTGGCATTTGGCCAGCTTCAACCCGTCACAGCCTCTTAAACACTGACAGGCTTAAGGTATCAACTGTGTCTCTAAGAAGTCTGTTCCAGCGTTTCACCACCTTCCCAGTAAAAAAATGTGTTAATATCCAGTCTAAACCTCCCCTCGCACAGCTTTTAACCATTCCCACACGTCCTATCACTGGTAACCAGGGAGAAGAGATCAGCACCTCCCTCTCTACTTCCCCTCCTCAGGACGCTGTTAGACAGCAATGAGGTTGTTCCTCAGCCTCCTTTTCTCCTAATCGGACAAACCCAGAGGCCTCAGCCACTCCTCACAGGACATGCCTTCCAATCCGTTCACCAGCTTTGTTGCCCTCTGTCATGGTTTAGGGCAAATTTGGGAGGATACTTCCAAAGGGGCTCCTCTAGAAAGCAGATTCAAGCAGACTCTCCCTGTGAAAAATGCATATTTTATGATTGGCTTTTGGCAAATATTAAAATGAATATTATATGTGTTATGTTAGAAAGTTATGCTGTATTAATTTTCTTAAGTAGTGTGTTAAATATAGTTTTAGGTTATAACATAAAGTTAAAATAGAAACTATGCTATGTAAGATACTTTTTTTAAAGAGAGGAATGAGGTACTCACACCAAGATAGCAGCCACAAGTCACCTAAATCTTTCAGAGTAAAAGAATTTATTGCTCCCTTATGAGAAGAAACTAACTTCTTCCTGTCTCATTCAACCCTGAAGATGCCATCAGGATTCAGAGGAAGAAGTTGACACTGACCAAACAGAATTCTTTGTTTGAATGGAATTTATGCATAATGTATGAGATGTATGAATATGCAACAGGCTATTGCTTTTAAGGGTTAATCCTCTGTTAGCATGTGTCCTTTTTCGGGCTTATTTTGCCCAGAAAAAGGTACCCGGACTGTCTGTAAGTCTTTGTTTTTATTGTCTCGTATTGTCCTAATCCTAATTGTCCAAAATTTTTATTACTCTAATTTTATTACTATTTTTATAGCCATTTTATTACTATTAAACTTTTAAAATTTTAAAAACAAGTAGTTGGTGTTTTTCACACTCTGCCAACCAGTTTGGGAAAGGATTTCCTTGGAGAAAAATGGAAAAAACTGTTTATTTAACAAGCTAAGTATTCACAAGCATAAAAACTGAATAATATTCAACAATAAACCCTCTCACTGTTCTGGAGAGACGGCAAATTCAGAAAGTTCTTTTCTTGGGGTGTAGCTCAGTTTGGACAGTCTCTTATCAGTCCTTCCCATGATGGAAAATGCTGCATTCCGGGCCCAAGTGGGCCTCAGGAGTGAGCTCCCCGCGTTTTTCTGGGTTTTTAGTCCAGAGCAGGTTTGAACAGTTCCAAGAAAAAGAAAAGTCAAAGTCCAGGGAACTTTTCTACCTCAGCTAGCTAAAAAAAGTGACTGAAAGCAAAGGAGAGCTCTGTCCCACTTTCCGTGCTGCAGACAACATAGTCTGTTATAAGGAAAGCTGAAGCTCTTATCGCTATGTTTTTGAATACAGCAGCCTCAGACATTCCACCTCTTCTCCTTCTCCCCCCCTTCACTCTCAGATATAGTTTTTAAGGTGCAAAACTTATTTCTGGGCTAAACAGGTGAATGGGGATGCAATTCAGCATCATAAAGTCACCCCAGGACACTTTCCTTTGGCTACATTCAAGGACTTTCACATTCATTTTAGTTGTGGGGACCAGAACTGCACGCAGTACTCAAGGTGAGGCTGCACCGAGGCTGAATACAGCAGTATAATCACCTCTTTTGACTGACTGGTTATACTTTGTTTAATGCACCCCAGGATGCAGTTTGCCCTCTTCGCTGCCAGGGCTCACTGCTAACTCATACTGAGCCTCCTGTCAACCAGCACCCCCAGATGCCTTTCTGCAGGGCTGCTCTCCAGCCACTCCTCTCACAGTTTATACTTGTGTCTGGCATTACTCCATTTTAGGTACAGAATCCAACATTTGGACTTGTTAAATTTCATGCCATTGATGATCGCCCAATCATCCAACCTATCTGGATATGCAAGGCCTCTTGTCCCTCAAGAGTGTTATAGATAAGTAATGAGATTATTTGCTCTCACAATTAAGGAATGAATATTGTGTGTATATTAAGAGAGGCTTTATTGATGTGTAGTTATGTTATTGTGGTTTGTTGTTTAGGTGTCCTCTGTTCTCCCCATACTTCCCTTCCACCCCTCCCCCCCATATTGTTGCCACTGGACAGCCTGGGTTGTCTAGGACAGGTAGAAAGAAGGCATGTACATATATCTGTGGAGAGTTTAGTTCAAGCATGGCTTAAAGAAAAAGGCCATGAAGGCATACAGTTGAGAGAACAGTAAAAGGTAGTTGCAAAGCAGTTCCAAAAGCAGTTCCCAGGCTGATTTCTATATACAATTAGGCTCTCTCATGTATCACTTTATAAACAATAAGGTTCTCAGACAGTCTTCCCATAACAAGCAAAACACCCTCTCTGGGAAAAGATGGCACCCTGGGAACAGATATGGAAGTTTTGGGAACCTTTCATATCACAGTGGTCACACTGGTTCTGTTTTTAATAAACAATTATAGGTATTGTAAAACAAAAGGAGTGGTTAGAGTTTTCTCTGTTAGCCTATCGTGAGCTTGGATTTTGTAATATGCATGAAGTTAATTGACACTATTGTATAAAGTGGCTGATCGATCAATAAATAGGAGTTTGATGCATTAAAGGATGGTCGTCTCCCCTTCACTTCAATAAATGGTGACACCCAGACGTGATAGCGAACACCACGGGGATAGCGAACACCATGGGGATTGCGAACACCACGGGAAGTGAGGACTGGTTCGGGTTCCGAAGCAGCCAGAACGGCAAATAAGCGCGAAGAAAAAAGTGGAGGAAAACCCTAGGCGACCGTATAGACGGGCCTGGCCGATACGTGCGGCCACGACCTTGAGGAGCTGCAAAGTGCGCACTTACGATATAGGTGTGGAAAGGCAAGCCGCATATGAACTTTTTATTACTTTCTTGCAAAAAAGGCAGATTAAGGGAATAGATTTACAGAAAGAATTACCGGGTCTTTTGGCCTATGGTTTGGACAGGGGTATCTTTGTAAATCCCCACACAGTTCACGAGTTGTCAGAATGGCATAAATTTGGTGATATATTATGGCAGGCTACGTTAGACGATGATAAAACTGCTAGAAAGTGGGGTAAATTATGGCGGGTCGTTAATACCGAACTGTTGCAGTTTCAGGCTGAAAAAAGGGCTGCCCACCAGCCTACTGTCGCTCATGATCGTAACAAAGAATACGATCAAGACAGGGAGTTTGATAAGGAGTCGGGAACTCCTCTCGGCCCCGCTACGAGGACGGTTTTATTACCAGCCTCACCACCTCCCTCGGCGAGCCAGGCTGCGAGCCAGGCTGCGAGTCAGGCTATAAGCCAGGCTCCGCAGAACGCTGTATTACCCGCGTCGCCGCCTCCTTTTACGAGCCAGCCCCCCTTAACGAGCCAAGCTCCACAGGGTGCTTTATTGCCCGCTTTGCCGCAGGCTACACGGAGCACCTCTGAGTCTCCCGTATCTGCTGTATCGCAGCAGCCGGGGCCACAATCGCATACTCTGTTCCCGAAAAGCAATCAGTCAATCCCTGGGGTGGAAAATGACCTAGCGGCGACGATTGCGAGGGATAGACGAGATGCGTGGGCTGCCCTGGCCAAAGATGCCATGGAAAAGGGAGATCAAGAGCTGATATGCACAGCTAGCGAACTGGCTTGTCCGGTTGTTTTCACTCCTCAGGCCAGGGGAGGCATACAAGCGACAATCACTGCTCTTGACTGGAAGATGTTATCTCAATTGCGAGCTACCGTTAGTCAGTTTGGCTTTAAAAGCGAACCAGCCAAACAAATGCTCGACTATATTTTTGACACCAGCATCCTTCTCGTTAATGATTGTCGTGGAATAGTTAAATTAATTTTTACTCAACATCAACAATTGCTGTTTAATGCTCATTGGCAAGCGCTCGTTAGCGAGTGCGTGGCAGTTCAAAGGCAGCAGGGTGACCCCCTCCATGGCGTCACTGTTAATGAGCTTATGGGTCTGGGACCTTTCCTTCGTACTGAGGCACAAGCCTTAATAGGTCAGGATAAGTGCCGGGAGGCAATGAGGTTAGTCAGACTCACAATAGAAAGGGTAAAGGAACCAGGAGGGATACCAGTATATATGGGAATTAAGCAAGGCAGAGAGGAATCATTTGGCGCTTTTATTGATAGAGTTGCTGCTGCAATTGAGAGAGCTGGCATAGTGGAATATATGCGCGGGGCCCTCCTCAAACAGTGTGAACTTCAAAATTGTTATTCTGCTACTAGGAACATACTTAATACCTTAGGTGCGAATTGGACTATTGAGGAGGCATTAGAGAGGATGGCTCTCGTACCGACCGGGCAGCAGGCTTTGGTGGTAGACAAACAGTTAGGAATAGGCTTGCAAGAACAGGCAAAGTCTTCTCAGAGTCAGGTGTTAGCCGCTCTTGCACCTCTTCAAGCGTCAGCCGCATTTGCAGCATCAAATAAAGGGGGCCACATGAAATGCTACCGATGCAGAGGCACGGGCCACGTATGCTGGGAATGCCAGGCTGTCGGAATCTGGTGCCAGAAATGCCGTATGGACAATCATAATACGGGCGCTTGTAAACGGTGGTCGGGAAACTTCCCCAGGAGCGCGTATTCCCGCAGCGGCCACCCCCAGACACAAGTCGCCGCTGCAACAACAACACCCCCCTGTGCCTTCAACCCTCCGCAGCAGGGAGCCTCCAACCCGTCACAACAGGGAGCCTCGGCATGGACCTGGCAGCCGCAGTAGACGTGACATTGATGACTCCGCACCCGCAAAAAATCCCGACGGGGGTCCAAGGAACTATTATTATACAGAACAAAACAGTGGGTGCTCTGCTATTTGGAAGATCTTCTGCATCTATGCTGGGACTGCTTGTTTTACCTGGCGTTATTGACGCGGATTACTCGGGAGAGATTATGGTAATGGCTTACACCCCTTTTCCTCCTCTTCAAATAAATAAGGGACAAAGGATTGCTCAGCTGGTACCGCTTGAGCAAATGACTAAAGGAATACAACCCATAAAAAGTCAAGAGAGGAAAGAAAGTGCTTTTGGTTCCACAGGAGGACTTACTTTGTTAACTTTAAATCTTGCCAAGAGACCCAAGAAAAAGGTAGAAGTAGAATTCAAAGGACAAAAAAGGTCATTTTCAGGTCTGCTGGATACTGGAGCAGATTCCAGCATTATTAGTCCTAATTGCTGGCCTCAGCATTGGCCTTTACAGCCGGCAGCCACTGCAGTATCCGGGGTCGGAGGATTTACCCTGGCTAGCCGCTCGCCCCCCCTCCGAGTTTATATCGACGGGAAACAGCTTACAGCAATCTTCTCAGTGGTACAGTTACCACCTAATGTTCAATGCCTTATAGGTCGGGATATTATGGCTCAGCTAGGGGTGGTTTTGACAAATGAACACCCTTTGGAGTAAAAGCCATTGCTTGGACTTTCCCAATTCCCATCACCTGGATTGTTGACACCCCGGTATGGGTTAAGCAATGGCCTTTGAAAGGGGAAAGTCTTCAACACGCACATCAGCTCGTCTCAGAACAGTTTCAACAGGGACACTTGCGTTTATCTACCAGCCCCTGGAATACTCCAATTTTTGTAATTGAAAAGAAGTCAGGGAAATACAGGCTGCTCCATGATTTGCGTGCTGTTAACGAACAGATGGAACCTATGGGCTCATTACAACCTGGATTACCTAACCCAGCCATGATCCCGATGGATTGGCCTTTGCTGATTATTGACCTAAAGGATTGCTTTTTTACTATCGCCCTCCACCCGCAGGATATGCGACGGTTTGCCTTCACGTTACCTGCGATTAATAAAGAAGCACCTGATCAGAGGTTTGAATGGACCGTTTTTCCACAGGGCATGCGCAACAGCCCCACCTTGTGTCAGCTTTATGTCAGTGCAGCTTTGCAACCTCTTAGGAAGCAATGGCCTAATACAGTGATATATCATTATATGGATAATGTATTGTTTGCTCAGCCGATTCCTTTCACACAACAACAAGTCCAGGAAATAAGAACCACACTGGCACAATGCTCTCTAGTAGTAGCTCCTGAGAAGACCCAAACAACTGCTCCCTGGAAATACCTGGGATGGTCTATGACAGAACAAATTGTCAAACCTCAAAAGCTGCAATTAAAAACAAAAATAACCTCCTTAAATGATGCTCAAACATTCTTGGGTGATTTACAGTGGTTAAAACCAATGGTGGGAATACCCAATGAACTGCTCGCTGAGTTGCGTCCACTGTTGAAAGGAACTGACCCAACTCATTCGGTGTGTATTACTGACAAACAACAGCGGGTCATTCAGCAAATTATGGACTGTGTTATGCATGGACATGTTCATCGAAGGGATCCAGACTTACCCATAGATCTGACCATTTGGAAGGGCCCACAGTATCTTTTGGGAGCACTTACGCAATGCAAACAAGAAACGGGGGAAAAACGGATATTAGAATGGATCTCCCCCCCACTGCAGCAAAGCAAGACTCTTTGTCAAAAAATTGAAATGTTAGTGGATCTGATAAAGAAGGGCAGAGAAAGGATGTTGCAGGTGGCTGGGGCAGAACCAGCTGCAATCAAGATACCAATGAAAAAGGATACCTTGGACTGGTATTTGACTAATTCAGAGGAACTGCAGGAAGCTCTCTTAGGTGCATGTTGCCCTATTGAAACACATCAGCTTCGACCAGCTTTGATTCAATGGATAGGGGACTGGGACTGGATAACTCGTCCAAAGCGAGAGAATTCTCCTATCTCAGGTGCCATTACTGCATTTACAGACGCTGGCAGAAAATCAAGAACTGCTGCAATAACTTGGCAAGAAAAGGGAGTATGGAAGCATCATATTCTGCAAGCGGAAGCAGTGGACAGCTTGCAAACCATGGAACTGTTAGCAGTGGTATGGGCAATGGCACAATTTAAGGATCCTTTGAATGTTGTTACAGACTCTCTGTATGTAGCAGGAGTTGTAGCAAGAATTGAAGACGCTTCCATAAAAGAGGTGCAAAATCAAAGACTATATGAACTATTATTGCAGTTAAAGAGAGCTACAAGATCCAGAGAACATGCTTATGCTGTAATTCATATTAGAAGTCACAAATGGGATGTTGGTTTAGGTGAAGGAAATGATAGGGCAGATAGATTGGTCACCATTACCCAAAGCACACCTCTGTCAAGCCAACAATTGGCTTGAGAGGCCCACTCAATGTTTCACCACAATGCAAAAGGCTTAAGGAGAGAATTTAAGATAACACTCTCAGAAGCAAAAGCTATTGTAAGGGCTTGCCCGATTTGTAGTCACCATAATGGGGGAAGTGGTTTAGGCCTAGGAGTAAACCCACGAGGCCTGAAAACAAATGAATTATGGCAAATGGACGTTACACACGTCCCTAGCTTTGGCAGACTAAAGTATGTACACGTGTCCGTTGATACTTATAGCAAATATATATGGGCAACAGCTCAGTCAGGAGAAAGAGCTATACATGTAGAAAGACATTTGTACAGTTGCTTTGCAGTGATGGGTACACCAAAAAGAATTAAAACAGATAATGATTCTGCCTATATCAGTCAAAGGATAGAGAAATTCTTAAGGAATTGGGGAGTTGAACATGTTACAGGTATCCCAAATTCCCCAACAGGGCAGGCCATCATCGAAAGGGCACATGGTACCTTCAAGAAGTATTTAGCCAAGCATGAGGAAGTAACTGACCCCCAGGCAAGATTATTGAAAAGTTTATTTGTGATTAATCATTTGTGTGTGTTTGGAGATGTAGGGCAACCCCCAGCAGAACTACACTATAAGCCACAAGAGATTGGTGAACAGAAAAAAGAAGTATGGGTAAAATACTGAGATCCCAAGACAGGGTTATGGAAGGATCCTGCTAAGGTCCTGTTCTGGGGAAGGGGATATCTTTGTATTTCCACCCCTACAGGAGCATTGTGGGTACCTGCCAAGTGGACTAAACCTGTTCTTGATGCAGCGATTGGTGAACCAACTCACGGAAGAGGACAAGGACTGTCTGGAGAAGAAGCTGCTCCTGATCCTGAGACCACTACTGCTTCAACTGAAAGGACGCTCGAAGGCGATCGACAGGGCCATAACACGCCGTTGCCGGACGACCAGGGAACTGATTGACATTATTGAATCATTATCATCTTTCCATATAAGAGGACCGGCAAAAGAGAACTGCCTTGAATGTCACAGCCCAAATTGTGCTGCTTGGGTTGCACTGTGTTGTGGGGGTTGTGATAAGACCTTTTGGGTGGATCAGTTGTCACTTTTTCATTTATGGTGTAATACCTGTAATTATAGACATACCTGGGAACATAATTGGGAGTGGGCACTACGGAATCAGACAGGGCTAAATATTGCCTCAGCTTTAGACCTTTATGAATCTCATGAGCAGAAAATCTTGGCCTATTATCGGTGGGAGATACAGTGTATTATGAAAAGGGTTAAAGCTCAAAGTGCATCATATATAGCCTCTGTAAGGTGTAGAAAACTGGTACCTTTAACACAACATTCCGTTGTAGGGCCTATAAGAGGAGATCCCAATCAGGCATTAGATAACTGCATTAGAAGGTTACAAAGGTGTGGTCTTCAGGTATCGGAAACAGTAAGGTTAAAAACTGATAAGAAAAAGAAGGTCAAAGTAAAAACAGAAAAATGAGGTTTACTTTTGTTATATTGCTTGGTGTAGTGGTAGCTGAAGAATTAAAGGTAACACATTTTAGTCAACCTAGAGATAATGTATGGATAACACTTGCTAGACAGATTAATCAGTCATCGCTTTGTCTCAGCCTTGGAGGAGTTACTAATCCATTTCGAACGTGTTTGGTAGGGCTTTCAATATGGTCTCCTCAAGAATTCTGCAGTCTTATTAATAACCGTGCCTTATGTATGCGCAATATGGTAAATATTAAATTGCCTGCACAAAAAGGGTATACTGCCAGTCTATTACTGCGCCTGAGTGGGTTGCAGCTGGTGAGAGAGAGACGGTGAATCTTGTTTCTTGAATCAGAAGGCTTGATTTATTGAGATATCATATATAATACATTATTACTATACTAATAGAATATAGAGAGAGGTTTGCAGAGCAGCTAGGCTAGGCTAAGAAGTAGATAGAAAAGAATCTACAACAAAGCTGTGGCCAAGGACTCAGTCCCCTGGCTTGCACTTTGTGATTGGCCCTTAATTATAAACATAGAAAATGAGCCAATCAGGAAACTCCTGTTACATTCCACAGCATCTGATAATAATGGTTTGCCTTGTCTTCTGAGGCCTCTGGCCTCCAGAAGACGCAGAAATCCGAAAGAAAGGGTTTCTGTGGAGAAATGTCTGCGACATTTCACCTTTCTAAATTGTATAAAATAAAAGAAAAATGCTGATGTGGAATGAACAGGAAATTCCTTCACCTATAAAATATAGAATACTCACAAATCACTAAAACAATCCTACAATCTAAGAAAATTGCAAGAAACAATGCAAAGAGAATTCAAGTCCATGCAGCTGAGTTTCAGGAACAGTCCATCAGCTGAAGTTGTTTAGTTGTTTCCCTTGGAATATCTGAGAGTCCTTTTTGTCCTGAAACAGCATAACACAATTTTAAACAATTTAAGCAGCCGAGAACCAGAGTCCCCAAAAACATAAGGAGGCCACGCAGTGGGCCCAGCCCAGGAACTATCTGAGCCCAACGGCCCAGGCCAAACCGAATAGTGAGACGCTTCCTTTCCCCAATACCACTGAGGCATGCCAGCAGCAGGGAAATAGAAGCCTTCCCCAGCAATCCCATCTGGGGTCTGGAAATGTTTGTTTCTCCCAGCAAACCAGCTGTCTCCTCCAGCTGTGCCATCTCCCTCTGCAATGCATCGGGTTTATTTTCCATCTGCCCTATGGCTTCATCATCCACACCCCTTTCGGGCTGGGGATCAGAGGCAGGGCTCTCGGCAGAACCCACCTGCCCCTCGCCACTAGGGTACAAGAGGGGCGGCAGAGATGGCAGCCTTTATGGGACAGCAAGCGAAACACCACCCCCCAAACCGCCGCTGATCTTAAAAACTGGCAGCTGGACTGCCGCAAGAGTCAGCTGGGGGGCAGCCCCCGCTCCACTGAAGGAGAGACCCCCCACCGGGGCGGCTGCTGGGGCAGCCGGCCCGGGACGGCCCGAGCTCGAACAAGCCACCAGTGCCATGGCAGTCTCTGACAACGGCAAAGCCGCTGGGACGTCCGGTGGCAGCAGCGGGGGGGAAGCTGGAACTGGGGAGGGAATCACGCTGATCGTAAGATCAGAGGCCGGCTGCTCCAAGGGTCCCGCGGGTTCAGCGGCGTTTCCAACACCGTCCTGAACAGGGACTGTCTCGGCTTGAGGTGGCGGGGATGCGCGGGAACACGCCGCCGCCGCGTGCCCCGGCCCTGAAAGTGGTGGCAGGCACGGCACGGAGCCGGCGCCGTCCCCCGCCGCTGACTCCGGGGTCCTTTGTGGAGGCCCAGTCGCAGTCTCCGTCGCAGCGCAAACAGGCAGCAGCGGAGCCGGGAGAAGCGCCGGAGCATCGCTGTTGCTTAGCAACAGGTCAACCACCGGAAGTGCTGTCTTTTCTGCCTTCTCTGACGCTGAGCCGGAAGCTGGAGATGCATCCTCGTCGCCTAGCAACAGCTCAGGGACCGGAAGTGCTTCTTCAGTCTCCGACGCAGGCTCTTGAGGGGGCGAGGAGGCCGGTGAAACCGTGGGCGGGATCGCCTGGAGAGGCGGAGATGGGATCTCCTGGAATGACGGCTCTGGCAGGGGCGTGGAGGAAACCTCAGAGACCAGTGCTGCCCCCCTGTGTGAAGGAGGCGGAGTCTGAGAGGCCGGCTGTGGCTTGAGTGGCCACTCCCATCTCCCCGGAGAGAGAGAAGGGGGGGAAGGAGAAAACTCCATCTGAGCATGCTCCGGAGCAAGAGTAAAAAAAACTTCTTCACCCGGCGAAATTTCAGCTTCCCCCGCCGCGAAGCGGGGGGGGGGGGGAAAGCCCAAAGTCATCACCCACCGGGTCTTCTGCCAAGGGGGGTGGAAACGGCGCTTGGCCATAACAGTTAGAGATCCATTGGAAAAACGCTGCTCTGCGCTTCAAAACTGGGAAAAGCTTTATAAATGCTGGGTAGATAGAAGGCAACACGTGTCCCTGACTGTAGACGCACTGGATGATCGAGTCCATGCACTCCCAGACAAAAACATCTAAAGCGTACAGGACATCAGTAAAAAACCCAAAAAGCTTTGCCCATCTAAAGAATTTATAGAGATCTGTTTTTGACAAAAAGCAACCATCTTCTCTGCACCAATGTTTCCAGAGGGCAATGAGCTTCTCCTCTGAAGGGGAGAATTGAATCTCTTCTGGAAGGCATGTGTCTGCCAAACGAACAGCCACAAGCTACGAAGGGCTGGTTCATCAGGGATAGAAAAGTGAACAGTACCTTTTTCAAAAGTCCAGCTTGCTCTGGCCAACTCCACAGGTCTGCTGCTCTTTTCCATCATCTTTCCTGAAGGTTTTCCAGAAGAAGGTTCTGTTGTGGTCAGCCTTGACTGTGAACTCTGTCCAAATCTTCAGTTCTTCAGCTCCTGGCTTGAATCCACTTTTGTGGTCACTTCAAAGCAACCATCAAATGCTACACATACAGGATTTTTACCCAGTGCAGCAATTTTGCTCCTCTGGTCTTATCAAATTAATTTTTGCTCTGACACGTCGAGTCACCAGATATTACTGCTCCTGAGTGGGTCGCAGCTGGTGCGAGAGAGACGGTGAATCTTGTTTCTTGAATCAGAAGGCTTGATTTATTGAGATATCATATATAATACATTATTACTATACTAATAGAATATAGAGAGAGGTTTGCAGAGCAGCTAGGCTAGGCTAAGAAGTAGATAGAAAAGAATCTACAACAAAGCTGTGGCCAAGGACTCAGTCCCCTGGCTTGCACTTTGTGATTGGCCCTTAATTATAAACATAGAAAATGAGCCAATCAGGAAACTCCTGTTACATTCCACAGCATCTGATAATAATGGTTTACCTTGTCTTCTGAGGCCTCTGACCTCCAGAAGACGCAGAAATCCGAAAGAAAGGATTTCTGTGGAGAAATGTCTGCGACACCAGTCAGAGTGACGGCTACTGACAATGCCTGCTAATTCAATCACTTAATACTCCTTTGCATTCCCCACCTGAGGAGTTAGGTCTTTTTGGAAGTGCAAATGCTAGCATTACCAGCACTTCCAACAGTGGGTGGTTCAGCTTTGATTACTCTAATTTTCAAAAGGTGAATCAGCATAAACAGACATGGGCTACTGTGGATTCATCTCTAAGCCCAGACATACTGTCCAAACAGCTTTATAACCAAAGTAAAGGCTCTAGTATCATGACACCTAAGAAATTACCCACAGGGATATTTCTGATTTATGGAGATAGAGCCTGGAATGGAATACCAGCCCAGCCGCAGGGTGGACCTTGTTATTTAGGCAAGTTATCATTATTCCACCCTAATATATCTGTGTTAATGCAACTAAGTCATAAGACAAGCAGGCAAAGACACAGCTTACATAACTTAGACTGTAGTCAAATAGGAGATCCATGGTTCTGGAGTAAATTTAAACAAGTGATGGTTGCAGCTCTCCTACCATGGGGTGCTGCAAGCAAAGCAATGACTTTAGCAAAACAAATAGGGTGTTGGACTAAGGGTGAATTGAATAAGACATCACCGATATTAGATATGTTAACTGCAGATGTACAGAGCGTTAATCACACTGTTTTACAAAATAGAGCTGCCATAGATTTTTTACTGCTAGCACAGGGCCACGGGTGTGAAGAGTTTGAAGGGATGTGTTGCATGAATTTATCTGATCATTCTGTATCTATTCATGCTAAGATAAAAGAGCTACGGCTAGGGCTTAACAGCCTTAAGGAAGAAGAAGGATTGGGAATTGATGAGTGGCTTAAAAGTTTAGGATTGGGACCATGGCTAAGAAACCTTGTAATATATGCTATAGGGATATTAGGTGTACTCTTATTGCTTTTACTTATTTTACCTTGTTTCTGTAGTTGTATCCAAAAAATGGTTAGTAGGATGATAGAGAAAACCTGGCAAACTAACCTCCTTTCTCAAAAAGAAAAAGACGGGGGAGATGTGGAGAGTTTAGTTCAAGCATGGCTTAAAGAAAAAGGCCATGAAGGCATACAGTTGAGAGAACAGTAAAAGGTAGTTGCAAAGCAGTTCCAAAAGCAGTTCCCAGGCTGATTTCTATAAACAATTAGGCTCTCTCATGTATCACTTTATAAACAATAAGGTTCTCAGACAGTCTTCCCATAACAAGCAAAACACCCTTTCTGGGAAATGATGGCACCCTGGGAACAGATATGGAAGTTTTGGGAACCTTTCATATCACAGTGGGAACACTGGTTTTGTTTTTAATAAACAATTATAGGTATTGTAAAACAAAAGGAGTGGTTAGAGTTTTCTCTGTTAGCCTATCGTGAACCTGGATTTTGGAATATGCATGAAGTTAATTAGCACTGTTATTTAAAGTGACTGATAGATCAATAAATCGGAGTTCGATGCATTAAAGGATGGTCATCTCCCCTTCACTTCAATAGTGCTGCCATAACACTTACTAGCTTCTTCAGTACTCTGGAATGAATCCCATCAGGCCCTATGAATGCAGGAACATTCAACTGATGCAGCTGGTCCCTTAGAATTTCAGTGTCCACAAATGAAAATTTACAGCTGTCCTCCAACTCAGGGAACCTGACAGCCCAAGGTCTATCAGACTGAGCAAAAAATGCATTTAATACCTCTGCTTTTTCTTCATCCCTGTTAGTCAGGTGACCATCTTCAAGAAGTATTAGTCCAATGTTTCTTTTAGACCTCCTCTTTCTATTAACATACTTTAAAGGGTGACTGCTTCCTAATTCCCAGTCCTTCCTCCCCTACTGCCAGGGAAGTAGAGATGGTGTGTATAGAAACTGTAAAAGTCAATACAAGGGCATGCTTGTTTTTGTTCTTGCATAAAATGAACAATGTTTTGAGTGATTATTCATCTGAATGTTCATCTATGTAAAAAGTAAATAAAAATTAAGCATTTAAGTCATGGCGTTTCATTTCTTTATATACAAGGAGATGGGGACAAAGGCTTCCCTCAGAACTAAAACTGGTGTTGGAGGTTAGAATTTTTCCTTTTTTTCTTTCTCTCAGGGAATTTTGTCACATCAGTTGCCTAAGAGATGACAATGACCAGTACTTAAGAGACAAAAGAAGTGGCCAAGGAGGAGGGGGAATGGTGCAGCTGGCTACTCTCTTAGCTGCCCGGTTTTCTCTTGTGAAGGACGGAGATTTTGGCTGGGGGGTGAGGGGCTGGGCTTGACGCCTCTCTCTCTCGGGATTGGCATGGAGACAGGTGGGGTTTGGTGCGGGACCATTGCTGCCCAGAGGAATCGCTGCCACTGTGGAGCTTTTGTCCTCCCACTGCTTCTCCTACTGTGAGTGAGCCTTTGCTCATAAGAGCAGCTCTTGAACTGGGACCTTATTAACACCTTACCTCACTGGAAAAGGACCCTCACCATCTACTTGGGTGCCTCAGGGGAAAACCCAGGACCCCTCTCCCTCTGAGGGAGCCTCTCCGGGCTGCTTGCAGGAGCCCAGCTGCTGCTGCACAGCCCCGCTCCACTGTCTTCTGCCACTGCTTTGGGGTTTTTGCTACACTTTAACTAGATATCCCATGTCTGCCTGACCCCCTGCAGTTGCTGCTACAGCTGCAGAGTTCTGCTACATTTTGTTTGCCACCCCAGGGTATGCTTGCCTCTGCCATTCCAGCCACTGCTCCGAGGCTCCTGCTGCAGCCCATTTCGCCATCTGGAGGGGCACCGGGATGGGCTGTCCCTGTGGGTTTGCAAAGGAAATCCCTTTTCTCTTACTTCCTTCAGCTTGCCCACCATTACCCACATTCAGAGGTGTCTGAGCTCGTGCCACAGGGCCCCCTGCAGCCACCAGGGAATCATTGTACCTGCCCAGCTGAGAGCCAACAGCGCCCCTGCCAGCTGTGACCATAATTATACCAAAGGGGAAAGTGCTTGACAGCTGAGAGAAGGCTGGTTTTGGGTTTCTCTTTTTGTTTGTTGTTGCTGCTGCTGTTGTTTGTTTGCCTTGTCATATATATATATATATATATACATACTAGTAAAGAACTGGTATTCCTTTTCTCATAGCTTTGCCTGAAAACCCCATAATTTCAAAGTTATAATAATTTGGAGGGAAGGGGAGTCACATATTTTCCATTCCAAGGGAGGTTCCCACCTTCGTTGGCAGACACCTGTCCTTCAAAACAGGGCAACTGGTTATTACAAAGCCTTCTTGCAGTCAAAAGGAACAGGAGGTGGCAATGAGTTAACAGCATGACAGGCAGTCTCAATACAAGTGGTTGCAATGAAAAATTTTTAACAGTATTGCAGAGTAATATTGCAGTATTACTGAAATGAGCAGTAAAGAGTTCCAAATGAGCAATGTCGACATAGTCATAGTGTTATAGATGCATTGTTGCTGTTGAGTAAGAAAGCAGCATGGACTCCAAGAAGGCTGGTTTGCACAACAGCAGCTTTAATGCGAAAAACTCTTCTTTTTATAGACAGTTCTGATACATTCCACTTGATTGGCTAATTAACAAAAACACCTTTCTCACAAACAATCCTTGAGAAGAACAGAAAAACAGAATAGGAAAACACCACCTGCAGGTTGTTTATAATAACAAGTTATCATCATTTCTCTACAACTCCCTAAAAGTCTCACAAGTCCCCTGTGGGAAAACTTATCTCGTTTTCTCGCTCTCTGACCAGGCTGTCACATCCACAATGCATATTATAATATTGGCTTTTTGCTAATATTAAAATTTATTTTATATTTGTAGTGTTAAAGTAACTATTATAAACATATAGTTTTTATTTCTGTTGTTAATTAAGCTTAGTGAAATAGCTGATATAAGTATGCTTGTGTTAAAATGCCTGCTTGGATGGGATAACATCCAATGAACATATGAAGAAGACACCTGCTGCAGATATGCTTACTATCAGTACTCACTGTCTGAAGAAAGGGTGGACCAAGGCCCAAAAACTGCAAGTGATAAGAATGGACTATAACCACAACCAAGGAATAAGCATGCTCTAAAAAAGTGGATTCAAGGAAATGTGCTAAACAATTCTTGGAACATGTAAACTACTTTGGAGGGGGGGGAGAAGTTTACTATGCATAAGGGTCTATGAATATGCAACAGGATGATGTAAGGGAAAAGGTATTTAAGGGGTATCTCTGAAGATAAGCATGGTCTTGGCTGAGTGCCAAGATGCAGCTGGCCATAATAACCTTTCCTCTATGGTCCTTGTCTCCTATTGTCCTTTATTAAACTTTTTAAATTTTCACAGGAGAGTAAATGTGTTTTTCACAATTGTGAAGGGAGCATGTGAAAGATGTCAGTTGGGAAGGACAAGACTTGCTTTTTACACTAGGGGACAAGACAAGGGAATAGTACCTTTCAGACTTAAAATTGAGTAAATTGGAATGAAATTTTAATTGGTCATAGTTGGTACTCAAATGGAGTGAATTTTAAGAATGTGTCCTGGGGTGCCTTTATGATGCTGAATTGTATCCCCACTTGTCTGCCTAGCCCAGAATTAAGTTCTACACCTTTAAGACTGGTTCTGAGAGTGAAGGGGGAGAGAAGAAGCCCCGAGTTTGTTATCAGAAACTGCACCTGCCCTTCCTGCATTTTTTTTCCTGCTCACAGACTGTGTTGTCTGCAGCACAGACAGTGGCACAGAGCTCTCCTCTGCTTTTAGTTAGTTTTTTTTAGCTAGCTGAGGCAGAGAAGTGCCCTGGACTTTGGCTTTTCTTTTTCTTGGAACTGTTCAAACCTGCTCTGGACTAAAAACTCAGAAAAACACCAGGAGCTCACTGCTGTGACCCACCGGGGCCCAGGATGTGGCATTTTCCAGTTCAGGAGGGACTGATAAGAGACTGACCGAACCAAGCTACACCTCATGAAAAGAACTTGCTGAATTTGCCATCTCTTCAGAACAATGAGAGGGTTTATTGTTGAATATTTTTTTTTTTTTTTTTTTTTTTGCTAGTGAATACTTAGCTTGTTAAATAAACAGGTTTTTTTCACTTTTCTCCAAGGAAATCTGTAGATTTTCTGGTGTTTTTCTTAGCCCTCTTAGGCTGATTTATGTTTGATTGATTTATTCTTGATTTATGCTCTCGGTTTTCTGTTTCTCCTGCTGGCTGATTTATGTCCGGAGATAGCTCAGGGATACCACTTGCTCGGTTTCTCGGCTGTTTCAAAGACCTGGAAAGGCCCAGAGTGGCCTTGGGCAGCCCGGCGCTTCAAAGGACGAGGAGAGACTTCTGATCTTGTTTCGGTCTCAGTGTTTATTAATTGTTTATCTAAAAGATTTTCTTTCAGCCCGACAGAGGTCTGCACAGCAAGTCAGCCATGGGCACACTCCCGCAGCCCCTGGGGCGGTCACTTATCTTTATACTCGAAGTTACATGTACAATATTTATAATTTTTCTCCAATACCTTCTACTCTTATTAACCGGTGCACTTCTAGTAAAGACCAATCCCAAAGTGCCACCATCACCACAAAAGATGGAGGCCAAGAAGAAGAAGAAGGACAGGACACGCCCCAATTCCTCCATCTTACTTCTTTAGACCCCCCTGTACAGAAATCCTAAACCCTGTGTTTTATACTCTAACTAACTTATCCCTTCACCATTCACCCCAGTGAAATCCTCCCAGTCCTCATACAGATGTCATCTCCTGTGTAGGGTCAAAGTCCAGCCACCAGACACTTCTGGCAACATTCCAGGACTCCCGAGCCCCCCAAGGGTGTTCTTGGCCACTCTGCACCCTCATCCTGAGGTGCTGAGATCCCACAGAAATCTTTTCCTGAACCAGTTGGGGGACAGTTTGCTTGAATCTGCTTTCTAGATGAGCTCAAAATTGCCCTAAACCAGGAGAGAATGCCAAGGGATGCAGAACTGATGGAGAGGGCCACTTACAATCTATGAGTTTTAGTTTTGTTGTATTTTCAAGAGTTTACTGTAAGTGGGGGGGGTGGTTATAACTCAGTGTGATTGGTTGCCTTTGTCGCTCCTTCCTCCTCATGCTCTTCCCCAGCTCCACCATGGGGTTTGTTATAAAGATCAAATCGGGAGCCAAATTTGTAAAAAAAAATTGACAAAGATTTATTAAGTCAATTACCAAAACCAGAGAATTTGAAATCCCACCACAACCAAGAGAGCGTCAGCCCCGGGTGTAGCCACTGGGTGCCCTTGGGATCCTGCTGACAGAGTGACAGCATTCCCCCGAAGGTACACTCCGAGTGCTTCCAGCAGCCTGCTTATATACAGTTTATTCTGCCTGAGGCAGAGATGACCAAATAATTCTTTGTCTCTCTTTGCATGTAAAGTTGGGTCCATACATGTGTAGAAACAGACAAAGAGAGTGTCCAGAGCCTAGACAAATGTCTGAGTGTCCAAGAGAAAGAGCTATTCACATGTAGTAGATGATGCAATCTCTTGAGTAGTAGAGATTCCATCAACTCCAGGTGTATGATCTCGTGGGCTTCCTGAGATGTCCCATTGATCATCACCCAGGAAATTCCAGATGATATCTTCCAGGTGCAGAGGAAATCCTCTCAGATGGCTCTAGCTTGTCTCCCACATCTGATAACGTGTCCAGTATAATCCCAGAGCCTGTCCTCTAGCCCCGACAAGGACAATTGCAGACACCGTGGCTCAGGGCTACTCTGTTCATATGAGGACAAGGTTTGATTTTATCTTAACTCTGTCCAGGAACCAGTTATAATGTGAATAGCTTCTGTTCCTGGACAGGGTAGTTTCCCAAGCATAGGTTTAAGCTTTACTAATATTTTATACATACATATACCTATTTCTATAGCATGAATTATCTCTACTACATATAACAGGGTTCCTCCCCCAGGAGACAGTCCTTCATGAACTTCTCCAGCATGGGTTCTTCCTGAACTTCCCCAACATGGGTCCTTCCCACACGCTACAGTTCATCATGAACTGCTCTAACGTGGGTCCTTTCCATGGGGTGCAGTCCTTCAGGAACAAACTGCTCCAGCATGGGTCCCCCACAGGGTCACAAGTCCTGCCAAAAAACTGCTCCAGCACAGGCTCTTCACAGGTTCCCAAACTCCTTCAGGCATATCCACCCACTTCAGCAGGGGATCCTCCATGTGAATATCTGCTCCACTGTGGACCTCCACGGGCTGAAGGGGACAACCTGCTTCACCATGGTCTTCATCATGGGCTGTTGCAGTGAGTCGTAAACTTCCTTCCCCAGGTGTGCCTATACCCCTCTCCCTTCCCCCTCGCCCCTTGCTGAGTGAGTCCTGTCAATCAGGCTTAACATTCCAGCAAGGCGTCGTGTGGTTGGTCAAGTTCAAAGGATGCCCCTCAGGCCTGGGGGTCAATGGCCTGTCTAGGTGTCCCTTGTCCCTTGAGACCCTGCCCCTTCCACCTGGTTGGTGCTCACCTGTCCCCTCCCCTTCCCCTGTCCCTGAGCTTAAAAGGTGAATCGAGCCATGCGGTCGGGATTCTGTTGGAGCAGTTGCTCACATTCAGACCTCTGTAACCATGGAATAAACCTCTGGATTTAAACCCTCCAGCAGAATCCATCTCTTTTTCTCTTCACCATCGCCTGAAGCTCTCCTCCTGAGGTAAACGAAGTTCCTAACAAGCCTGGACTTGTTCAGTGCCCAGCTGCAATCTCCAGCAAGCCAAGGTATCTCTGGGGTGACACACCACAGTTGCTGCCTTTGGCCTAGCAGCAAGGGTCAGACTGGCCCAGGCACTATCTAACGGGAAATATTGGGATTCATATTCCAATAATGGGCTGCAAGGGAAATCTCTTTTCTGATGTCTGGACCACCTCCTCCCCCATCTTTTCCACTGATCTTGATGTCTGCAGGGCTGTTTCTCTGACAAAATAACAGCATTTAAAATTACTGCATGTGTAACCCGAACAAAATACACAGAAGTAAATAGTTTTCTAAGTTTCAACTCACTTTGCTGTAGACACCCACATCCATAATGTAGACTCTCAAAACCATATCCAGCTTCTGTTTTTCTCTGGAGACACTAAACATTTCACCATTGTCCTGGCAAATTTTGGAGAAAACCTCCAAAGGGGGCCCCTCCAGAAAGCAAACCCACACAGCCCCTACCCCCAACCGGTTCAGGAATGATTCTTCAGAGAGAAGTGGAAAGAACCTGTTTCTTTAACAGGCAAAGCACCCCCAAGCATACATAATGAACAATATCGAATGACAAAACTCTTTCACCACTCTTAAGAAGATGACAAATTCAGAAAGTCTCTCCTGGGAATGGCTGCTCTGTTATCATTCCCTCTGGTGCTGGGAAAGGCTGCTGCAGGCCACAAAGTGCAAACTCTTGGTGTTTCCCAGGTCCCAGTCCAGAGCAGGTTCGAATGGTTCCAAGAAAAGGGAAAGAAAAACAGTCCAGGGAAAATTTGGACTGCCTAGCTAAACTAACTAACAAGCAAAACCAAAAATCAAGAGCAAAAAGCAGGAGCTAGAGCAAACCAAAAGCCAGAGCAAAAAGCAAAAGTACCACTATGTACTGCCCGTCTGTGTCCTGCCGACTGTGGGAGTGAGCAGGCTGATAACAAAACAAAACTTTGCTTTTCAGAGCCAGTCTTGAAGGCACAGAAGATAATATCCAGCATAAACAGAACAGATGACTGGGAATACAAGCATCATAATGTCACCCTAGGACAACCATCTTCTTTGGCAATCCAGATCTGTTACAGGGCATTTCTCATAGCATCAAGCAGCTCCATTCCTGGCCTAAGCTTTCTGTCATGGTTTGATACAGGCATAATGCCAGTGCCCTTATGAAAATATATTCTCTCTAGTGTCTGCTGTGAGATGTGATCAGAAATAGAGTAAAGCAGGCTCTAACTTAGGAATAAAGGAAAAAAACTTTATTAACTTACAATATGTAAAAGAAACACTCAGAACTCAGAATGAAAACTTTCAAAAAACATTCCTCCCCCTCCCTCTCAATTTTTATTACTACATGAAATAGAATTTTAGATTTTTAATCCAGTTCCTACTTCTCAGATAATCAACTCTCAGTTCATTACTACTTTTCAGATAATCAACTCTCAGTTCATCAAGAAGAGAGGAGTCTTTCTTGTACCATAGGCTTCTTCAGGAAACACAGTTGAAACTTTGTGTTTCTATGTCACACATGACACCGCTTGGAGAACATTTGCTATCGTGACATCTTTTTATGTGCAGTGCTTTCACTACTGTGCATGGACTAGAGCTGCTTCTAAGGTTCTTCTTTTAAGGATGCTTTGCTTAGTTTTAAAAAAGCAACAGTCTCTCACTTTCAGGACACTAGTCCTCTCCAAATTCACTCTCTGGGGCTGAGGAGTTTTGAGAACAGAGATCTTCACTGAAGACAGGGGACACTACCTTCTTCATCTGTCTCTGTTCACACACTCTTTTACATAACATCACTTCACTCTTGGCTCCAAGCCATTGCCTCCCCCTAAATGCAGTCTCTGTGTCACAGTAAAAAAAAAAATGGTTCTGTTTATAGCTATACAAGAAAAGTCTAGCTAAAGGCTACTCTATCATCTCTTCTCACTTAGGATTCTTCTCAACTCTTTTGACATCTTTCACTTGCTCAAACTTTCACTACACTTGCCTATTTCTTTTTATTTTATGTTTGTCTCTCTCCTAAGAGAGTTTAATGTTCTGGAAAGTTTTCATTGTCTAAGAAAAGGGTTAAAATCTCAGGCTTTGCCTGCCCAGAACTCCCATGGCAGCCGGGCACTTTCTTCCCGCCCCGCCCCCCCCCCCCCATCCCCCGCTTCTCCTTCACGGCCATGCTGCCAGCACAAGATATCAAATTTCAAGGTGGCACAGGCTCTCTCTCACTCTCTCTCTCTCTCCCGGGGGTGGGGGAGGGGGCTGCCTGATGCTTTTCAGTGTTCTTCTACTTTTCTACCTTGCAGGAGCTTTCACCTCCCTTCTCTGTCCAGGGCTCCTGCCTACCTCACCCTGGCTGCATGGCTTCCCCTCCCCCATCCAGCCTGCAGCTGGGCAGGGGAGGTCTGGACTCTTCACTAATCAGAACTAAGAGAGAGTTTTTCTCAGAGTTCTCTGCTTTTAACTCTGTCTCTCTCATGGTCCAGCAGTGACAGCACTCACCTAAGATGTAAGCAATTGTATACTGTGGGGGCTGGAGAACTGGCCAGGGAAAGGCTTGCTGTGCTCCCCTGGAGAATCAACCCCTAAGACACAACCCTCTCACTTAGGGTGAGCAAATGATCACTCCCAGAGGCCTTTGCAGTTATATGTTGATTTCTTCTACCCCATTGGTCCTTCCCCTTTGTTCCGCCCGTGTCCTCATCCCACTAACTCTAGTGTTCTACCCTACTTCTAAAATTCCCTGTATATACCCCTACTTTCCCTGCTTGAGTAGCTCAATCATCACTGGACCCTTTGGGGAAGAAGCTCAATAAAGGCTCTCCTTGGAACCCCACACGAAGACCCTGTCTCTCCTTCTGCATCACCCAGATCCCAGAAGAAATGAAATCACTCAGCATGAGCACAGATGTGCCTGTGCCCCTGAGGTGTCTTTTTTAAGATGCTTCTTCAGGAAGGTTGTGGCACCCTGAACAACATCCACCATGACAATATGCAATTTCTATGTCTACTTGTCTACTTGAGGTTGAGGCAGGACATGTCTACCCCTCCCCCAGATGGTTGGTGCATATGGAAAGAGATAACTCAGGAGCTGAAAGGCACAGCAAAGGGTCATCTCTGGCACCAAAAGGGCTCAGGTCTCAACTAAGAATCAACATCTTAGTCTGGAGAGCAGAAGTGGGAAGAGATAAGGGAAAATAAATATTGCTGACTGAGACACTGTTTTAGAAACTATAAAAGAACACACAGTTATCACAGAGGCAGAAGGCTCCCACAAGCACACCCTGAAGACGTAAAGGACTTCTCCCTGGAGTTTGGACACAGATTCTGCAGGAATTATCTAAACTCCCACATCTATTTCTAACATTTTGGCATAGCTGAAGCAGGATAATGGCAAATGATTAAAAAAATCAGATTAAAGATTTGGCAGACTATTTACAGAAGCACAGTGCTCACATTGAAACTGATGATCTGTGGCCAACAGATAACTGGTTTCAATGGGGTAAGAGAAAAGATAAAACAAATGAAAAGTGGGGATCACTGAAAGACGCAAAGGAAAAGGAAATTATTTGTCACGCCCTTGCACTATATTTAAACTTTGCTTGGGAAGGAAAAGAACAAATGACAAGTGAAAATGATAAATTGGTGAATTGTCGGGATACCAGTTGTCAGTTTCTCTGGGTCTGGACTGAAGGCACTTGAGACGGTAGTTCATGTTCGGACTCAGATGTTTATTATTTCTTAGCAGTAAAACAGTCTCACAACCATGAGTTCAGCAGTTTTTCATTAGAAGGCACAAAATGGCTAACAATCTCTTGTTACAAGGTCTTTTAAGACTAAACTATCCAATTAAGATCTGACACCTAGATTTTTTTTCCCTTTTAACCCAATAACTGACCCCAAAGAGCCCGCAATGTGGACTTTTCTGCCCAATTACAAAATGCCACCCAAACCCATGAAGAAGAAGGAAGAAGCATGAAGAAGTAATCCAGAATGACACCCTGTGCCCTCCATCTTGCTTCCATCCACAACATACTAAAAATCCCAAAACCTAAATTTCTCACCAAGTGATACACCTACACTACTCTCTATAATCTATTTCACACTTTTGTGGATTCTAGTCTATCTTGAAATCTAGGAAACTTTCTCCATGAATGAGGTTCAAAGTCAGTGTTCCCCGGGGGGTCAGGACACCCCAGAGCAGACAGAGAAATATTCCCGGTGCCCTGGGTTTCCACGGTGAATGAAATACAGAGATTAAAACTGGCAAAATTATCCCCCCAATGCCAATACAACAAAGTAAAACAAGAACTAAAAGAATCTAAGAAAATCACAAAAACATTGAAGGAAAAATTGGAATTGACATTATTACATGCTCCCACAGCTGTGGATGTTAAAAAATTCAAAAATTAATAACATCCCCTGAAGATTGGGATGGTGATATCTGGGAATGCTCAGGTGAAAATGATAGTGAAAGCATCGAATTGGATTCTGTCTTGGGTTGACAAGAAAGTGAGTTTTTCGAGAAGTTGTGGTTAAACTAATCAGTGGTCAGATTTGAATATTGGCACTTGGTGTGGCCACTGAAGACGTGGATATGCTTCTGAGAACACAGGGGGGTTAAAAAACAGAACTCTCAGGGGAACTCTCTCTTGGTTCTGGCAGTTGAAGAAGTCAGATCTCCCTTGTCCAGCCACAGGCTGGGTGGGGGAGGGGAAGCCATGCAGCCTCTGCTGAGGTAAGCTGGAGCCTTGGACAGAGAAGGGGGATGAAGGCTCCTGCAAGATGGAGGGGTGGAGAACTACTGAGATGTCCTGGGCAGCCCCCAGAGAGGGAGAGCCCCCCCCCAGAGACAGAGCCTGCCGCTTTAATGTCAGAACCCAGGAAATTCCTCTGGCTGCCCTGGAAGACTGGAGACCCTCCCAAGGGGCTCAGAGACCTTGGCACAGAGCCCAAGACCCCTGTGCCTTTGATTTAGCCCTTGGAGAAAAAAATTACCAACCTTTATATGAAGAATTATGAGTCAAAAGAGTTTAAGTAGAATAATAGTTTGTCACGGGGTGAAAAAAAGATTTTTTGGGATTTTTAGAATGGGGGTTCAGGGGGCAAGATGGAGGAATTGGGTATGTCCAGCCTTTCTCATTCTTCTTCTTGGCCTCCATCTTCTGCTGTGATGTTGTCACTTTTAGTTTGGTTTAGAGCAGAAGCTCACTGTCTAACATAGGTGATAGGTATTGAAAAGTTATTGTAAATAATGTACATGTAGTTTTAGTATAAAAAGTAACACCGCCCCGGGGGTGGCCAGAGTGCCTCTGTCTGTCCTGCTGAGTGGACCTTGGCAGGCCAGGAGAAAGAGTTTTATAGATAAAAAGCAATAAACAACCTTGAGAAGGAGAACTGAAGAGTTCTGACTCCTTTGACCGCCGGGCTGGGAAAAGAGACTTTCTAATGAATCTCAGGGTCACTCTGACCAGCAGAGATTTTGAGACTTTAAAATCTGATATTATGTGCTGGCAACATGGCCGACAGAGAAAGTGTCCAGCTGCTGTAGGAGTTCTGAGCAAGCAGAGCCTGAGATTTTAACCCTTTTCTTGGACAATAAAAACTTTACTAAACACTAATCTTCCTTAATTTAAATGAGAAAAGAAGCAGACATGAAATAGAAGGAACTGGGGAAGTCTGATGAAAGTCTGAGCAAGTGAAGGATGACAGAAGAAGATGAAGAAGAATCCTAAGAGGGAAGAAATGATAGAGTGGCCTTTGGCTGGACTTTTCTTGCATAGCCATAGGCAGAACCAATTTCCTTAAACACAGAGACTGCATTTAAGGAAATGCAATGGCTTAAGCTAAGAGAGTGACCTGCTGCAGTGATTGCTAAGTGCAGGAGTAAAGTGAACAGAAGAAGATGAAGAGGGTGTAGTGGTGCCCTCTGTCTTCAGGGAAGATCTCTGTTCTCAAGACCCTCGGCCCCAGGAGAAGTGAAAAGCAGGGGGGAAGGTTGTTCTCAGATAAGAGATGGCTATTCTTTAGTACTTAGCAAAGCATCCTTACAAAGACACTTTATAAGCAGTTTTGGTCCATAAACAGTAGTGAGAGCACTGTATCATAGAAAGAAGATGTCACGATAGATTTTCTCTGGGCGATGCCATGTGTGACATGGAAACACAAGAGGTTTCAGATGTGTTTCCTGGGGAACCTATGGTACAAGAGAGGCTCCTCTCTCCCTTGATGAACTAAAAATTGATTATCTGAGGAGAGGTAATGAACTGAGAATTAATTATCTGAGGGGTGGTAACTTAAATGAGAATCTAAAGTTTGTCTCACTGTGCTTAAATAGAAACTAGGTGGGGGGAAGAAGAATGTTTCATAAGGTTTTCATTTTGAATTCTGCGTGTTCCTTTTATTATAGTAGTAAGTTAATCAGGTTTTTTTCTTTATTTCTAAGCTGTCCTGGTTTGAAAAGGAAGTGAGTTTTTTGGGAGTTTGTAGTCAAACCAATCAGTGCTGAAATTTGAATATTGGCACCTGGTATGGCCACTGAGGACATGGATACGCCTCTGAGAACACAGGGGGTTAAAAGCAGAGTACTCCCAGGGGGAAGCTGTCTTGGTTCCGGTGGTGAAAGAGGTCAGACCTCCCCTGTCCAGCTGTGGGCTGGGCAGGGGAGGGGAAACCATGCTATATTAGGAGTCCTAGTAAAATATATGAATTGTATAAGTGGCCTTGCCCCAATCCTAGTTGTTCTAAATGGGCTGCAGCTGTGATGTCCTTAATTGGGCGGCAGCAGCGGCTAATGAAGACAACTGGGATAAAAGGGGGTGGGTTGGCCAGCCAGGGAGAGCCTTGGAGGAGCCCCGATGAAGAAGCAGGAATAACACTGCTGTGAAGAGCTGGTTGTGAGAAAACCACTCAGAAGGTATGGGACTCTAGAAATATGATAACAACAATATGATTACAACACCATGCGGCCAGGTGAGGTAGGCCAGAGCCTTGGATAGAAAAGGGAGGTGAAGGCCCCAGCAGGATTAAAGGGTGGAAGAACACTGAGAGGCATCGGGCAGCCCTCCCCCCACCCCGGGAGGGAGAGAGAGAGCGCGTGTACCTGTGCCACCTTGAAATTTGATATCATGTGCTGGCAGCACGGCTGGCCGAAGAGAATGGGGAGGCAGTGAGAGGGTGCCCAGCAGTGCCATCGTGGGAGTTCTGGGCAGGCAGAGCCCGAGATCTTAACCCTTTTCTTGAATTATGGAAACCTTGCAAAATTGATCCTCCTGGATCTGACTGAGAAGAGATATAGAGATGGAATAGCAGGAAATGGGCAAGTGTGATGAAAGCCCATGCAAATGAAAGATGTCAGAAGAGTTGAGAAGAATCCTAGGTGGGAGGAGATGATCGAGTGGCCTTTGGCTGGACTTTGCTTGTATAGCCATGGACAGAACCATTTTTTTCCTGTGACACAGAGACTGCATTTAGGGAGAGGCAATGGCTTGGAGCCAACAGAGTGCAGTGATGTTATGTGAAGGAGTGCGTGAACAGAGATGACGGGGGAGGAGGGTGGTGGTGCCCTCGATCTTCAGTGAAGATCTCTGTTCTCAAGACCCCTTGACCCCAGGTGGTGAATTTGGGGGGAAAGGTGTCCCAAAAGTGAGAGACTGTGCTTTTTTTGGAACTGGGCAAAACATCCTTAGAAGGGGAACCCTAGAAGCAGCCCTGGTCCATGTGCAGTGGTGAGAGCACTGTACATGGAAAGAAGATGTCACGATGGCAAATGTTCTCCGGGTGGTGGCACATGACATGAAAACACAAGAGGTTTCAACTCTGTTTCCTGGGGAAGCCTGTGGTACAAGAGGGACTCCTCTCTTCTTGATGAACTGAGAATTGATTATCTGAAGGGTGGTGATGAACTAAGAGTTGGTGATCTGAGGGGTGGTAACTGAATTGAGAATCCAAGGTTTTGTCTTACTGTGATGTATTGGAAATGTGGTGGGGGGAGGAGGAATGCTTTGGAAGTTTTTCATTCTGAGTTCTGTGTGTGTTTCTTTTTACATACAGTTGTAGGTTAATAAAGTTTTTTCCCCCTTTATTCCTAAGCTGGAGCCTGCTTTGCTCTATTTCTGATCACATCTCACAGCAGACACCAGGGAGAATGTATTTTCATGGAGGCACTGGCATCGTGCCAGCGTCAAACCGTGACATAAGCTTAAGCCTGCTCTTCTCTGTTTCTAGTTGCATCTCACAGCACTCATTTAAGAAAAATATATTTTCATGAGTGTACTAGTATTGCGCCAGTGTCAAACCATGAGAGATTCTGATGAAAGCATGGAAATTCTGCCTCTCAAAGAGGAAGAGGATCCAAAATTTAAAACAAAACCTATAAGAAAAACTTAAATATCTGAAGGTCCCCAGGGTGGTCAGAGGCAAAACACAACCTGTCCTGGATTGCCAAGCAAATTGTATTCCATTTGCCATCTGTATGGCAGTTGTCTTCTGTTAAGTGGGCAGTTTTCCTTATCTCTTCCACAACCACTCCTCCCTCTGGGGCGACATCTGCTGATAATAGGCTATTGAATGTCACTGCATGACTGGTAAGAACTATAGCATCCCATTGTGAGATGCCCCGCCCTGAGGGAGGAGCCAAGCATTCCTACACGGATATAATCTTGAGATTCTGGAACACCAGCACGGCTTCTCCACTGGATTTCCCAGAGGAACAGCTGCCTCTTCTACTGGATCTTCAGAGGAAGACTACACCCTTTCTACAGGATCCCTGCTCCAACAGAACCACACCTGACACTACAGGAGGACTGCAGCCACAATTCCAATTGGAGTGCTACCAGCACCTTGACCAACAGGGTGTCAGGTCATATTCTGATTCTGTCAGTGTTGTTTTGGTTTACTGCATTGTATATTTTATCTTTTTATTTTCTTCCCTATTAAAGAATTGCTATTCCTGCTCCCATATTTTTGCCTGAGAGCCCCTTAATTTAAAATTTATAGCAATTCAGAGGGAGGAGGTTTACATTTTCCCTTTCAGGGGATGCTCCTGCCCTTCTTAGCAGACACCTGTCTTTCCAAATGAAGACACCACCAAAACAACCCCCTGGGATCCTCTGCAAATGGGAAACCTCCAAGAAAAGTACAAAAGAAAAAGGAGAAACTGAAATGGAATATCTATGGAGAGTTTGTTTCATGGGGGGGGGGGGGACGGGGAGACAGGGATGGGACTGGACAACAACATATTATCAGATGGAGCAGAAAGCAATGGGTTCTGGGGCACAGGTGTAATTTTACAGCATGGGCCACAACCCGCTAATGAACCCCACTCCATTACCAGCAGAGTTTCATACTGGGCAGGAAGAATGAATAATATGGGAAGAGGGGAACCAGCCTTGATTCCTATGCATTCAGTAGATGATGTTAATATCATGGTTACAAAAGCTGCCTGCATACAAGCAATGCATGATAGCGCAGAGACATTCCAATCTCTGCAGATGCAGACCCTAATAGAATGAGATCCCTCATTAGAGGAGCCTCAGCTGTATTAAAAAAATATTTGGTGAGGAGACAAAATGAGATCAGAAGCGATATAGCCTGTAACAGAGCCTTATGCAATCCACAAGCCCCATGGAGACCAATCCCGACCTGCGTAGATCTCTCACATGAAATAGCAGCCCATGAAAAAATAATAGGTTGGGACACCCTGAAAAAGAATCCAAGTGCCAAAATGCGGAAAGTCCCTGAACAGTGGGTGAGAGTTGTTAAACACAACTCACTCGAGATAAGGGAAAACTCTAGCCAAATTAACCCCCACAGAAAGAAAAGGAATGAATTGTGGAGGACTGCTATAGCCCTGGGAAGACCCAGATCTGTCTTAAAAAAGCAGTCTAACACTGTGATAGCAGAGTTGATTCAAGCTATGGAAAAGGGAAAGGGAAAAGCTGCAGATGACACAAACACTTCAAAGGAAAAAAGAATCCAAGTGCCAAAATGCGGAAAGTCCCTGAACAGTGGGTGAGAGTTGTTAAACACAACTCACTCGAGATAAGGGAAAACTCTAGCCAAATTAACCCCCACAGAAAGAAAAGGAATGAATTGTGGAGGACTGCTATAGCCCTGGGAAGACCCAGATCTGTCTTAAAAAAGCAGTCTAACACTGTGATAGCAGAGTTGATTCAAGCTATGGAAAAGGGAAAGGGAAAAGCTGCAGATGACACAAACACTTCACAGGAAAAAAGAATCCATCCCAATTCTTTTGCAACTCAAGAAAACCGATCAGTGTAAGAAATGCTACTCACTTCCAAAAATATAGAAAGGTTTATTAGAACCTTATCAAGAACACAACAGAAGACTGAATAGAGAAAATATTATGGTGCCGGGAGCAAAGGATCTTTCCTACCATGTGCTCACCCACACAATGGAGGTTTCACCTTTTAACCCTTTAGCTCCTCTCAAAGTTCTGTCCATCGACTCCTTCTTCGCTGTCCAGTGGTGGAGTTTACTTTCTTAAATCTTGACTGCAGGTCACATGTTGCCATAGTAGCAAGCTGACCCTCCCAAATGTCCCAAACCCAGGCCGTCCCCTGATAACAACACAAGGGGGGGTAAAACAACTATAAATCTGTAAAACTTCTCCTAACATATATACATGATATTTGCATTTTAATTGTGGGAATCAATCATTACTCATCTATCACAAGAGCCATTAGGGCAGCTGTCTCAGCGCATACCTGCATATCAATGCATTCCTAATGAGATTAGCCTTTATGCATATTTTCCAGTAGGACACAAGAAAAATCCTTTAAAATTCCTAATTTACACAGGAGCCCAAATTTCTGTAATCACCCTCACAGAGGCTGCAAAATTAAACCTAAGTTTTAAAAAGTAAAGGATTCATTTGACCAGCTTCAATGGAAATAGCACTGTAGCTTATATTGCTAAAGTCCGTTTATGGTTACCTGGAGAATAACAGATGACTTCACATATGCTTGCAATCGCTGATCATGAGAAAAACATTTTAGGATATGATGGCCTTTAAGGAAAAATTTGGCAGTTACCAAATGGAGCTGTTTAGTCTTTTGGGTCTGCTTAAACCTCATGCAGTAATCCCTTTGGGATAAATAAAAAAATCAACCTCCTTAAAATGGCTCCAATATTGCCTGCCTCTGCTGTAACTAATGCCAAAAAATACTCTATACCCCCTGCAGCCAAACAAGCGATAAATGAAGTAATTAAAATTCAGAACAGAGAATTTTGAACACACTGCATACAGCTCTCCTGTCTGGCCGGTGAAAAAACCATATGGGAACTGGCACTTAACAGTTGATTACTGTAGACTTAAGGCAAACATAGGACCCTTGGCTGCAGCTGTCCCAAATATTGCAAATCTCACTGCTACACGGCAAGCATCGGCACATAAGCGGATGGCAGTGTTAGATATAAAGGACGTTTTTTATGGTGTCAATTAGGAGGAAGATGAACCCAAATTTGCATTCACTTGGGAAGGAACACAATACACATTCAGTTGCCTACCCCAGGGGTATAAGCATTCCCCAACCATTGCTCACAATGCCTTCGCCCCGAACTCCTTCAACAAATAAAAATCCAGGAAGGTGTGAAACTTTACCAATAGACTGATGATATGTTGGTAGGGAGAGAAGAAGAAAATGTAGTGAGGCTTGTAGTACAGGACATATGGAATAAATTGAGTGAAGAAGGAATAGAAGTATGCTCAACCAAGCGTCAGGGACCTTCTCAAGAAGTGTCCAGGGGTGACTTTATGATGATTGTATCCCTATTTGTCTGTTTAGCTGAGAAATAAGTTTTGCACCTTTAAGACTGGCTCTGAGAGCTTGTGTTCAGAAACTACACTCACTCCTTCACATTCCTGCTCCTGGACTGTGTTGTCTGCGGACAGACAGACAGTGGGACAGAGCTCTCCTTTGCTTTTTAGTTAGTTTTTAGCTAGCTGAGGCAGAGAAGTTCCCTGGACTGTGGGGTTTTTTTTCTTTTTCTTGGAACTGTTTAAACCTGCTCTGGACTGAAAACCCAGAAGAGCACCGGCAGATCACACCTGTGACCTACCAGGCTGGGCCTGGCCTGCAACATTTCCAGCACTGGAGGGACTTATAAGAGACTGAGTGAGCTGAGCTACAGCACATGAAGCAGGCTTTCTGAGTTTGTCACCTCTTTCGGAGCAGACAGAGGTTTTATTGCTTAATATTGTTCTCTTTTTGTGCTGGTGAATGCTTTGCCTGTTAAATAAACAGTTTTTTCCACTTTTTTCTCCAAGGAAATATTTTCCTGAACCAGTTGGGGGAGTGGTCGCTTGAATTTGCTTTCTGGAGGAACCCCTTTGGAGGTTTTCTCCCAAATTTGCCCTAAACCAGGACAAAAAGTTAAATTATTAGGCACTTGGTGGGTAGCAGGCCCAGCTGTGATTCCAGATGGAACCATTACAAAATTGGATGCTATATTTACCCTCACAACAAGAAAGGATCTGCAGCAAATCATGGGTACTCTGGAATACTGGAGAAATTATGTCCCCAGGTTTTCTATAATAGCAAGACCCTTATACACACTAATGAGTGTGGGAAATGACCTCTCACTTTAATATTTCAAAAGTTTATTAAACCTTAACAAAAACAGCAAATGTCTGAATAAGAAGAAAGAGCAGCACTGGGAGCATGGAACTAAACCACCCTGTGCTTGCCCACATAATGGCTGCTCCTCCTTTTATACCCCTGGTGTTACACCAGCCAACCCTAGCCCCTCCCAAAATCTGCCTGTCAACGCTGCTTTGCTGTCCATTGGTGAAGACTACTTCCTTGCAACTTGATTGGAGGTCAGGTACTGTCATGCCACGCCTCCTAGTAACAAGCTTGCCCTCCTCCCAAATGCCCAGACCACTAGGGCCGTCCAGTGGGAACAATACAAGGGGGAGGGGAAAGGGGACTATGGGGGCAACAAATTACAATAACATAACTATACATCAATAAAACTTTTCTTAACATACACATATTATTCATCCCTTAATTGCAAGAGCAAATCATCGCATTACCCATTTACAGCATGAGGAAACCTCAGAAGCGGTAGTGGCCTGATAACCACAAACAGGCTTTGCAAACACTAATAGAAGAATTGAAAACATACCAATCACTTGGGCCAGTTCACCCCAGTGATCCTTTAATAGCTGAGTGGGGTTTTGCTGAACACAGAACTTACTGCAATTTGTTTCAAAAGGGACCACATGGGCCAAAATGGCCACTGGGGTTTAGTTCCACAGCATTAAAGGACACTGAAAGGAGATAAACTGTTATAGATAAGTAATGTAATAGCTGGCTCTCACAATTAAGAGATTAATATTATGTGTATGTTGTGTAGTGATGTTATTGTAATATGTTAATGGCCTTGGTAGTTGGGACATTTAGGGGGAGGGCAGGCTTGTTACTAAGAGGCACGGCATGGCAACACCTGACCTCCAATCAAGTTACAAGAGAGCAGTCTCTACCAATGGACAGTGATGAAGGGTTAAGTGACAGACTTTGGGAGGGGCTAGGGTTACCTGATGCAACACCAAGGGTATAAAAGGTGGAGCCGCCATTTTGTGGATGAGCCACATGGTGGTGGGCAGCCACGGGGGGAGGAGGGGGGGGGGGTTCCGGGCCTGTTATTCCTTATTTAGTCCTTTTGCTGTATTTTTTGTTAAGGTTTAATAAACCTTTTAAAAATTTTAAAGTGAGCAATTGTTTCTCACATACACTGATGGGAAAAAGGATTATTATACCTGAATAGAGCCCTCAAACAAATAGAAAAAATCCAACAACAACAGCCTGTAAAAATTTAAGGACCTTTCAATTTGCTAGCCAGCATTAGAAAAGGCAGTGCTCCCCCTGAGGGCATAGCCCAAAGACCCACAGTTCACAAGTGGTATGCATACTTCACAGGATTCACAGACCAAATGTTACTGAAGGGCCAGCAAAGCCTACAAAATTGCAGATAACTGTAACTCCAGACATGTTAGCCCTGCAGCAACCATATAAATGCAGTCCTATATCGGATGCCCCTGCCTCTACCTCAAATTCCAAAGTGAAAGGTGTTTGGTTTACTGATGCCTCAGCCAAACACATTGATGGTAGATGGAAGTACAGAGCAGTGGCTCTGAATATTGAAATGGAAGCGGAAGTGATAGAAGGATTAGGAAGTGCATAGGTAGGGGAATTGAAAGCTATAATACTGGCAGTGAAAGAAAATGCAGAAATGGTGTATGTGGACTCATATGCTGTATGGGCTGGTGCCACAGTGGTTGCGTCAAGTGGGAAGCATTAGATTGGCAGGTGAATGGGAAAGCAGTTTGGCAGAAGGAAGATTGGAAGTGGTTGTTATTACAGGCTCAGTCCCGACAAATCCAAGTATGCTGGATTAAAGCCCCAATGACCAAGCCTCACAGACTTATTGGAACAACAAGGTAGATCAGCTAAGAAAAATCAAGAAAATAGAAATTGATGACTTAGATGACCCACAACATTGGTACTGATTAGGTGAATGGTTGTGTCATGAAAATTAATCCACAGGTTTATGTCCAAAAAGGAGACAGAGGAGTTCTGTAACTTTATTCGAATAAAGGGAGACGCCATGGGGCATTTCCCCTGGGGACACTCAAATTGTTAGAGGACACAGCCTCCTTTTTATCCTAATTTCCCAGCCGCATTTCCCTCTCTCTTCCCCCATTGGTTGAGGTACTTGTGAGGTACAGACTTCCCGAAACGCCTAATACCTAAGACCCCCTTCTAATGCATACCCCTCCCTTTTTCTTTTCCTTGTGTCAATCAGTGGAATTCCTATGGAATTGATGGTTCTTCCCATTGTTTCTTTTATCTCTCAATGCTAGTTTTATCTACCACCAGACCAGCTGTTTGTTTGTAAAGACAAGTCCCTCATTCCTTTCAGGTGCACTGCAAAAAAGTCATACTGGACAGGAAGCCCTATTTTTTGCAGCAGAAAGCAGAGGCCGAAGTCAGCTCTTATAAAATGTTACCATTGTGGATGCAATCATAATACTTACATAGAAAACAGATCAGTAGCTCTGAGTATGAACATATTCATGTGTTTTTTCTTCTTCACATGCTAATGTAGTGTATGTCCGCCTTATTGTATTGGATATGGATGGGATGGACTCAACTTTCCCCTTAGCAGCCCTGATAGTGTTGTGCATTGTATTTGTAGCTGGAAAAGTGTTGATAACATACCAGTGTTTTGGCTGCTGCCGAGCAGTGCTCCCACAGCATCATGGCTGTCTCCCCAACCTCCTGACCCCAAAGACCAGTAGGCTGAGGGTTAGAAAGAGGTTGATAGTGTCACCAAAACTGTGGGAAAAACCACCCTCCAACAACATTTTTAAAGTTAGAGAGTCAAGGCATTACTTTATTATCTGGCCAGGATGTTGTTCTGGCCAGGATGTACCACAGAAATCATCTTATCCACACACAACCCGGGTGTGCAGAGAGAATCATTCCATGACACATGATATTTACTAGATTTTTCAGATCTTTTATACAGTCAAAACTCATAGAAATGAATTGAGTCAGTGTTCATTGGTCTCAAGTTGCACAGTTCTTAGTATTTGGTCTCCTGTTGGATCCAGATTTCTTAGCTTTTGATGTTAATTAGATCTTCATTCCTTGATTTTCTTATCAGTCTTTTCCGGAGGATATGGGAATACATCTAGAAAACAAGACTGAAGTGGATGGTGGATGTGCTAAGTCTAGTGGGCCACAAGCCCTGGCAAGTTAAGGCAGAACCCTGAATGAGGAAGCAAAAGGTGTGCTTGGTATGCTTTGTTGAAGATAAATCACGCAAGGCCTTACGTGCTTGTGCAGTATCGGCGATGAAGAGAAACGGGGACAACTGACTGGTGGTCAGAATCCAAACTTACTGCGGACTACAATGCTTATATACTATTTTAGGAAGACTAGTAATGTTTTACTACAATGACTGGGTTAATCATCACATAAAAAAACTTATACATTTTCCAACATCTCTTGCTTGCAGAAGTTTTGATGTAATTTTCTTTTCCGGTAGGTCCTGACCCAATCTTCATTTTAATCTTGATTTAATCCTCAAAGTTCTGTTTGCTCTTGCCAAGGCATCCTGTTTATCAAATCTCTTATGCTAATAAGGTCTAAGTGGGAATCACGCTGTGAAATTCTGCAACAAAGGGAGACATAGTAGCTGCAGAAATGCTACCTTCTTGATGGGTGGTTTTTGAAGTCCTAAAAGCCCAAGACAAATCCCATGCTAAGGATAAAGGGGATGCCTGCCCCCCTCTATAGCAGAGACTCAATGCTCTTTAAAATCTGAAGAGATTGCCTCCCTCTTGCTACAGCCCCTGGCTCCTCCTCTTATAAGTAAGAGGGAGAGGGGCCCCTAATGATCCATAGGGGCATTCGCTGCTGGTTACTGCCTGGAGGATAGTGAAGAAGACAGAGAGGAGGACCCCTTTGATTCCGGACCTATCGACCCTGACAAAGGGCCAAACTTATATCCCCTTGACCCTAATGATAACTGGGTCCACTTAAAACATCAGGCGTTGAGGGAGGGGGAGTTGGACATTGCTGAAAGAATTGTGACAACAGTGATATACTCAGGAATGTAAAAGCAAACTGCCCAATGGGAGCCACTGTCTTTCTCAGTAATTAAAGAGCTCTGGTGGACAGTCACGGAGCGTGGAATCAACTCTCCGTATTTTGTAAGTTTGCTAGATTCTGTGTTTGCTGTTCATAAAATGTCACCACATGATTTAAGAACATTAGCTCAGTTACTGTTAACTCCTACTCAGTACGCTTTATGGGAAACAGAGTGGGATAAAGGACTGCAGAACTTGCTTATATCTTTTGTGGGTCATGCTAATCAGACCCTAGCAAATCTTACAACTAGACAGCTCATGGGAATGAGGCCGTACACAAATCCTTCTAGCTAAGCCCAAGACTGCCCGAGAGAGGCCCTTGACGGGGCATGGGAAGAAGGTCGACTAGCATTCCTTAAGATCCCTGATGCACAAAAACCACAAAAGGCTTTCACATACATCACTCAAGAGGCAAAAGAGACAAACATGCAGTTTGTTGACCGCCTTAAGCAAGTGTTCTAGCGTCAAATTGATAATCCAGACACTTGCGAAATTTTGCTTGTAAAATTTGTTGTTGAAAATGCGAACACAGACTGTAAAAAACTCCTTAAGTCCTTGCCAAACCAAAATCCAAGTTTGATTGAAATAGTTGAAGTGTGTCATCGCATAGGCTCGGTAGAACACAAATATGAAGCAATGGCTGCGGCCTTTGCAGCCCTTAAAGGCTCCTCTGGAATTCCGGGAGTTTGTTTTAACTGTGGCAAACCTGGCCACCTTAAAAAAGACTGCTTTGCTAGGAAAGGCGCTAAGCCCAAAGCTCCTAATATGTGCCCTCAGTGATGTAAGGGCCATAATTCTTCTAATATGTGTTGCTCTAAGTAGGATTCTGAAGGTTGCCTGATCCAGGGAAAGTGGAGCTGAAGCACAGGACAGCACTGCGCTCAGGCACAAATGCCTCAGCTGCCCCTGCAGATGCCAACTCTGCAGATGCCGCCACTGCAGACACTCCACGGAGGATCTCCTCAAGTCTTCTCCCAGCAACTTCAGGCAGTGTCAGACTGGACTTGGCAACATCAGTCACAGTAACATTGCTTGATTCTTCTGTTCACTTACTCCTTACAGGAATTTTTGGACCACTGGGGCCCCGAGAAAATGCCCTACTAAAAGGGAGATCTTCAACCTCCCTTTTAGGACTTTTTGTTCTCCCAGGAGATATAGACTCAGATTCTGTTGGGGAAATTTAAATCATGGCTTGGACCCCTTTTCCACCCTGTACTCTCCCTCAAGGGACCAGTATTGCATGGTTGATTCCCTTTCCACATGATCTGACACCCAGTGCAGGGAAACATAAAGAGAGGGTGGGAGGATTTAGTTCCATGGGAACCCCCCAAATACTATGGGTGCAGACAATTTCTGATAAACATCCTACTTGTAAATGTACCCTGTCATTACAGGGGTAACAGATAACGATCACTGGTATTTTAGATACTGGAGCTGATGTGACTGTTATCTCTCAAACCAAATGGCCCCCCACTTGGGCCTTCACTGAGGTACCCCAAGCTCTCAATGGAATTGGGGGGAGCAGTTGCAGTTATGAAAGTCACCATCTCATTCAGGTGACAGGACTGGAGGGCTACATAGCCTCTATTAAGCTATTTGTCTATCTGTACTCATGGTATTGTGGAGATGTGATTTGCTTTCTCAATGGGGTTTCAGAATTCAGTCTGATTTTTAATGGGGGCCGTTGAAGTGTGCAACACCCTGAAAGCAACCTGGAAAACTGATATACCTGTCGGGGTGCATCAATGGCCCTGCCACTGATTAAATTGCGCATACTCAATGAACTTGTCCAGGAACAACTTCAAAAGGGATATATAGTCCCCTCCACCAATCCTTGAAATTCACCTGTATTTGTTATTAAAAAACAAACTGGTAAGTGGCGTTTACTCCAAGACCTCCGTAAAATTGACACTTATTGGAGGACATGGGAGCCCTACAGCCGAGACTCCCCTCTCCTACCATGATTCCTCAAAATTGGCATTTGTCATTCATTGATTTAAAGGATTGTTTTTTCGAGATTCATTTGCATCCGGATGATTTTCCTAAATTTGCCTTTTCTGTTCCAAGCACTAACCTGCAAGCATCCTTGAAAAGATATCACTGGGTGGTCTTACCCCAAGGAATGAAAAACAGCCCTACTATTTGCCAGTGGTTTGTTGCAAGGGTCCTCAGCTCCATTTGCCAAAAAATGCCTGCTGCTTTATTATATCATTGCATGGATGACATTCTTATGGCAGCAGAAAAAGAGGAGGTAATGGAGAAAGCCTTAGCCCTTGTCATTGCTGCGGTAACCCAAGCAGGACTTTGTGTTGCTCCTGAAAAAATCCAGCATTAACCCCCTGAGAAGTACCTTGGCTGGCACATTAGCACCCATTCTATTTCTCCCCAACCTTTCCAAATTCAAACAGACATTTGTGCATTGCATGATTCTCAAAAGCTTTTGGGAACAATTAATTGGGTCCCTTCCTTACTGGGAATTTCCAATGCAGATCTGAGCCCTTTGTTTGCTCTATTAAAAGGGGAACCAGATCTCCCATTGTCTCAGCAGCTTACAGCAGAAGCTTGCCAAGCACTGCAAAAGGTAGCTGATGCTATCTCAAACCAGCAAGTGGCCAGATGGGCCTTTCAACTGCCCTTTAATAATTTTGAATCAGGCTAGGCAACCCCATGCTTTAATCTACCAATGGGACACTAAAGCACCAGACCCACTGTTAATCACAGAGTGGATTTTATTGCCACACCGAATGTCTAAAACTATAAGCACTCAGCATGAATTGATTGCTTTGCTCATCATGAGAGCCAGAAGGAGACTGTACACTTGCAGGTGTGGATTTTTGTTTAATTTACCTGTTACTACTGTTTTTTTGCAGTGGTTACTGCAACAATCTGAAGTGTTTCAAATGGTTTTAGCTGATTTTTCTGGACAACTTTCTATACATTCCCCGAAGCACAAGCTGGTGGCAACCAGCTTTAACCTCCTGACAAAACCTAAACAGGCAAGATACCATTACAGGCTTTAACTGTCTTTACAGACGAATCTGGCCGCACACACAAGTCAGTGATACTGTGGTGGGATTCAGACTCCAACTGATGGGATTCAGATGTTACTACTGTTTCAGGTTCTCCTCAAATTGCTGAATTGGCAGCCCCTGTGTGAGCCTTTCAGCAATTTGCTATCCCTTTTAACTTAATAAAAAACTCTCCTTATGTTGAAGGACTTGTCGAGTGGGCTGAAGCTGCTGTACTAAAAGATGTGCCCAACAAGGAATTGTTTCACTGGTTACAGCAACTTGCTTTCCTTTTAGATGCTAGAGAGCACCCCTACTTTGTCATGCATATCAGATCTCATACCATTTTGTGCAGTTTCATTGCAGAAGGGAATTGACAGGATGATCTGCTCACCTTATCTGTTCAACTTGTTCCAGTTCTACCTGACCACTTTGCCCAGGCAAAACTCAGTCACTCATTTTTTTCACCAGAATGTTGCTGTGCTGGCATGGGTTTTTGACTTGACTACTTGCCAGACCTCTATCATTGTGGCTGTGTGCTCAGACTGTCAAAGACACTCCTTCCCCTCCGTTGCCAGTGGTGTTAACCCTAGAGGACTCCAAAGTCTTCAAATTTGGCAAAGAGATGTTACTCATTTTCCCAAATTTGGCAGACTTAAATATATTCACTCCTCCATAGACACCTTCTCAGGTGCTTTGTTTTCATCCTGCCACACTGAAGTATCAGCAAAAGATGTTTCTCATAATTTTTCAAGTGCCTTTGCAGTCCTGGGCATCCCCTCACAAATTAAAATTGATGTCTCAGTTTACAAGACAGGTGTCTGCTAGGGAAGGCAGAAAGTCTTCCTTGGAATGGAGAATGTAAACCCCCTCCCTCCAAATTATTATAATTTTGAAATTAAGGGGCTCTCAGGCAAAGATATGGGAATAGGAATAACAGTTCTTTACTAGTATGTAGAACAAGGCAAACAGAACAACGATAACTATGGCATTAACAACAAACAGAACCAGGGACCTGGTAACAGTCCTCTTGACTGCAGACACTCTCCCCTTTGGTACAGTTACTGTCACAGCTGGCAGGAATGAGCAAAAATACAGGGCTGGTGGGTGAGATATATCAGAGGTTTCACAGTAGCTGGAACTGTGGGGATGTGCGGGCAAGACAGCAGGGTGCGGGCAGAGAAGTGGAAAAACCCAGAGCACTACAGAAGAAAACAGTGGGGGCCCAACTCCAAGCACGGCAGGGAGAAGTGAAGTTCAGGATTCCCGGGGCAATGAGCAGATAGTGATCGGTCCCTTAGGACTGAGCTCTAGCAGTGCTGGTGAATTGTCCTCACAGTAAGCAACAGCTTGACCATCCTCCTCTGATGCCATAGAGCGAGAGACAGCAACTGCCCCCAACCCCGTCTCTTTTACCTGCCCCCCATTCTCGAGGTATCTCTGCTCCCCCTCTCCGCCCTCCGAGACAAACTTCCAAAAACCAAAGGAGTTCCCCCTCCCTGTCTCAAGCACCCAGCCATCAGTGCTTATTAGCAATTCAGTGGGAAAAAATTCCACAAGTAATAAGGAAAGAACAGAAAAAATCCCAACCCCCAACAACTGACAATGGTCTGGCATATATTTGTCATAGGGTTGTGAATTTCCTTGCCCCCTGGGGGATGACACACAAAACTAGGATTCCCCATTCCTCAACGGACCAAGCTATAATCGGAAGAGTCCCTGCTTTGCTTAAGTGTCTTGTGTTACAACAGAAGAGGGGAATGGGGAATGCTACCCCAGCAGAGCAATTACAGAAGGCATTGTATGTTTTTGACTTTTTAAATTGTTCCCTAATGGATTCTAACTCTCCAATTGTAAGACATTTTGGCAATAACCCTCAGTTAGAAGTTTAACAGAAGGCCCCAGTCCTTATTAGGGACCCAGAAACAGGTATGATTATGGGACCTTATCCCCTTGTCACATGGGGAAAAAGGTATGCTTGTGTCTCCACAGAAAATGGCCCGAGGTAGATTCTAGCCAAGAATGTGAGACCTTTCAGAGAATCCTTGAATGCCTCTTTTGAGGATCCTGATCACCTTGGCACTTCACCTCCAGCTTTGTCTTCTTATACCATTGAGTCCGTCTCCACCTAGATCTCCCGGACACCCAAACCAGCTGTTACCTGACCTGAGGGATTCATTGACCTCTCACCACTTTGTGAACAGTATGGTCAATTGCTTCCAGAAATAGTATATCCTAGGTTACAATATAAAAATGCATTCTATCCCCATCTTCAAGAGCTCTTGAAACCAGGAGAGGCATTGTTTTTCCTTATCTTCTGTTAATGGACCCATCAATGTCTTGCCAAATGACTCAGAGATAACTCCCTCCAGGAGCCATTTCTGTTTAATGGGCAATCAAAGACCCACCTCGTGACTCATAAAATGATATCAGCGCATTGTGAAATGCTCCGCCCAGGGGGGAGGAGCTAAGCATCCCCACCTGGATATAATCTAGGGTTTGGGACAGAGCAGGCTGCCCTTACCCACTGGTTTCCAGAGGAAAAGAGCTACCAGATCTTTTCTATGGGATCACCACTTCAACAAGACCATTTCATCTGGACTGCTACCACCACCCTAACTAGCAGGGTGTCAGGTTGTATTCTGACTCTGTCAGTGGTTTTTCTTTTGTATTAATGCATGTATTTTGTTGGGGTTTTTTTTTCCCTTTTCCTAATGAATTGTATTTCTGACTTGGAGTCTCTCACTGGTTTTGCTTTCAAAGCAGAACAACATAGGACAAAAAACCCCAGAAAAAACAGTCAAGAAGCCACAGTGATAGGCACTAGAGAAAACAGCTTATAGACACACTTTGTAAAGTCGCCCATCAGAGGAGCAGCTCAGGCTGCTCTAATTTACGCAAAAACTATATCATCTCCTATGATGTTTTGTGGAGATAAACAAAACTCCACAACTTTTGTGAAAGTTGTAAAGCCGGTATGTTTATTACAGTGCTGGACGCATGTGGGAATCGTTCCCCCTAAAATGACATGCGTACTTCTGGGAACTTCAGGTCCCTTTTTATCCCCCTCTCAAATACATATGCATACAATTTCACAATAGGTTCATATATATTCATTCCACTGATTTTGCGTGACACTTGCCACTAATTCTTCAGAAGGAACTCCTGGGTCAGGTTGCCCTGCTCTGTCTGCCCCCCTCCTCCCCCCTTATCTCTTGTCCTTCAGCTGCCAAGCACAGGCTCTTCGAGAGAACGGCAGTCAGACTAAACAGCAAGCTACAGACTTAACTCAAAGATGTACATTCTACCTAAATCAAAATGGATTTCTACCCTGGAAAATTTCCACTCTTCCTCATTCCCCCCTTTCCTAAAAGGAAGAAGTAAATTCTTTTACTTCATGCAAATTCCTATGACAATAAGCCTACTTTAGTGCTTTACCATGTATGTTTGATAAGGAGGTAAACACAGCTACTCGCTGTGGTATTCTCCAATTCCAAATTAGCAGTAAAATGGATAATCTTAAACTTATTCTAACTAATATTAACAAAACTACAGTGGGATGACACAACTTATTAAAGATTCTATTTGCAGTTGCTGATCACCCAAAGATCACATCCCAGCAGTGATAATCTGCATTTTGTTTTATTCTTTGCAGAATTCTGGTTATTTCTTTTGTATCATGTTGGACAGTAATTAGGGTTTTCTCTCTGCTTTCTTGGGTTTTTCTTCAAGATCTCCAGTAGGTTTTTGGTGTTTAATTAATTGTTTTACCAATGTGAGGTCCATTCAAATAGGAGCAGGTGACAGTCTGTGATGCATTGTGTAATTTGTTTTAATCAACTGGTGGGATGCCACTGGGGCTAAGTATGAAAAATCACAATCAATAATCTTAACAAAATTACAAACACAAAAATTAGAATGATTTCTACTAGACAAAACAACATTGTTGTTATCAATTTTTACAGCAGCACAGGCAGTTCTCAGACTTACACACCCTTTTCCAGTATATACGAGCACAGTTTTCAGGTCAGTGAGTGGATGAATTTTGAAGTGGCAAATACTCTGTTCAGTGTCTAGACATACATCTTAGGCATCAATAGTATTGCTTTCACAAATGAATTTTAGTTGTTCTTTAGTAATGCAGGATTCTAAGTTTACTGTTTGCCACTTTTCATTCACCTTTCGTGCTCACACTCTATGTTCTGAAGGGTAGAGTATTGTTTTTTCATGGTTTAATCTTGGTGCAATGATGGGGTGGATAACGTAAACAGTGGCATTACGTATGGTAAGCACAAAGACAGTGGCTACATTAGAAGCAGGATCATAGGTGAAATTTACCGTAGTTTACCAGAATTGAAACTTCCTTTCAAAATCAATCGCATTATCCCAAACAACTTGCCAAATTTCAGCTGGAAAATTACCTTCATCCCCTTCCCGTATGATCAGAGCTGCTCTTGCTTGCATCTATAATCGTGCTTGTATGCAACTGAAAGCTAAAGACGCGTTATCTTGAACTGTACTAAGTGCTTCTCCTATTAACTTGTGGTCTTGGTCCCTGGCCTTTTCCCAGTTTGGCAGTACTTTTGAAATCTGCTACTGGCTATTTCCTAATGCCAATAGAGATGACTGTAAAGGCTGCTTCAATTTTGCTAGGCCACCTGCTGCAGTGGCCAGCTTATTCATCAGTATTCCAGAATCAATTCCATTTAAAACTCCTAATCTTGTGTCTAATATCTCAGTTAGATCTTTTCTTGTTCTGCACCTGAGGTATACTTATCTTTGTAGATACATTGTCTAGCTTGTTTTGCGGAGAAAAGAAGAAACTTCACAACTTTATAAAAGTTGCAAAGCTCGGTATGTTTATTTATGGCACCAGACACATGCAGAGAAAACTCTCTTCAAAAGGCATGCGTACTTCTGAAAACTTTAAGTCTCTTTTTATCTCCCTCTCAAATACATATGCATACAGTTTCACAATAGATTCATACATATTCATTTTTATGGGTTTCGTGTGACTTTTACCACTAGTTCCTTTTTATCAGACAGAATTCCAAGGTCAGGCTGACTGCCCTTAGAGCAGTCTTTGTCTTTATCATTTTCTGTCTCCTCCCCTTTATCTCTGTCTTTCACTGAAGTAACTTCACTGAGCTTAGGCTTTGCAGCCTGGCTAAATAATTACAATTTCTAACTACAGACTCAACTCAAAAATGTACATTTCACTTAAATTAAAATGGATTTCTATCTTGCAAAATTTTCACTTTGCTTCATTCCCCACTGTCCTAAAAGGAGGAAGTAAATTCTTTTACTTCATACAAATTCTTATGACAACAAGTGTACTTCAGTGCATTATTATGTATGTTTGATAATGGATAATCTTGAACTTATTCTAACTAATATTAACAAAACTACAGTTGGATGACACAACTTATTAGGGATTCTATTTGTAGTTGGTGACTACTTAAAGACTACATCTCACTAGTGATGATCTGCATCTATTGATTTCTTTTTGTATCATGTTGGACATTAATTAAGGTTTTCTTTCTACTTTTTTGGATTTTTTAAAGATTTTTAGTAGGTCTTGGTGCTTAATTAATTGTTTTACTAATGTAAGGTCTATCTCAATAGGGATAGGTGATAATCTGTGATACATTGTATAATTGGTTTTAACTAGCTGGTGGGATGTCACTCGGGCTGAGTACAAAAAATCACACCTGATAATCTTAACAAAATTACAAATACAGAAATTAGAATGATTTCTACTAGACAAAATAACATCATTGCTATTAATTTTTACAGCAGCACAGGCAGTTCTCAGGCATACACCCCCCTTTTCCAGTATATACGAGCACAGTTTTCTGGTCAGTGACTGGATGAATTTCAAGTGGCAAATACTCTGTTCAGTGTCTAGACACACATCTTGAGCATTAATAGTATTGTTTTCACAAATGAATTTTATCTGCTCTCTAGTAATGCAGGATTCTAAGTTTACTGTTTGCTACTTTTCATTCATCTTTCGTGCTCACACTCTATGTTCTGAAGGGTAGAGTATTGTTTTTTCATGGTTTAATCTTAGTGCAATGATGGGATGGATAACATAAACAGTGGCATTACAAATGGTTATCACAAAGGCGGTGGCTACATTAGAAGCAGGATCATAGGTGAAATTCACTATAGTCTACTAGGATTGAAACTTCTTTTCAAAATCAATTGCATTATCTTAAACAATTCTCTGAATTTCAGCTGGAAAATTACTTTCACCCCTTTCTCAATTTCTCTGAGCTGTTTGCTTAAAGCCACTATGTAGGTGGACATTCTGGACATTCTTTATGTATTCTATATGGACTTCTATAAGGCATTTTAAAAGGATTCAGCATTCCTTTAGCTCAAGGTTTAGTTCGAATTCGCAATAGTGCTAGTGGGAGAGCTTGGGGCTAGGGTAGATTAACTTCTTGCTCCAGTCTTATGATTTGCTGCTTAATCAAATGATTCATTCTCTTTAAGTGGCCGCTTGATTGGGGCAGTATGGGGTGTGAAGTTCTTAATTTATGCTTAGATGGCTACTAATCTGTTGCACTATTTTGGAAATGAAATGTGATTCTTTATTGAGGATATCGTGGCTGGAACTCTGAAGCGTTGTATTATTTCTTGTAAAAATAATCTGGTCACTTCTTGAGCTTTGACAGTTCTGGTGGGGAACGTTTCTGGCTACCCTGAGAATGTATCTACTAATATTAGTAAATACTGATACTAATACTGATACCTCCCTTTCCTTGGGAGTTCTGAAAAGTTAATTTGCTACTGCTGTACCGGTTCATGGCTTCTCTCAGTCTGACTGAGTTTTGGCCTGGGGGTATTTTGGGGTTAGTCTGGAGGCAAGGATTACATTGTCGGCTTACTTGAGTGATAGTGGCATGTAAATTCTTGACAACGATTCTTTCAATCAGATGTATGTTCTAGAATGCTTGTGGAAATTACTACTTCAAAGTCAACACTTCATTTCAATGCACTCTGTATCACTGGTAGCTTTGGTCATTTTGAGAAAGGAGCTACACTCTATAAAAAGCTTTTAAGTAGTTAGGCTTTAGTGTGTTTTCTAGTGCTCTTCTTTTACTAGTAACTATGAAAATGGGAAGGGATTACTAGCTCTCTTTCAATGGTAGCTCACTTCTTGTAATTGTACGTCTCTTTTGATTAGTATTATTGTATTATGGCTTACTTTCGAGGAAAATCTGTACCTCATCCTTTGCTGCTTTCTTTGCTTCTTTATCTGCCAGCTCATTTCTTTCTTCTAATTTTAAGCTCACTCTCTGGTGTGCCTTAATATGCATTTTCAGGTAGTTGAACTGCTTCTAGCAGTTGGATTGTCTCTTTTTTCTCTGTGAGGTCAGCAGTCTCTTTCTAGATGGCTCTATGTGCATGCATGACTCTGAATGCCTTTTGCTGTTTCTAAGGCATGGGTCTATGCATTTATCTCAGCCTTCTGTGCAGAGGTACCTGTTGGTAAGGGTTTAGACTTTATTACTTCTCTGCAGGTAGTCACTGTGTACTTTGCAATGTCGCTTTCCACTGGCAATGTAGCTGCTCTTGTCAGTGAACCAGGTCTCTGCATCGTCTGGAGGAGTGCACTTTAAGTCTGGGCGGCTGGAGTAGGTAGCTTCAATGGTCTCCAGGCAACTATGGTGTACTGCTTCTCCTTGATTTCTACTGAGAAAAGAAGCTGGGTTGACAATATCAGTCACTACTATCTTTACATCATCTTGCTCTACTATGATGGCTTGGTATTTCAGAAACTTCTGTGGTGAAAGCTAGTGGCTGCCCTTTACTTCTAGTACTGCGGACACTAGCACAGCCATTTTTGTCTTAGGGTAGACTTGGGTGCTTCTTGAATATTCAGCACAACTGCTGCTACACCTCTGAGGCAACCTGCCAATCTTTTGGCTGTTGCATCTAGTTGCTTAGAGAAGTAAGCAACTGCCTTTCAGTATGGACTTAAGTCCTGAGCTAATAGTCTCAGGGCAATTCTTTGCATGGAAAATAGAAAGGATGGTTTACTTACATCTGGAAGTCTTAAAGCTGGAGCTGACGTGAGGGCACTCTCTAGCTGGTGAAAGGCCCGTGTGGCGTCTTTGTCCACTGAAGATCTCTGTTTCTATCAGCAATAAGAGCATAGAGGGGTCTGAGAGCAGTCTATAATTATAAACTCACAGCTGGCACTACCCTGCTATGCCTAAGAAGGTTCAGAGTTCCTTTGTTCTCTGGGGTTTCGGGGTTTGGCATAGGGTTTCTCTGCCTTAAAGTCTGCTGCTCAGCACTCACTTCTTACCCCAGGTAGATTACCTTCTGTTTCACTACCTGTGCCTTTTTCTTTGAGACTCTGCATCTTTGGAGTCTTAGGAAATTCAAAAGGCTTACTGTCCAGGCTTCTCTCTCTTCCCTCGTCCGAGTGGCTACTAGAAGATCATCTACATACTGCAACAGCTTCTTTTCTTATTGTGGAGCTTCCCGGGACTCTGGGTCTTTGCAAGCTGTTCTCTAATTGGAGTGGGGAATTTTGAAGCCTTGAGGCACATGGACTATGTGAGCTTGAGTTTGAATGCAAAAATTTTCTGGCTGGCTTCATGGACAGGGAGGCAAAAGAAGCATCTCTTAGGCCTAAAACAGTGAACTAGGTTAGCTCAGGTGTTAAGTTAGTAAAGTATATGGATTTGCTACTACAGGGTATAAATTCTTTATTATCTTATTGACAGCTCTTAATCTAGTACTATCAATTATTGGGCTGATTCCTTCCTTATCTTCTTTTTGAGGGTACTACTCAACTCTCACTGGTTGTGTTCTTTCCTTAAGCTTGATTACCATGGGGGGCATTTTTCACTCTCCCTGGTACAGCAGAGGCTCATATCTTTGAAAACACTTATTTACTTATTCTAATAATTCTTTACTAATGTCTTTCTTAATTTCAGTGTCTGTTAATGTTAAGCCTAACATTTTATATCATTTGCCTCCAGAGTAACCTTTCTCATTTGAGAATGTTTAGTGAATTGAGTGAATTGTACAAAAGCTCCTAAGTACACATAGTACACATGTTACTTTAAAGGTTTGCAAAAGTATGCATTCTCAGACTGGCCAGTTGTTCAGTTGTTCTTCACACTACAACATAAACATTCTCTACAGGTACTAAGGCTTTATTTAAAACTGAATATATGGCCCTTGTGTCGACTAAAATTCTTCTCTTTTGGGGCGGTCATCTTTATCCTTCCTCCCTTACCTTGGGAGGAGCCTATAACAAATCATATGTACTCATTTTGCGAACTGTGATTGCTTTGCATTTCAGCATGTTAATCTTTGCTTGACTTCATACATTGCTATCTTATGCTGCATGCTGAACAACATGTTTGATTTGCTTTCTCTTTGCCTTGTTTTCCTTTTTCAAGGGCTAAGACTAGAGGGCGGGCTGATCTCACAGTCTCTTTGCCATTCTGGGTGATTTCTTAAAACAAAAAGACATATCAGCATACAAAAACCCTATCTCATTTATCTTCTTATTTTAAAACAGTACTAACTGCAATGAAGTATTATAAATCTTTTTATTTTCTGAGCTGTTCTTACTGGCAGCTCAGTAACTTTTTATAAAAGTTGTAAAGGTCGGTATGTTTATTTACGGCGCCGGACACATGCAGAGAAAACTCTCCTCAAAAGGCATGCGTACTTCTGAGAACTTCAGGTCTCTTTTTATCTCCCTCTCAAATACATATGCATACAGTTTCACAATAAATTCATACATATTCATTTTTATGGGTTTCGTGTGACTTTTACCACTAGTTCCTTTTTATCAGACAGAATTCCAAGGTCAGGCTGACTTGCCCTTACAGCAGTCCCTGTCGCTCTCTATCATCTTCTGTCTCCTCCCCTTTATCTCTGTCCTTCGCTGAAGTAACTTCGCTCAGCTTAGGCTTTGCAGCCTGGCTAAATAACTGCGATTTCTAACTACAGGCTCAACTCAAAAATGTACATTTCACTTAAATTAAAATGGATTTATATCTTGCAAAATTTTCACTTTGCTTCAAGCTCTCAAAGGATGTTCTTAGGAAAGAGGAGCAGGCTGGTTGGATTTTTGAGATGTTAATTTGCATTAGCAACTCAACATGGTTGAGAGACCATTCTGGATTGAACAACAGTTGTTGTTCACCTACATTTCTCACTAGTAGGGGCCTATTTTGTACACTTCAGTTTTAAGTTTGGGTTGGGTCTCTCATAAGCCATCCGATTGACCACCCAGCACCCTACCTTGATTTCTTCTCTTCTGATCCCTTGAAGTGTCCACAGTTCCCGTTCCTGCCACTCCTGCTCTTCATATAACTGATCCCCGTGAATTACTACAGTGGATAGGTTTAAATCTTTTATCTCAGCAGGTTCTCCCTTGGATCCAGTATACTGATTAAAAGCCTGGGGCCAAGGCCATTCAGCATCGCTTTGGAAACAGGTACTCTCCAATTCTAAGACTCCAGTTATAATTATATTCTGTAAATGAAATTACAAACTACCCCTGGCTGCAATATATTCATTTTGCCTGAGTAAGGTTTAGTCTCAGTTCACTGTCTCCTGATGTCACTCTCCAAGGGGCTTCTGGGGCCTTCTTCACTCAAGAGTGATGGATCTAGGCATTCTGCTCCTTGATCTTGATTGTGGTGAAGGTGGTGAGAAGCACCTGGAATGGTCCCTCCCACTGTGGTTCCAAAGTCTTCTATGTAAGAGGCTTAACATATACATAATCTCCAGGATGTATGTTACGTAATGGCCCATCTAACTCCCTGCTCCCAGTTCCAGCCATGTGTTTCTCAATTTCTCTGAGCTGTTTGCTTAAAGCCACCATGTAGGTGGCCAGTGTTACCTCCCCAATGTGGGTGGACATTCCCTTTCGTATTCCATATGGTCTTCCACAAAGCATTTCAAAAGGATTCAGCTTTTCTTTAGCCCAAGTTTTAGTTCAAATTCGCAATAGTGTCAGTGGAAGAGCTGGGGCCAGGGTAGATTAACTTCCTGCCCGAGTCTTACAATCTGCTGCTTAATCAAATGATATATTTTCTCTACCTGGCCGCTTGATTGGGGGTGGTATGGAGTGTGAAGTTCCCAATTTATGCCCAGGTGGCTACAAATCTGTTGCACTATTTTGGAAATGAAATGTGATCCTCTATCTGAGGATATTGTGGCTGGAACTCTGAAGCGTGGTATTATTTCTTGTAATAATACCTTGATCACCTCTCAGGCCTTGACAGTTCTGATGTGGAATGCTTCTGGCCACCCTGAAAATGTATTTGTCAATACCAGTAAATACCGATACCCCCCTTTCCTTGGGAGTTCTGAAAAGTCAATTTGCCACAGCTGTCCATGCCCATGGCCTCTCCCAATCTGACCGAGTTTCAGCCTGGGGGTATTTTTGGGGTTAGTCTGGAGGCAACGATCACATTGTCGGTTTACCGGAGTAATAGTGCCATATGAATTCCTGGCAAAGATTCTTTCAATCAGATATGTGTTCTAGAAAGCATGTGGAAACTACTGCTTCAAAGTCAACAATTCATTTCGATGCACTCTGTAACACTGGCAGCCTTGGTCATTCTGGGAAAGGAGCCACACTTTATAAAAGCTTTTAAGTAGTTAGGCCCTAGTGTGTTTTCTAGTGCTCCTCGTTCACTAGTGACAACAAAAATGGGAAGGGATTACCAGCTCTCTTTCAATGGTAGCCCAACCCCTGTTGTTGTATGTCTTTTTGATTAGTATTAATATTATATTCTGGCTTACCTTGGAGGGAAATCTGTCTATAATTACCTCACCTTTTGCTGCTTTCGTTGCCTCTTTACCCACCAGCTCATTTTTTTCCTCTAATTCTGAGCTCACTCTCTGGTGTGCCTTAATATGCCTTTTCAGGCAGCTGAACTGTTTCTAGCAGCTGGATTGTCTCTTCTTTCTCTGTGAGCTCAGCAGTCTCTTCTCCTTCCAGATGGCTCCATGTGCATGCACGACTCCGAATGCATCCCTCGAGTTTGTATAGATGTTTATTCTCTTCCTTTTGCCATTTCCAAGGCATGGGTCAGTACAATTATCTCATTCTTCTGCACAGAGGTACCTGTTGGTAAGGGTCTGGATTCTATTACCTCCCTGCAGGTAGTCACTCTGTACCCAGAATGTTGCTTTCTGCTGGCAACGTAGCTACTCTCATCAGTGAACCAGGTCTCTGCATCATCCAAAGGAGTGTCCTTTAAGTCTGGGCGGCTGGAGTAAGTACCTTCCATGGTCTCCAGGCAATCATGGTATAATGCTTCTCCTTGATTTACACTGAGAAAAGAAGCTGGGTTGACAATATTAGTCGCCACTATCTATACATCATCTTGCTCTACCATGATGGCTTGGAATTTCAGGGACCTCAGTGGTGAGAGCCAGTGGCTGCCCTTTACTGCTGGTACTGCGGATACTGTGTGGGACACTAGCACAGCCATTTTTGTCCCAGGGTAAACTTGTGTGCCTCTTGAATATTCAGCACAACTGCTGCTACAGCTCTGAAGCAACCGGGCCATCCTTTGGCTGTTGCATGTAGTTGCTTGGAGAAGTAAGCAGCTGCCCTTCAGTATGGACCCAAGTCCTGAGCCAGTATTCCCAGGGCAATTCCTTGTCTTTCATGGGAAAATAGAAAGAATGGTTTACTTACATCTGGAAGTCCCAAAGCTGGAGCTGATGTGAGGGCACTCTAGCTGGTGAAAGGCCCGTGTGGCTTCCTTTGTCCACTGGAGATCTCTATTTCCATCGGCAATAAGAGTATAGAGGGGTCTGATGAGCAGTCCATCATTATAAACCCACAGCTGGCACTACCCTGCCATGCCTAAGAAGGTTCAGAGTTCCTTTGTTTTCTGGGGTTTCGGGGTTTGGCATATGGCTTCTTTGAGAGCCTGCCCTAAAGTCTGTTGCCCAGCACTCACTTCGTACCCCAGGTAGATTACTTTCTGTTTCACTCCCGGTGCTTTTTTCTTTGATACTCTGTATCCTTGGAGTTGTAGGAAATTTGAAAGGTTTACCCTCCAGGCCACGCATGCTTTTCTCTTCTTAGTGGTTTCTAGAAGATCATCCATGTACTGCAACAGCCTTCCTTCTTCCTGTGGAGCACCCCAGGACTCTGGGTCTTTGCAAGTTGCTCCCAAACAGAATGAGGGAATTTTTTGAAGCCTTGAGGCACATGGACCATGTGAGCTGTGTTTTGCACCGCTTTAAGGGCTTTCCCATTCAAATGCAAAAATTTTCTGGCTGGCTTCGTAGATAGGGAGGCAAAAGAAGGCATCTTTCAGGTGTAAAACAGTAAACCAGGTTAGCTCAGGTGTTAAAAAAGTTAGTAAATTATATGGATTTGCTACCACAGAGTATAAATTCTTTGTTATCTTATTGACAGCCTTCAATCCTGTGCTATCAATTATTGGGCTGATTTCTTCCCTATCTTATTTTCAGGGGGTACTGCTTGATTCTCACTGGTTGTGTTCCTTCCTTAAGCTTGATTGCTATGGGGGGTCATTCTTTGTTGTGGTGTGCTGTGATGTCCCATTTTGGCCTTCCAGGTCACTTTCCCAGGTGTGCCCATACGTCTATCCCTTCCCCCTTGCCCCCATGCTGAGTGAGTCCTGTCAATCAGGCTAAACGTTCCAGCAAGGCGTCGTGTGGTTGGTCAAGTTTAAAGGATGCCCCTATGCCCAGAGGTCATTGGCCTGTCGGGGTGTCATCTTCCCCTGAGACCCTGCCCCTCTCACCTGGTTGGTGGCTCACCTGTACCTCCCCTCCCCCTGTCCCTGAGCTTAAAAAGGTGATCAGACCATGCGGTGATTGTTCTGTTGGAGCAGGTCCTCACGTTCAGACCTCTGTAACTATGGAATAAACCTCTGGACATTAAACCCTCCAGCAGAATCCTTTCCTTTTTCTCTTCACCATCGCCTGAAGCCATTCCTCCTGAGGTAACGGGGTCCCTTACAAGCCTGGACTTGTTCAGTGCCCAGCTGCAACCACCAGCAAGCTAAGGTATCTCTGGGGTGACACACCGCAGTTGCTGCCTTTGGCCCAGCAGCGAGGGTCAGACTTGCCCAGGCACAATCTAACTGGTAATATTGGGAGCCACTTTTTTCCAATATTTGGCGTCCCTGGGTGGGCAAAGCGACTCTGCAGCCCAAGATGGACCCGCAGCACCTTGGAGAACCTTCTAGCAGCCGTGCAACCAGCTGAAAGGGGCTTTGGTTGCAAGGCCCTCGGCTAGAGACTTAGGGAATATTCCCAGAAGAAGTTTCGTGGACTGTTCGGCGCCTCTGGAAAGCCCAGCTCCTTTCTGGTGAGCAGATTTTTTCCAATAATTCTTCACCCTCTCCGGTGCAGCAGAGGCCCATACCCCCAGAAAATACTTGTTCTAATATCTCTTTACTAATTTCCTTCTTAATTTCAATGGCTCTTAATGTTAAACCTAACATCTTTATATCATTTGCCTCCAGAGTAACCTCCCTATTTGAGAATGTTTAGCGAATTGGACATATACAAAAGCTTCTAAGTACACATGTTACTTTAAAGGTTTGCAAAAGTATGCCTTCTCAGACTGGCCAGTTGGTCCCCACACTACAACATAAACATTCTCCACAGGTACTGAAGTTTTATTTAAAACTGAATATATGGCCCCTGTATCAACTAAAATTCCACCCTTTTCTTTTCTTCTGGTCCCACTGCCTCTTGCTGAGGGGTCTGTTACCTCCTAGTTCTGGATGAAATTTAACTGCCAAGAGGGGGATGAGTGCGAATGGGTGTACCTTTGGAGCCTAAGTCTTCTTCCTTTTAGGGGAGGTCCTCCTTATCCTCCCTTACCTAGGGAGGAGCCTTTAACAAATCATATGTACTCATTTTGCGAGTTGTAATTGCTTTGCATTTCAGCATGATAATCTTTGTCTGACTTCATACATTGCTATCTTATGCTGCATGCTGAACAACACGTTTGATTTGCCTTCTCTTTGCTTTGTTTTCTTTTTCAAGAGCTAACACCAGTAGGTCAGAAGGAGCTCTGAACCCACAGTTACTCTGCCATTCTGGGTGATTTATTAAAGCAAAAAACATCACATCAGCATACGGGACCTTATCCTATTTACCTTCCCATTTTAAAATAACATTAACTGCAATAAGGTATTATAAATATTTTTATTTTTCTGAGCTGCCCTTACTGGCAGCTTTCTTCCAGTGAGTCCCTTCCAAAGGCGCTAGTTCAGGAACCTCTTTACTCTGGTTAGTTCTCATTATCTCCTTCTCCTTATACTATCTTGTTTCCACCCAAGCCTCACAGTGTCTTTTCTCAGTTTTTCCTCACACACAGACATCCAGGTGGCAGGTATCAGATGTGATCCTCCACACATAAGCTTTAAGATCTCAGGTTCTGAATCGGCTTGATCAGGAACATTTAATTTACACTTAAGACACAGAACAGCAATACTAGCGCCTCTCACAAACTCTGCATTGTATATAAGGTGCCAGTCTCTCAATGCACCAAAAACTCCTGGGAATTGCCTGCAGGCTATTCCATTTATCACTTCAGCGTTTATCACTTAACCTCTACGGTGGGTTGTTCTCAGTCCAAACTTACTATAATAGCATTTGAAGTCCCATACACTCATTCGTCTCTTCTATCTACACTCTGTTTTACAAAATCTCAGTATTTTCCATTTCTCTTCCCACACAATCTAATTAAAGCATTGTTTCTACTGACACTCACTTTACTGCCTTGCAAAAGGCTGTGCTTGTTACAGCAAAAATTCTGATATGCCCACAAACCCAGACACACCCCCCTGCCCCCCCACCCCCCCCTTATCTCAAATTCACAAGAGCCAGGGCTTGAATTGCTGGCAAGGGGGAGGGGGGAGGAATTCTTGGAATTCCTTTAGTTCATTTTCCCAAAGGTAAACATAAATCACCATACCATAGTTCTTCTGTGTAAAATGCTACACTTATTGCAAACAAAATCCTAAAATCTCTACAAACACCACCATACAATCTGAGAATCACATTACCACAATGTGGTGGAAGAACCACACAAACTCACTGGGAAAGGGTATATCTCTCAAAGTGCCCACTTTTCTCAACACAACACAGCATAAAATAATTCAGCATTTACCCACATCAGCTTTCTCTGGTCCTCACACACTCTGGACACAATCAAAATAACAGCACACAGTAACATTCCAGAGATCAAGTCCAAACTACCAAGGTAGAGAAACTCCCTGAGCTCATCCTCACAGTTAAAATGTGCCCAATCTACACAAATCACCACCTTTAAACACAATAAATATCCTCATCGACGTTTCTCCACTTCTTCCATTTCTCTGCAGGGCACACCTTGCCCCCACAGCCTGCCTCAGCCAGTGCTTCAAGCCTCACCTGGCTGCTTCAGACATGGGTAGAACTCACCCCCACGCCATGGGTGAACTCAGTTGTTTGCTCTCTCTTTCATACACCACACACTTGCACGATTACAAACACATTAACCAAACAATGCATTAACCATACAATGATACAGTGTCCGGACACCACACACACACACACACACACACACACACACACACACGTTCACTCAACACAACCCCAGGGTCGCTAGCGGCCACTCTATCAGACAGTGAACCCCTGTCTCTAGTCCAGCCGCTCTATCGACCAGTCTGCTGCCTGCAGGCACAGGCTGAGCACTCAAACGTCTCTGAGTGACTTATTCAGCCGTCCTATCTCTCTTTTCCCCTGGAGGCCCCTCAATACATACCATTTCTGCCACACACCAGCAGGTCCTTGTCTGTCTCCACAGGAGGAAAGCCGAGATGAGCGGAGCTCCTCCGGGAAAATCCTGGGGTGTACCTTGGAGGTCCGTCTATCCCCTCTGCCCATGGAAAGACTGAGACGACCTCCTGGCTGGCTTGCCATAATGTTTTGCAGAGATAAACAAAACTCCACAATTTTTGTGAAAGTTGTAAAGCCGGTATGTTTATTACAGTGCTGGACACATATGGGAATCGTTCCCCCTAAAATGATATGCGTACTTCTGGGAACTTCAGGTCCCTTTTTATCCCCCTCTCAAATACATATGCATACAATTTCACAATAGGTTCATATATATTCATTCCACTGATTTTGCGTGACACTTGCCACTAATTCTTCAGAAAGAACTCCTGGGTCAGGTTGCCCTGCTCTGTCTGCCCCCCTCCTCCCCCCTTATCTCTTGTCCTTCAGTTGCCAAGCACAGGCTCTTCGGGGGAACGGCAGTCAGACTAAACAGCAAGCTACAGACTTAACTCAAAGATGTACATTCTACCTAAATCAAAATGGATTTCTACCCTGGAAAATTCCCACTCTGCCTCAATGGAAAGCTCATCTTCCTGTAATGCCTAGGTAACAGGCTCTTGGACTACCCCCACTATGGGCTAGAGGGTTCAGGAGACACAGATTTTTTTAAAACAATCATTTGTTTCTACCCTTCATCTGAACTAAAAATTAATTCCTATAACGCTTGCGTGACAGCAACAGTTTCTATGCTTTCATTGTTGCATCTTAAAGTTTAATTGCCCCATGTTACATGAGTAAGTAGACACAGATTTGAGGAAATAAGTTATATAAATGCATTCTTACCAGCTGGTGCAGAACATTAGCAGTGAAGTTGAAAACCATGGTAATCAACACATGATTAACTGAATTTGCCTTGCTAAAAATATGGCTTGGAATCTCTTTAGCTCTGAATCTCATCTGATGAAATCTTATCCAGTTCAATTATAACGGCTGACATTTTGATAGTTTCAGTAGACATCAAATTAAAACCAAAACTGAATAAAATGAGAAGCGAATTTTAGTTCAGCTTGTCCAAACTTCCTATCACAAAGAAAGAAAAAAGCAGACTGTAACAGTGCAGAATGTTCAGGTTCTGGTTTTGGTTGTTTTGTTGTTTTGTTTTTTTTTTTTTTTTTTTAATCAATGACAGAGAAACTCTATTTCCATGAAGCTGTTCTTCCAGCTCTGGAGCATCTGATAAATATTGCAACTCGTTTCTAAAAAAGAAACATACTACTTAAAGAAGTTCTTCTGTTCTTGCAGTGACAACCACATTATGACATTTCTGGATAGCTGCCAGAAAAATAGCAAAGATAAGTACAGTATGCCTTCTAAGTTGGGGACTTCCTAACTTAAGGAGTCTAACTCACATTTTGTTCCCTAGCTGAGAGGGGGTAATACCAATGGGAGCAAGTTCATCCCAACCCATCCTGGAGTCTGTGCCTTGTTACTTGTTCCACAGTTATGTTTCCTCAGTGAACACTCAAGTCATTTTTATGGGATGTGTGTAGGAGGATAAATTACCCAAAGCTTTGTAATTCCTTGAAAATGAGTAAGAAATGCTTCACAGTTTCTCTGCTTATTATTTTAGAGCCTTGAGTATAAAAATGTGCCTTTCTAAGAAAATATTAGGTAAGAGTATTATTAAAGGAAGTGGTTTAATCTTTCAAATTTTTTTATTATTACTTTTGTTTCCTTAAATGCAACTAAATCTCAACAGAACTCGACATGAAAATGATCCTGATACCTTGGGTTTTAGCTTTCTATTTTTTTTTCTTTTTTGATTTTTTGTTGCTTTGGTGTGTGGGTCTGGATTTCATATAAGGGGATAGTAAAGTGTGGGTTTTCATATACGGGGATAGTAAGATCTCTTCACAGAGTAGGTAGACACAAAAGTTCCTTCTCTAGCCAGGGACCCAAGGACAGCTGATCTGAATCTCAGGCCCAAGAGTATAAACAATGTGGACTGAAGGGAGAACAAACAAGAAGGATAGGATTTCACGGGCTGGGCTGTAGTTGGACAATTAGTTCCAATATGCTAATGGACCAAAACTTATAAAAACGTGAGATCTTGTGACCAAGCCCTCTTTTGCTTCCATCTTGGAGCCATCCAGGCAGAGCCAAAGCTGTGGCTCTGGTACTGCCAGGGTGTGGCTTTTGAAGGCCCTGCAATAAATATCCTTTTATTCCCCTTAACTCTGTCTAGCCTCTGTTCCAGCTGTTTAAGGCATCTCTTTATAACCTGTCCCAGCAGACCTCTGAGCACTCTAAAGTGCCAAAGGAGTCACCCACTTGGAGATGCTGAGAAGCTTGCAGAGCAGCCAGGTTGGGGCAAGGAGATGCTCGAGGGGAGGACACGCTGCATTAAGAGGCTTGGAAGCACACTGCCAACTTGTAAATCCCTTAAGAATAACAGGGGATATAAAGCATGAATTAGTTATTAAAATAGACCATACGAGAAAACTTGCCAGACCTGTGCTACAGAAAAGGTGATGTGCAATTGGCCGGCTATTAGTTTGCTATCCCTTTCTTATTTCCTCTTTGCGCAGTGAGAAAGAGAAGAAAATAAAGCAAAGAAAAAACAAAAGATCTGTGCAGCTGTGCAGCTTTTACTAAGCATTCTTGTCTCTATTGTATTGAGGACGGATTAATAAGTTGACACATAGACTCATAGGTCTCAGAAGGCTAATAATCTGAGTTCATTAAAATCCACATACTTTTATAGACAGTTACAATACAGGTGGACCTGATTGGTCCTCAATCAATATCCCTCACACCATTGGCTAATTAGACACGCCACCCTTTTGTAAACATCCTTACAACAAAACAGCACCAGCTACAAAGATTAAGAATTGCTTTAATTCCTTCTCTGAAATTTCCCAAAACTTCACAGAGCAAGGCCTGGGAAAGTTTATCTGACTTTCCTCTCAGACCAGATTGTCAGTAACCACACATTCCCTTGTCCTGCAAAAGCAGGACAAATCCAAAATCCTAAACTCAACTTGATAAACATTGAAACGTCAGGTTTAAATATAAGTCAAGTTTTAAACTGAGCTGCTGCTGGTGCTATCCTAAATAATCTCAATGCTAGCAGGGAGCAAATGGAGGTTCCATGTACTTGCAGTAGAAACATATCCTCAACCAGGACCCAGTTATATTTAAAAATAAATAAACAGATCCATTTACCAGTGAGATACTTCTTTAAATATTTAGGTTAAGGGAATTTGTATAATATCTAGATGGGACATGATTGCAGCTAGGAACCCAACTGAGGTAAAAAAGCTAATGCTAATAAGTAGAAAAACATGGAAATGGGACTGTAAAAATCAATCAGAGGGGAAGCTTTACAGGGAGACCAGAAATATGTGACAGTTTTGCTTTCATTTCAATTAATGCACATCAGGGGCTGGAAAAGCTTGATGCGAGTGTCACAACACTTAAAAAACTTTAGAAAGGGTTATATAACAGGAAAAACAAGCAAGTGTGGTTTTTGGAAGACAAGCCCAGCATAGCTTACACCAAGAAAGGGAAAAGGCAAAAATATCAGACAAAAAACATTGTATTTTTTTTTTAAATAGCCCTCTGTTCAAGTTCCTCTTAAATATGTAAAGTCTACTTGTGTAATTTATGCTGTCTGAAGTAATCTTACTTTGTCTTCTGAAAGAAACTTCTCCAAATGAAAATGTTGGCTGCCAAATCTTTCAGAAATTTTATAGGAGGTTACAGCCCTATGAATTTACACCAAAAAAAAATCATAACTTAAATTGTCCTTCCCTGCTTATAAAAATTGAAAACATGTATTTTACATGGAGGTGCTACATAAATGAGTCCAGTGTAGAAAAACTTGTAAAGAAAGAAGCAGTTTAATCTTCTTAAGGCAGAACACCACAAATGACCAGAGGGTGGATCATTTCTTTGATATTCAGTGTTCCAAGAACTTTATCTTAATTTTTCCTGGATTCTTGTAACTTTTCCTGGATATGTAAGCAATTTCACTTCCTGTACAAATCTTTATCCAAAGGGTTTATGTTTCTCCAGTAACATTAATGTCAATGTGATTTAATTTTTTTTCTCTCATTACTATGCTGCTGTTAAGTTTCCCATGTAACTCTGAATATCTAAATAAGTCACGAGCACGTTATGTCTTCAGCAGTCTGTAACTGTGTTACACCTGGATCACTCAAACCCAGGGCTAAACTAAGGTTGTTTTGCTCTGGGTATGTGCAAAGGAGAAAATTCTGCCCAAATATTCTCAAGCGGTAAAAAACTACACAGTTTACTGGCAAACTATAGAAAATCAAGGAACATTGGCAAAAGAGTAAATACAACATAACATCACTTATCACAGCATAGACTTTAGCCCACTGAATGCAGAAAACCTTTAAACTCATTTGATGTAATGTTCCATGAGAAGAGAGTTAGAAGAAGAACATAGGGAGAAAAACAGAAAGGCAGGAAAGATACAGAAAAACAGACATAGATACCAAATGTTGGGTTCCAGTGATGTAACGCTCCAAGATGAAAGTAGGGTTAAAGGACAATGTGCTTGCCTTGTGGCTAGGCTTCTTAAAGCCCACCCTGGGCCTTTTCCATGTGGGACTTCTGGTCTCTCAGCCACTCAGGAGTGGGTAAGGTGACCCTGGGGAGCTGCCTCCAGTGAGCCAAGGTTGACAGACCCTGGGGATCTGGGAGGCATGGGGCAGGGCACTACCTCACCAGAGCAAGGCCTGACCTACCCCATACCAAGCTCCCAAGATGTTTCAAAACAGATCACCTTTCCCAGTCTCTGACAGACTGTTTCTTAATTTGTACAGGGTTTTTTTTCTCTTTGATTCTACACATTTATGCATATGACAATAGAGATGGTACTGTTCCTTTGGAAATCTAGATAGTGCCCAAAGAGTTCTATTCTCTATACATATTACGTGGCATATGCAAACCCTGCAAAATGCCAAGCAACTCTGCTGCAGGGTGAGACCCATCCTTCAAATGGAGAAGATGATAACGTATTGTCACAAACCATTCTTTTTAATTTATTTTTAGTTCCGAATCTGTGGAATTCAATTTCCTTGTGGTGATATAAAAAAAATGCATTTTGTTATTTTGTTAGGGGTCAGTTGAAAACCTGAAAGGCAGCACATGACTATAGATCTTTCTCTTACACTAAAGCAAACCAGAGGTTCAGGAACCAACACGACTCATCCACTTTCATCTTGAACAGCTAATCTAGCCTGGGAGCAGCTGAAGCCCCATTTCCTTTGGCATATTTGCTTTTCTTTCTATGCCCTTTTTCCTCTTCTCAAATTGATGTCAAAAACTTATTTGCTGTTTTAATTCTTTTTTATTTGTCAAGTAATTTTCAGTTGTTCTGTTTCTTGCTCCCTGCACTATCCAAGTCTTGCCACTTTAGGCAAGAAATTTGAACCATCAAAAAATATTGGTTTTTCAAATATAGGTATCAATGCACCTCATATAAATAGAATATAAAAATATTGTAAGCATCATGGAAACAGAAGTCATTTTCCAAACTTTATTTACATACTTAAAGACACACAGTTAGATATTTAACCAAACCAAAAGCACCAGAACATGCTATTCCTCCAAATTCTGTCTAAACTACTGTTCTGGTTTGAAAGCAAAAACAGTGAGAGACACCAAGTCAGAAATGCAATTTATTAGGAAAAGGGAAAAAACCAAAATACATGAAATAATACAAAAGAAAAATCACTGACAGAGTCAGAATACAATCTGACACTCTGCTAGTTAGTGTGCTGGTAGCAGTCCAGATGAAATGGACTTGTTGAAGTGGTGATCCCATAGAAACCATCTGGTAGCTCTTGTCCTCTGGAAAACCAGTGGGTAAGGGCAGCCATTCCTCTGGGAATCCAGTGGAAATACTGACTTCTCTGTCCCAAACCCCAGATTATATCCAGGTGGGGATGCTTAGCTCCTCCCCCCTGGGCAGAGCATCTCACAATAGGCTGATATCTTTCTGAGTCATGCCATGGGTCTTTGATTGCCCATTAAACAGAAATGGCTCCTGGAGGGAGTTATCTCTGAGTCATGTGGCAAGACATTGATGGGTCCATTAACAGGAGATAAGGAAAAAAACAATGCCCCTCCTGGTTTCAGCAGCTCTGGAGGATAGGAATAGAATACATCTTTATATTGTAACCTAGGACAACTACTTTACTATTATAAAGCCGCTCTATAAACAATATTTGCATTTAATAAATCTGGTCATTAGACACTTATGCATGTTGTTTTCTTATTCTTCAGTTGTATCATGCTTCTAAATATCTGCCAAATTTTCAAATAATATGGCCGTCCCTGCAAAATTTCAATATTTACATGTTGTGAAGTGTAACTCAACATTTATTTGCCACTGGCAAAGTTTTTCAGAGATAAGAAATTGTAAATATTCTAAGCCATTCAACTTCTATGATGCCAAACCAAGTTAGTTAATTTAATTTAATTTATAATTTAATTTGTAGAGTCCAGTCATTGTAACTATGACATTTTCCTCAAAATAAAAAATAAAAAATAAAAAGAACGGGATGAAACAGAGTGGAAATTTTTCAGAGTAGAAATCCATTTTGGATTTAGGTGAAATGTGCCACTTTTGAATTATTAAGTCTGTATCTTACAAGCATAGCTGTTTTTAACTTGTTTGGTCTGCGTTCAAGACTGCCTGCTCTTGCAAAAAAAAAAAACAACCTATGCTTGAAAAACTGCTTCAGCTGAAAGAGATAAGATGGGCCCCTTGAACTTTGAAACAGACAGAGGCCAGGGCTGAGGCTGCGAGAAACAGAGCAGGGTGACCCTGGAGTTCTGTCTGTACTTTCTGATAAAAAACTAGCTGCAAGTGTAACAGGAAATTATTAAAATCAGTATGTATGAACTTATTGTGAAATTCTATGCATATGAATCAGTAAGGGATATAAAAAAGAATGAAGAGTTCTCAGGAGTATGCATGTCCTTTAGGGGGAACAACAATCCCACATGCATCCAGCGCTGTAATAAACATACCGACTTTAGAACTTTTACAAAGTCGTGAAGTTAGTTTTTCTTTCCGCCAATCAGTAATGTCAAAATTATTTTTTCAATTTGCATGAAAAAGTAGAACCTTGTTTTCAGTTCTTTTTTTGGGGTTTTTCTTTGGTGGGGCTTGCTTGCTTATTACAAGGGAACTCACTGCTTATACTTCAAGCAAGAAGTATTAATATCACTTTCCTTTTGCCCAACACATCAGTGTTTAAGAATTGATGTAATGGAAAAGGCAAGATTCATGGAAGAGGCAAGATTCATGACTACTTTGCTTGGACAGAGTTCTGTTCATTCTCAGTGACTGCTCTAAAATACTATCGCCTTAGTGGCAAATGGATGTGACATGCTGATCCTCTCTCATCATAATCATCTTTAGCAACAAGACAGACATTCATGGAGCTTATCAATGAATGCGTCTTAATATTTCTCTAGCACACCTTGTTCCTGAGACCATGCAAGCAGATCCAGTTCTTACCTCTGAGTGCATTGAAGCCTCAGCTCTTTTTCTGGTTTACCCTAATCAAGTTTGTCCTCACTGCTAAGGCCTTGCTGAGTTTGTGTGTTGAAAAATATAATGAGTTATGATTAACTGTTGTATGAGAAGTGAGAGACCTTGTATTTATATTTACTTCCTCCTTGGTGCTGAATATGTATACAAAGGAAGATACAGCTTTTCTGAGCAGATGCTGTACAACAAAATCTGTAGGCTGTTGCTCCTATTCTGTTGGAGCATTTCTTGAGCAAACCTTGTTTCAAATTTAGGTATCCATTGTCACCACATTTCTCCTCACAGAGAAAAGCAAGGCACAATTCTTCCCAAGAATATTTCTGAGATTCACATTCTCTGAACCTCAGAGAAGGGAAGGACAATTCTTATCTTATTTACAGTCCCTGTGTTTGTGCAAAAGTAGCATGCAATATGGAGATTGTTTACCTAAAGTGACGGTGTTTTGTTTCCTTGGCCTATCAGGGCCAAGTGTGTGTGTGTGTGTGTGGACTGTCAGCTGACAGTCACAAGATTCTGTGTGGTTGTGTGCAGAGTTGAGTGCTTGGCAGATTCCTTTTAGATGTAATGTAATATGGTGTAATATAATATAGAATAATATAGTATAATAAAGTAATTAATTAGCCTTCTGGTATTAATGGAGTCAGATGCATCATTCTCTCCCCCTTGTCGGGGGTGCCTGCAAATTCAATAATCCATCATTCTCATAAACAGTCATACAAACAATAATGATCCCCCACATCACAAGTCAGTTACACTTTCTAGACACACTCTGTAGGAAGAGAAAAGAAAGAGTTGACACAAAATCCCTTTGCCCAGTAGTCTCCTTCCCAGTGTTCTTGCTAAGAACTTCAAGAGAAATAGAAAAGTGAATGAATATAGGTAAGGGAGGCACAGAAATAGTTGTTTTACATACTCACTGAAGAACCTGTATGACTCAGTGTGAACCTAAGCAGTCATTATGAAGAATGTGTGAGTGGGTTCCTGTGGTGGTATTTTCACCCTTGTTTACACTGTCTTTACACACACACCCACACACCCACACCTAGGTAGTTTTAAACTAATTTCTGTTTTGATTGTTGGGATTTTGTTTGGTTTTGTTGTTGCTTGCTTTCCCTTGTTGTGCCTTAGTTGTCCTTTGTAAGTAGAGTGAATCTGGCCAACTAATCTGTTGTGCTCTGTTGTTTAATATTAAATCTGACTTTTGCTCATACCCTTGTTGGTGATTTTTTTGGCGATCTCAAGCACACTCATTTGGGACAGTTCCCCACACCATATACAGGATTTCATTTCTGGCAAAGGTTATGCAAGAATTTTTCCAGGGTTCTTTCTTCATAAGAGATAACACAAAGCAGCACTTACTGGTTGGCTATTTAGATCAGGATTTTTCTGAACACCCAACAACACTGTAGGGCTTCAATTGTAATAGCGTTTATACTTTTTGTTACTCAGCAAAAGAGTGATATTTTCAGAAAAGTACAGGACAAGGGATATTTCCTTCTTTCACAGAAAAATCTATCCATCGTGTTGATTTACTTTATTCTTCAAGTCTAATTAACCTTTCCAAATTTATATACACTATCTAAATAACCAATTACCAAGTTAAAATGCAGACTTCCTTGTTCCACAATATGACAGTGGGTACTCTAGAATAAAATTTAAGGCACATATGAGCATGTAGTTTCAAAAACATTAATATTATTCTGCAAGAAAGAAGTAAGAAACCTTATTGAACACAACCTTAATGTATACAAAACTAATTTGATTTGCATATAAGAAATTAGCAATTCCTGTGGTACCAAATTTAAAAAAATCAGTGTAGGCACTATAGGAGTGTGACTATTTTACTACATAATCTTTATTATTTTTAAGTGGGTAGAAAAGTGAGGTAATTTTGGCTACGTTCTGCTGAAGAATTAATATACTTGAGTATATTTTGCAAATTTCTTTCCAAGAAATATTGAATAATCCATCTTGAAAGCATAATTTTATGGCTTTAATTTTCTTATTTAGCATTCCTGAGAGGAAAGAGTAACTTTTAATTTTGAATTAACAGTCGGATAACAAGTTTCAATTCCCTTTAAATTTACTGCAAAGTGTTTCTGGATCTCAACATTGCTTGCAGAATTTACTAAACTTTTATCTTAGAATAAGACAGTGCTAATCATTCTCTCTGTGGAATTAAAACCGAAACCATTAAGTAAACAGATGGCACACACAGTCACCAAACTTTTCCAAGTGTGATAGGAAAAATTTGGGAAAATTCATTTACTAGAGGGAGAAAAAAAAAAAGCAAACAAAACAAACTCGAAGGTGTTCAATCTTTTTAGACTTTCTGGTTTATGAATATATTATCTAAAGATAATTTAAACCAATATAAATTTTCTATATATAGCTTACTGTTGTGCATACATGCACGCAAACAATACTGAACCAGCACACACTCTGTCATTGCAGTGCAAAGAAACAAAGTTTATAATCCTAAGTCTTTAAAATATCTATTTTGGCTTTGGACTCTACCACTCCCTTTTATTTTGTCTGCAAGTAACATCTATACTCTTCAAACCAAACTTTATTTTTCGCTCATGCAGAGAAATGGACAAGCAGTTTGCTAATAGCAGAGGGATTTAACATTAGGTACTTGACATTACAGAAATCTTAATAAGAAAACAACAATTCTGTATTATTTTATTCAGAAAGACAATCCATTAATTTATTTTTTCGGAAGTACAAAAGGGCACAAAGTACATTAAGACCTTCTAAATGTATACACAGAACAACTGCTTTAACAGAAGCAACATTCACCTGATAAGATTTTTTCAGGGTTATATAAAAAATATTTTTCAAAACCAGGAGCACAAGAAAGGCAGCCTATAACCACCATCTCTCCCTGTACATACAGGTGGTTCTGATCTGGTATCAAATACTCCCATAAAAACGAAACTGCTTTTTTAATGCACCAGAAAGTGTTTGTTTCTTTTAAGCATAAAGTCCAGTTGCACTTACTAACATACAACACAGTCTTGATGTAGATAAGAAATGTGCTCTCTCCATGCAAAAGTAAATATCAGAATCAGGACTGGAATTTCAAGGATTTTCTCATAATCCCCATTCTAAAAAGACCCAAAATGTAACAAAATATCAATTCTACAATTCCCTTTTTTTTTTTTTTTCATCTTGTAGCTCTAGAACAACAGTATCCCCAACAACAGGAGCTCATTCAAGATAAAGAACTAAATGACTGGTTAGTTAACTGAATGTATATTATTCAATAACTCCATTAATTATTCCACAAATATTCCATGCAATAATCAATAAAACATACCATAGCTTGACAAAAATAAAGGGCAAACATCTACTTTCATATCTCTAAGAATATTAGCTTGTTGATATACAAAGAAAAATTATTATTCTAAGCAAACCTTTAGGACAGAGTTTTCTAATTTCAAACAATAATAATGGTGATTAAGTCAAAATGATAGACAACTATTTCTATGTACTTATACTCACAATTTTTTCTCACATTAAAATAAATCTATTCTTTGTAGTACATGATGAGTGTAATTTTTCTTTCACAGGTGTGGGTTAAATCTAGGGCGGGGCCCCTGGACACAAATGGCGTCCCTTTTCCATGGGAATCCAAACTCTGCCCCCTAGTTTCCTGATGTCAGTTTGCAGGAGGTGCTTGGCACTCCAAGGGCACCCAGAGTTTTAGTTGGCTGCAGCTTTGGTCTGGGAGAAATGGGATGTCCCCTTCTAACCCTTACCTCTTCCCCTCAGCCCCTTTCTGCAGTGTCCCCTTCTCTGCCCCTAACCCCTACTCAAACTTCCAACCCTCCCCTGCTCCATCCCTTACTCCACCCTTCACGCCTCCCCACCATGCCCCCTGCTCCATCCTTCACCCACCGCCCACCTGTGACTCCCCCTGCAGCATCAGGTGGGAGCCTGAACAATGGGAGGACAGTGCAGCCTTCGAAGCAGGACAACAACTACAAGAAACAGGCAGGGACAACATCTGTGGGCTGCAGGGTGTCACAAAGGGGCTGGGGGCTGAGGGAAGGGGGCTCAAGGGTGACACAGAGGATGGGGGCAGCTGAGAGGCAGAAGGGGGGCTTTAGGAGCACAGGGGGGCTCCAAGGTGTCACAGAGAAGCTGAGAGACTACACTGGGAGAGCTTGACAGTGACACAAAGAAGCTGAGGGGCAGGGGGTGCCTTAAGGGGCAGGGGAAGAGGGGGGCTTGAGGGTGACAGGTGAAACAGCCCTCACACCACCCCTATGGTCACCCTAAAAACCACCCCTAACCAGGTGGAGAGTGCACAGTGGAGGTTAGGGGTACAAAGGACAGGACACAGGGTACTAGTTAGGGTACAGGTGTATCACCCCTTACCCCACCCCTAAGCTTCACCCTAAACACCATCCCCATCACAGTGGAGAGCACACAGTGGAGATTAGGGGTACAGGGTACTAGGTAGGGTTAGGGTACAGATGCACCAGCCCTCACCCCATCCTTTAAGCTCACCCTAAACAGTACCCTTAAAAACACCATTGTTCCCCATCAGCAGCACAAGACAGCAACCCTAACACTGGGACAACCCCAAAACCCTCCCAGAAGCTGTAAAACCCCAAAACCCTAATGCTGGGACAGGCCCAGAACCCTCCCAGTAGGGCAAGACCCCTTGCAGAAAGGTAGGGATGTCATCTGTGGGCTAGAGTCTGACAGGTAGGTTTTGGTGGCTGAGCAGTTTTTTAGGGTTTTCTTAGTTTTTTTTCAGGGCTTTTTTAGGATATTTTAGGGGTTTTTTTAGGAATTTTTGGGAATGTTTAGGATACTTGTAGGGCTTTTTGAGGGCTTTAAAAAGATTTTTAGGGTATTTTAAGGGCTTTTTAAGTGCTATTTAGAATTTTTTAGGGAATTTTTTTGTATTCTTGGGGTATTTTTAGCACTATTTAAATGTTTTAGGGCTTGTTTAGGACTATTGAAGGTGTGTTGAGGACTTTTTTAGGACTAGGGTACTTTTAGGGTTTTTGAGGGAATTCTTAGGGGTTTTTTGGGTCTTATCAGGGGATTTTAAGGATTTTCAGGGTATTAATAGAGCTCTTTTAGGAATATTTAGGGTATTTTTGGGGATTTTTTAAGGTTCTTTGGGGATTTTTAGGGGTATTTTAAGGTTGTTTTTTTTAAACTACGGTATTTTTAGTGTAGTTAAGGGTATGCTGAGGCTATTTTTATGGTTTTGTGGGGGTTTTAGGACATTTTGACAATTAACGGGTTTAGGGTCTTTTCAGGGCATGACACAGAGGCTGAGGGGTAGTGTGGGAGCTTGAGGGTGACAGGCTGGGAGCTGAGGGAGGAACAGGGAGAGAGGACTGTGGGTGACACAGAGATGTTGAGGGTGGCAGGGGCAGCTGGAGGGGGACATAGAGAAGCTGGGGGCTGAGGGGAAAAGGAGAGGGATAAGGGTGACACACAGGAGCTGAAGGGCAGCTGAGGGGAGGCTTGAGGGTCACACACAGAGACTGAGGGCTGGGGGGCAGAGGGAGGGGTTGAGGGGTAAAGGAAGAGAGCTTGAGGGCTGGACAGTCCAGTGCACATAAGGGGTAGAGGGTACAGGTTAGGAGGCAAGTTAGAGTACAGGTGCACCATCCCTCACCCCAGAGGGTACAGGTGCACCCTAACCTCACCCTAAACAGCACCCCTGACAACAGCCTTTTCCCCTCAGAGCAGCACAACAAAGCAACCCTAACAGCGAGACAACAACACACTCCCGGTGGGAAAAGACAGCAACTCTCACACCAGGACAACAACAGAACCCTCAGAGGAAAACCAGACCCACTGCAAAAAGGTAGGGATGACATCTGTGGGCTAGAGATCAAGAGGAGGAGTTCAGAGGCTGGGCATGTTTTTTTGAGTTTTTTTCCAGGACTTAAAAGGATATTTAGGGAATTTTTGAAGATTTTTTTAGGAATTTTCTGGGATTTTTTAGGGTGTTGTTAGGGCTTTTTCAAAGCTATTTTAGGATTCTTTACCATATTTTGAAGATTTTGGTCAGAATCAGAGGAGACATCCTCTGAAAATGCAAGGTTTTAGGACTGTAGTGAAATGCTTGGGAAAGGGGCAAGTGGTGGCACAGAGGGTTGGGTCCCATGCTGCTGGTCCAAAGGTTGTAAGTTCTAGGCCCAGAAAAGTTGTTGGGATTAGGGTTAGGATTCAATGCTGGCAGCTGTGGTCTGGGAGAAATTCTGCACAGTAAAACTCACCCCCCCAGTTTCCTGATGTCAGCTTACAGCAGGTGCTTGGCACTCCCAGGGTAGCCCGAGTTGTGGTAGCAGGTTGGTTCTAGAAGACATCCCACACCATTCAGAATTTTAGGAGGGAGTAGCCCACTTGGGGCTACAAGCCACTGAACTCAAATGCTGGCCCGTTTCACTGTAAAAACACCTCTCGCCTCCCCAGTGTGTTGATGTCAGTTCAGAAGAGATGTTTGGCACTCCAAGGGAACAATTAATTCTTGGTGGTGGCAGCAGTGGCCTGAGAGAAATCCAATGCCATTCAGAGTTTTAGGAGGCAGAAGGCCAGTCAGGGCCTCAGGCCCCAGGCCAGGCCACAGGCCCCTGAACATAAATGCCAGCCCTTTCCATGGGGAAAAAAAGTCACCACCTCAGTTTCCTGATGTCAGTTTTTAGGAGGTGCTTGGCACTCCCAGGGCAGCCTGTGTTGTAGGCGCCAGCAGGTTGGGTCTGGGAGACATCCTGTGCTGTTCAGAATTTTAGGAGGTAGCAGCCCACCTGGCGCCTCAGGCCCCTGGGCTTAGCGCAGGCCCTTTTCCATGGGAAAAAAAACCTCATCACCCCAGTTCCTGATGTCAGTTTTCAGGAGGCCCTTGGCACTGCCAGGGCAGCCACAGTTGTAGGTGGTGGAGGCTTGGGAATTTTAGCAAGTGGCAGCCAACCTGAGGCTACAGGCCAATGGCCAGGGCAGTGGCCGCTGGACAGGAACTCTGTCCCTTTTCCATGAGAAAACAAAATCACCACCCCAGTTTCCTGATGTCAGTTTACAGGAGGCGCTTGGAACTGCCAGAACAGACCGAGTTGTACAATTTTTGCCATTCGAAATTTTAGGTGGTGGCAGCCCACTTGAGGCCACAGGCCAATGGGCTTAGCGCAGGCCCCTTTTCATGGGAAAAAAACTCAGCACCCCAATTCCTGATGTCAGCTTGCAGGAAGAACTTGGCACTGCCAGGGCAGCCCGAGTTGTAGGTGGTGGAAGGTTGGATTTGGGAGACATCCTGGGCCATTTGGAATTTTAGGAGGTGGCAGCCCACCAGGGCCACAAGCCCTAGGCTTTGCTCATGCCCTTTTCCATTGAAACAAAACTCACCACCTCAGTTCCTGATGTCAGTTTGCAGGAGGCACTTTGCATTTCTGGGACAGACCGAGTGTTAAGTGCTCTCAGGCTGGGTCTGGGAAACACCCTGTGCCGTTTGAAATTTTTAGACACAGCAGCCCACTCCGGGGCCACAGGCCAATGGACACGTGTTGCCGACCGACACGAAAGGACACAGGCACACACTGCTTTCAGGTGAAAGGAAAAAAGGGAAGTTTTATTCTCTGATTTTACTATTTATAGTTTTACAAGGGTGACAGTGGATTGGAAGGTGACAGTGACACCTCTGCAATGCTACAGGTTAAACTGACAGTTCATCAAATTTCTCTTCTTTTAAAAGGAATGAAAAACAATGAGTTGTTTACAGAAAAAGTGTGTGGGAAAGTTCACTACAAGAATGTCAACATCAGAAGGCTTAGAAAATCTTAAAAACCTAGGGCGACAGACACGAATGCTGGCCATTCTCCATGGAAAAGAAAACTCACCACTCCAGTTTCCTGATGTCAGTTCTCCAGAGATGCTTGGCACTACCAGGGAAGCCCTAGTTGTAGATGACAGAAGGTTGGGTTGGGAGACATGCTGTGCCATTCAGAATTGTAGGAGGTGGCAGCCCACTTGGGGCCACAGGCCCATGGTTGGGGCGGAGGACTCTGGATTTGAACACCAGCCCTTTTACATGGGAAACAAAACTCACCACCCAAGCTTCCGGATGTCAGATTGCAGAGGGCACTTGGCACTGCCAGGTTACCCAGAGCTGTAGGTGGTGGCAGGTTGAGTCAGTGAGACATCCTGCGCCATTTGGAATGTCAGGAGGCGGCAGCCCACTTGGGACCAAAGGTCCCGGGCCAGGCACAATCAACTGGGCATGAATGCCAGCCGTTTTCCATGGGAAAAAAAATCTTGCCGTCCCAACTTGCTGATGTCACCTTGAAGGAGGCGCTTGCTATTCACAGGGCAGCCCAAGCTGAAGGTGCTCTCAGGTTGGGTCAGGGAGACAGTCCTAATGATTTGCGGAAAAAAAACTCTACAACTTGTAAAAGTTGTAAAGCTGGTATGATTTATTTCAGCAGTGGACGCATGTGGGATGGCTTTCTCAAAGGACATGCACACCTTTGAGAATTTTCGAGTTTATTTTCTCTCCTAACCTGTTGCATATGTATAAAGTTTTACGATAGGTTCATGCATATTTATTGACTAGTTTTGCAAAGCAAAGCAAGCAAGAGCAAGAGGGAGCAAAGCGAAAAGCAAAAGCAGAAAAAGCCAAAGCCGCAGTCTCTGTGTCCTGCCAGGCTGATAAGAAAACAAAAAAAAAAAACTTTCACTCTTCAGAGCCAGTCTTAAAGGTACAGAACATAATATCCAACATTAAAAGAACACACGAATGGGGATACAAGCATCATAACATCACCCTAGGAAACTGTCATGGTTTGACACTGGCACAATGCCAGTGCCCCCATGAGAATACCCTCTCCCTGGTGTCTGCTGTGAGATGTGACCAGGAATAAGCAAAGCATGCTCCTACTTAGAAATAAAGAAAACTTTATTAACTAAACTACAAGAAAATAACTAAACTACAAGGAAAGAAAAAAACACACAAGGAAAATGAAAACCTTAGAAAAGCATTTTCCTCCTCCCCCCACCAAATTCCAATACATCTCCCAAATCACCAACTCTTGGTCCAGCACCACCCTTTAGAATACTCAATCCTCAGTTCATTAAGAGGAGAAGGAGTCCTTCTTTGTGCCATGGGCTTCATGTCACAAGTGGCACCGCCCGGAAATCATTTGCCATCGTGACATCTTCCTTCCATGCCCAGTGCTCTCACCACTGCGCATGGACCAGGGCTGCTTCTAGGGTTCCTTTTAAGGATGCCTTGTCTCCTTCCAAAAAGGCACAGTCTCAACTTTGGGACATCTGTCCCCCCCATGTTTTTTGCACCCCCTGGGGCTGAGGGGTACCCACACTGAACCCTCCTGGTTCTGAGGCATTGCTCCCCCTGGAAGCAGTCTCTGTATCACAAGGAAACAGTCCATGGCTATACAAAAAAAAGAGTCCAGCAAAAAATGCCACTCCATCTTCTCCATTCTTCCAACATCTCTCTCTCTGCCCAGACCTTCATCACTCTTCTAGGAAGGGTTAATGTTCTGTAAAGTTTTCATTATCCACAAAGGGGTTAAAAGCTCCCACAAGTGGCTGGACACATCGTTGCCTCCTCTCCCTCCCTTTCCTCCTTCTCAGCTGTGCCGCCTGCTGCCGCACATGTTCATCAAGTTTCAAGGTAACTCCCAGGCATGGCTCTGTCTCTGTCTCCCAGAAGGGGGGGGGAATACCTCTCAGTAGTTCTTTGATGCTTCCACCCTTGGGCCCCTCAGGGTCAGGCCCACCTCTCCCAGAATGCGTGGCTTTCCCCTCCCCCTGCTCAGCCAGCAGCTGGGCCGGGGGAGAGATGGAACTCTCTCCCGCCAGAAATCCAAAAAGAGAACCTTCAAGGGGGGAGCCCTGCTTTTAACTCTGTGTTCTCAGAGGCGGATCCAAATATCCCAATGGCCACATCAGGTGCCAATATTAAAATCAGAGCACCCATTGGTTTGACTACAGCATCCCAGAAATCCCATTTCCGGTCAAACCACCACAGACACTCCTCTACCGAGGCAGATCCTGAATCTGTCTTTTCTTCTTCAGCCTCATCTTCAGATGATGGGTGCATTATTTCTAACACTTCACCACCAGCTACTCCCTTTTCCTGAATACTTTTATTCTTGGGTTGGCAGCTGGAACCTCCGAGGGAGGCAGCTTCCTGACTCTGTTTCTCATCTGAGGATCCTGAGGTTTTGAGTTCCTCTTTTGTTAGTGGAACTGGGCTACAGGGTCCTGGGCAGCACAAAGGAACGTCTAACGTAGTTGAAAATAACTTGCTAGCAGGAAATGCCTGTAGCTCAGGATCGGGGCTTGGGGAAAAAGCATGGCAAACTGATTCAGTGGCTTTCTTTTCTGCCTTCATCGCCCGTAATACCACTATGATATTTTTCCACAGGGTAGCATATTTAAATGCCTCTTTAGCTTCATGTCCTCCTGAGGAAATACAGTCCCACAACATACAGCCCACAGCCTCCCATGCAGATACCTCAAAAGCGACCTGCGCCCCGGGTATGAGGTTTCATTCCTATTCCCAGTAAATAAGTCCCTTCAAAGTGGAAGCATCATATTTCTGCCCTCTCTAAGAGAGGATATGTTGGAGGAGTTTCTGGACCCCATCTCTCTCATGGTCCGACCTCATCTCCTCCCTGGCCACTCACCTGATCAGGGCGAGATCAGTTCTTCAATCGGAGCTCCTTTATCCACCTCTGCTTCACGCCGGGGCAGTGAGGATACTTTCGACTGGCTTATCCGCCTCCTGAATGCTATAGCTGAACCTCTATACAGCAGTAAAATAGCTGCCTTCCAAAATTCCAAACAACGCAGGATGTCTTCAAAACCCATCCTGCCACTGTGGAGGATCAGTAACGGGACACCACACCATGGTGTGATCACCATGTATGATCAAGTGAAGCCAATGTATTGCAAAAAGCAAGCTATATTTATACTTTTTTCTATTGTTCACGTCTCAAGCTAATACATGATTGGTTAAATTCTTCTACACATGCATTTTAATATTTCGGTTAATTTTACTCTTTCTTCTTCATGTGTCTCACTGCAGTTTTCTTGTCTGCCTTTACATCCTGAACCATCTGCTTCTGAGTGTGTTCTTCTCCTTTCGTGTCCTTCAAGGGCATTGTGACCTTACTCAGTTTCTATGAAGGCTGAATTGTGCATATGTTGCACATGTCCATTGTCCTGCAAAAAACTCAACATGCCACCACCTACAAGTCAGGCTTCCCTGGTAGTGCAGAGTGCCTGCTGCAAACCGACATCCGGAAACTGGGGTGGTAAGTTATGTTTCCTGTGAAAAAGGGCCAGCATACATGTCCAGAGGCCTCCGCCCTGGCCATGGGCCTGTGGCCCCAGGTGGGCTGCCACCTCCCAAAACTCTGAACAGCGCAGGATGTTTCCCCAAACCAACGTGAGAGCACCTCCAACTTGGGCTGCCCTGGGAATGCCAAGCGCCTCCTGCAAACTGACATCAGGAAACTGGGGTGGTGACTTTTGTTTCCCATCAAAATGGTCTGGTGTTTATGTCCAGGGCCCAGTGGCCATGTGTGGGCTGCCGTCTGCTGAAATTCCGAATGGTTCAGGATGTCCCCTAGACCCAACCTGCTACCACCTAACCGACGGGCTGCCTTGGCAGGGTCAACCGCCTCCTGCAAACTGACATCACGAAATTGGGTGGTATGTAGGAATGTGCCCCCTTTTGATGGAATGACTAAATTATTCTTAGTCTGCTTTAAAAGGCAAAAAGCCCAGAAGTTTCTCTCCCAATTTGGTAGAATGACACCTTATAGGACATTTTGAACTTCACCTCAGACCTGGGGCTGCCTGATTGGACAGAGGCCAAGAGGTCCTGCCTAGGTAATTCACTAGAAAAATGAGAGAACAAGGGAAATAATGGCTTTTGTGGGGTGTTTTAGCCAGAGCAAGAACCTCTTGCCCCTGGCTTGGTTTTTCTCTGTAAGCGCGTTGTTATTTTGCCTTTTATTAAACCTTTTTCTGTTTCCAACACTACCTCTGAAGCCATCCCACTAATTTTATGCCATTCGGGGTGTCTGGGCTATCTCAGGTGTGATAAGTTCTCTGAGAGCTCATAAGACCTGGCTTGAGGAGAAACCTATCACGTGGCGCTTGAACTGGTGATTTCTCTTATTGAGAGACATAGTTCGGGATTTTTTGATTGGCCCTTGATCAAAATAGGATATTTTTTCCTTGGTTTTGCATTTTGGGGAGTGCAGGCCTGTGACTGGGTTTTTGTGGCAAGAGAGAAAAAAACACAGGTTACAAAGAATCTGAGGCCATTGGAGGGGGTAACACAGATCGAAGCCTCATAGTCGGTGGAAGGAGGCTGAAAACCAGGATGGGCTGGGGTGGTAATCACACATCCTCTGAACAGAGAGAGACATAATTCTCTTCCAGGATTTTCCTAGGATGTCATGAGAAGCTGTGAGAAAGCTCAGAGAAAATGAGAAACAAATCTTATCTCCATTTGCTGCACTTGTTGTTGTGTACATGTGGAATGTGTTATGGAGAGTGTTTACTAAAGGGTGGTTTCTTAATTGGACTCTGGTGATGGTATTTTGATTAATTGACCAATTAGGTCAAAGCTTTATCAGACTGTCTGGCAAGGGAGATGGGTTTTTCTTAATATAAAGCAATTGATAAGCCTTCTGCAATCATGGAGTAAATGCTCATCATTCCCCAGTGGGGACTGCCGCTACTATAGGCTGGAGAACGCACAGCAAAGACCTAAGGACCTCTTCAGAGAGAGCTGCAATTGGCTGAGCCAAGACTGCTGAACATCGCTGCATTTCCAGAGCCTGGGGAGTTCAGACCAAGGATGATAGCTGCCCTCTGAAAACCATCTTTTGGTGAGCAAGAATATGGGGAGCAAATGATCAGTAGCAGAGCAGGATCTTTATTAAAACTGTAAATTAGAAATTCAAGATGTAAAATTTGAGAAGAAACAGCTTAAAAAACTCATCAGATGGGTTTTCACAGAATTCTTGACCATAAATACATCTGAGACGCTTGCTCTAAAAGTCTGGGATGCTGTGGGACTAAGATTATACAGTTTGGAAAAGAATAAGAAGTCCAGCCTGAAACTACGTCTGATATTTTGGACTGTGTTAAAATTTGTAACGTTGGAGAGTGAAAGACTAGCTAGAGACAGCCACAAAGCACCTCAGAGCATAGCGAGAGCCGACTGCAGACAGCAGAAAAAAAGGAGGGTGGGCAGAAGTTCCGATCCCCCAACCCTGTCCCCGACCCGCCCCGAAGCACGCCGACCCCGGAAGCGCGGGCGGGAGACGGCATGGCCAGACACCCCCCCCTCCCGTTCCCCTTCCCCTACTACTTGGGAAGCAGACTGGCCCTAGCCAGGCCAGCCTGCACCCCGTTTCTCCTAACCCGCCTAACCTGATGAATTTCCCTTGGTTTCCTCTTAAAAGTAACCTGGGACAAACTAATCTGGCGAATTTTGGCAGTGCAATTGGAAAAAGCCAAGCCGAAACCATGCTCTGTGAGGACAATGGGACCTGTGGCCTGCGCCATGTTTCGGAGCTGCTGAGCTCCGCCCTTCGTGAGCATGTTCCATCCTCCCCTGACTCACAGAAGTCCCTTTCTGATTCATCACTAAGCTCCTGCCCATCAGACGCGGTACACTCCTCTTTTGTGGGCCGAGCTCAGTCTGCCTACCTGCCCCTACTTCCTGCCCACACCCCCGGATGGCACGCCCTCACCCTGCCTACCGTGGGAAGTTGATGTGACCTCCTGGAAGTGACCCCCCCAAAAAATGGCAGCGCCCATGTCGCAAAAAACCACGATCCCAAACAGGAGATATTGCCACACCCCCCGTGGCAGTCCCCCCACATCTCAGGATGAGTTGCATACCTCAGGATGCACAGATACCTGGCAGAGAATAAGAAAAATGGAAAATTGCCTCCAAGTAAACAGTGTTCCCTGTCCAATCTAATGCTGGGGGGAGGGGGTGGAGGACCACTAAGGGAACAAATAAGCTTTGCAGAGATCAAGGAAATTTTTAAGGCTGTGAGATCATATGGCAGGGATTCAGCATATTTCCGAGGTTTACTACAAGCCACCTTTTCAGCCACTGTATTCACCCCTCATGACCTAAGGCAGATTTGTACATCTTTGCTGTCGCCAATAGAGTATTCTCTGTGGGAACTGCCATGGATGCGTTTACTAAAAGATCTTTTAAGAGATTATGCAAGAACTCCAGGCACTGCAAATATAAGTCTAGACCAGCTTGCTGGGGAAGGAGCCTACATAGACCCACAAAGGCAGGCAAGGACTCCTAATAGACCAATCCTTCAGGATATTATGAAAGCAGCAAAGATTGCCCTGCCCCAGGTGCCTGATGGAAATAAACCTGAATTAGACTTCACAGAAATGAAACAAGGGATGGATGAGCCATACATTAAGTTTCTGGACCATTTAAAATTGGCATTGGATAAGCAAATTCCCATAGATCATGCCAGACAAGAGCTATTAAAACAGCTTGCAATCTCTAATGCAAATCCAAGCTGCAGGAAAATATTACGTGCATTGCCACAAGACCCTGAGCCCACCCTAACACAGCTAGTGGATGCTTGCAATTGCCTGGGTACCCCTGAACACACAGCAGCCATGCAGGCAGAGGTGCTAGCTAATGCCATCACAACTGCACAGGAAAACACCCTAAAGCAGCAGGGAAAAGCTGTAGCAATTCAAACACAAACCTTAGCAGAAGCTCTAACAGCGTTTAAGGGGGCAATTGAAAACCAACAAATTCCAAAGGATACATGTTATTCTTGTGGCCATAAGGGCACTTTAAAAGGGAATGCCCAAAACTATGGAGGCCACCTCCAAAAAACAGTGGATACAGAGGTCCCTTTCAAAATACTAACAATTTCCGCCCAGCACAGGGTTGTCCGTGCAATCTGCTGGGAAACTTGCAGCCGAGCACGATTCAGTGGCATGAGATGACACAAGAACTGCTGTACCACGGGCCAGAAACCACCACAGGCCACCAAGCACAGAACTGCAGCAGATCTTTGCAAGACTACTGAGCACAATGCCCCCAGGTATCAGATTGGAGCTGTCTACAGCCCAGCCAGTAATGCTAACAAATGCCATTGCTCACAAAATATCCACAGGACAGCTGGGCCCTGAAACCCAACCACACCAGTTCTTAATAGTGGGAGTGAACAGATCTTGTGCAGAAGGTTTCTATATCATTCCAACTGTGTTATCTGTCACCTGCTCACAGGAAATCACTGTATTATATTAGCTTTATGTCCAGACCCTCCATGTTTTTTACCTAAAGGACTAATCATAGCTCAAGCTTTTCTCCTACCAGAGTCACGGAGCAACAGATCCCTCATCGCTTGGACCAGGCACATCAGCCGCAGGTGGCCTCAATTCACCTGTGTCCTGAAGCATCTCAGGAAAACTATCACCCTCATTGGCCTGATAGATACTGGTGCTGATGTCATTCTGATATGGAAATCGAAATGGCCACAGGACTGGACCATCGTACCCACACTGGACCAACTTGCAGGTATTGGTGGTCACTGTGAAAGCTTTCATAGCTTACACTCTGTCACATTTGAGGGACCCAAAGGTCGCATTGCCACCACAAAACCATTCATAGTAGGAGCTGATATAGTTCTTTGGGGAAGAGACATTCTCTCCCAGTGGGGTCTGAAAATAGAAACCGATTTTTAGCAAGGGCTGTTGATGGACATAACGCTGTAAAACTCACATGGACATCCAATACACCTGGCTGGGTCAGCCAATGGCCCTTACCAGAAGAGAAACTTACTGTATTAGAGCAATTGGTACAAGAACAGTTAAATAAAGGTCACCTAACTCCAACTACCAGCCCCTGGAATACTCCAGTTTTCATAGTTAAAAAGCCAAACAGTGGGAAATGGACATTATTGCAGGACCTCAGAAAGGTTAACAAAGTGATTCAAGAAATGGGTTCTTTACAACCAGGTTTATCTTCCCCCGTTATGATTCCAAAGGATTGGAAGTTAGCTGTTATTGATTTAAAAGACTGTTTTTTCAATATTCGTTTGCATCCAGATGACGCACCACAATTTGCTTTTTCCATCCCATCAATAAATCAGCAGGCCCCTTTAAAAAGATACCACTGGCTTGTACTTCCCCAAGGTATGCACAATTCTCCAACTATATGCCAGTGGTATGTAGCAAAAGTCCTTTCCTCAGTTTGTGTACAATACCCAAATTCCCTCATCTTGCATTATATGGACGATATTTTGGTGGCAGCAAAGAACCAAGCATCAGTGCAGGAGACAGCAGATCAGGTCATCTCAGCAGTGGAGAAAGCGGGATTCATAGTAGCAAAGGAAAAAATAAAGACACTTCCTCCCTGGAAATATTTAGGATACAGAATCACAGAACAAACTTTAACTCCACAACCACTCCAACTAAAGAGAAATCCAAAAACACTGAATGAAGTGCAGCAGCTGATAGGGACTCTGAACTGGCTTCGTCCACTGCTAGGCATTTCAAACCAGGACTTAGCCCCTCTGTCTGATCTATTGAAGGGAGACACAGCTTTAAACTCACCACGAGGATTCAACAAAGAAGCCGAAAATGCTTTAGATAAAGTGATGCGAGCTATCCAGTCACACCAGGCTCACCAATATAATCCTAACTTGTCTTTTTTGTTTGCAGTTTTAGGGGAGAGTCCACAGCTCCATGGTCTAATATTCCAGTGGGATCTAGAGAAGAAGGACCATCTGATAATCTTAGAATGGGTTTTCCTATCTCGTCAGCTGGGTAAAACTATAACAACTTGCCCTGGAATTATATCACAATTGATTATAAAGGCTAGATCCCGAATGTTTTCCCTTTCAGGAAAGGATTTTGCAGAAATCTTTCTGCCTGCCACATCCATCTATTTGGAATGCTTAATTCAAAATTCAGAGGTTATGCAATTTGCCCTAGAAAATTTTACAGGGAAAATATCAGTCAATTGTCCCAAACATGAGCTACTGAGTTCATCTTTAATTCATAAGCCCTAAGGAAGTCATGCACCCCTAGATGCAATCACATTTTTTACAGACAGTTCAGGGAAGTCCAAAAAATTTGTGATTGCTTGGCAAAATGCAAAGACCAAAAAACAGGAATCAGATATTGAAGAAATACACGGTTCTTCACAAATAATAGAGTTAGCAGCAGACGTGCGGGTCTTTTCTAAATTCACGTTTCTTTTTAATTTAGTGACTGATTCATTCTATGTTGCAGGTGTAGTGGAGAGAGCAGAAGGGTCTCTGCTAAAAGTGGTTTCCAATGACCAGCTATAGGGTTTGCTCAAAAAATTAATCTTCCTTCTTTCTATTCGACAGGAACCTTACTTCGTAACACACATTCGTTCACATTCTGCGCTTCCAGATTTCCTAGCAGAAGGCAATGCCATGGCTGATTTGTTAGCCATGTCAATTCAGAATACACTTCCCAATGTTATCAAACAAGCCAGAATGAGCCATGCCTTCTATCATCAAAATGCACCTGCCTTAGTAAGAATGTTTAACATCTCTCAGAATCAGGTGAAAGTGATTGTTCAATCATGTCCAGATTGCCAAAAATTAGCCATACCAGCAATAGCAACAGGGGTTAACCCTCGAGGCTTAAATAGCCTGCAGATATGGCAAACTGACATAACTCAATATCAGTCATTTGTATGGTTTAAACATACACACTTATCAATAGACACATTCTCAGGAGCAATTTTCGCTTCCACACATCAAGCAGAAAAGGGTAGAGATGTAATTAAACATTTCTTACAAGCATTTGCATCCCTAGGCATTCCTCAAGAAGCTAAAACAGACAACGGATCAGCCTATGTTTCTAACAAACTGCAGGAGATTTTCAAAATCTGGGGTATCTAACACACCACAGGTATTCCACATTCCTCCACAGGCCAATCTATTGTAGAAATAGCACACAGGTCACTGAAAATGATCCTTGAAAGCAAAAGGGAGGGACAGAAGTGTTGATATGTTTTCAATTTCTTAAATAATTCTTTCATGGAGCAGGTACCACTGATTTTCAGACATTTCAGCAAGCTTACCAGTCAAGCAAAGCTCAAGGAAAGGCCACCAGTCTTCATAAAGGATCCAGAGACAGGACAAATTTCAGGGCCTCATCCTGTTGTGACTTGGGGGAAGGGGTTTGCATGCATTTTCGCAAATGCAGGTCTTCGATGGGTCCCTGCAAAAAATGTTGAACCACACGTACAGCCGATACAAGAGCAGCAGAAGATGCCAGAAAAAGAACATGCAAATAACTGAGCGACAGCTGACCATATTCAAACATGAAGATATTTCTTAAAGCAGAGACTGTTTTCGAAGTTTGCACTAGTAAAAATGTTTAAAAAATAGTTTTGTACTGAAAAGGTTCTGTAAGTTACTGCTGTTGTGTTAAAATGTTACAAACCTACCTTCAAATCATATGTTAAAAATGCTTTAAAGTTCTACATGTTCAAAACATATATAGCAAGAAATTTGAGGCTTGCCTGAAAAAACCTCATCAAAGTTAAGATAGAAGAATAGTTTACAAGCAATAAAAATTATAACCAAATTTAAAAATCATTAGCATAACTATAAATTGTCAACAGAGGTGAGACTTTTTCAGATCTTGTTCTTTTCTCTTCTTTCTTTTTTTATGTATATGTAGAAAGAGTGAGGTATAGGAATGTGCCCCTTGTTGATGGAATGACTAAATTATTCTTAGTCTGCTTTAAAAGGCAAAAAGCCCAGAAGGTACACTCCCAATTTGGTAAAAGGACACCTTATAGGACCTTTGGGACTTTACCTCACACCTGGGGCTGCCTGATTGGACAGAGGCCAAGAGGTCCTGCCTAGGTAATTCACTAGAAAAGGAAGAGAACAAAGGAAATAATGGCTTTTGTGGGGTGCTTTAGCCGGAGCAAGAACCTCTTGCCTCTGGCTCGGTTTTTCTCTGTAAGTGCTTTATTATTTTGCCTTTTATTAAACCTTTTTCTGTTTCCAGCACTACCTCCGAAGCCATCCTGCAAATTTTATGCCATTTGTGGTGTCTAGGCTATCTCGGATGTAATAGGTTCTCTGAGAGCTCATAAGACTTGGCTCAAAGAGTAACACATCAGATGCCTCTGGATATGAATGCTGGCCCTTTTCCATGGGAAACAAAACTTACCACCCCCCCACCCTCCCCCAGTTTCCTGATGTCAGTTTTCAGGAGGCACTTGGCACTGTCAGGGCAGCCCTAGTTGTAGGTGGTGGAAGCTTGGGTCTCGGAGACCTCCTGCGCCATTGGGAATTGTAGGATACAGGGCCATGGCTGGGGCGGAGGCCCCTGGACTTGAACGTTGGCCCTTTCCCATGGGAAACAAAACTCACCACTCCAGCTTCCTGATGTCAGTTTCCAGAGGGCACTTGGCATTGCCAAGGCAGGTTGAGTTGTAGATGCTGGCAGGTTGGTTTGGGGAGACATTTTTGGCCGTTCGGAATTTTTGGAGGCGGCAGCCCGCTGGCGGACACAGGCCCCTGGGCTTAGTGCAGGCCTTTTTCCATGGGAAAGGACACTCACCACCCCAGTTTCCCAATATCAGTTTTCAGGGGGCGTTTGGCACTCCCAGGGCAGCCCATACTCAAGATGCTCTCAGGTTGGGTCTGGGAGGCATCATTCACCTTTTGGAATTTTACAAGGCGGTAACCCACTCAGGGCCACAAGGCACTGGACACAAACTCTGGTCCTTTTTGATGGAAAAAGAATACTCACCACCCCAGTTTCCTGATGTAAGTTTGCAGGAGATGCTTGACACAGCCAAGGCACCTAGAGTTGTAGGTGCTGGTAGGTTGGGTCAGGGAGACATCCTGCACCATTCAGAATTTCAGGAGGCAGCAGCCCACTTGAGGCCACTGGCCCCTGGACATGAACGCCAGCACTTTTCCATGGGAAAAAAACTCACCACCCCAGTTTCCTGATGTCAGTTTGCAGGAGATGCTTGGCACAGTCAGGGCACCCTGAGACGTAGGTGCTGTCAGAGGTTGGGCGGGGAGACATGCTGCGCCGTTCAGATGTTTAGCAAGTGGCATCCCCCCTGGGGCTACAGGCCCATGGCCAGGGCAGACACTCCTGGATATGAATGCTGGCCCTTTTCCATGGCAAACAAGTCTCACCACTCCAGTTTCCTGATGTTAGTTTGCAGGAGGCGCTTGGCAGTGCCAGGGCAGCCTGAGTTGTATGTTGTGACAGTTTGGTTCAGGGACACATCCTGCTCCCTTTGGAATTTTTTACGAGGTTGCAGTCCCCTCCAGGCCACAGGCCACTGGACATGAATTCTGGCACTTCTCCATGGAAAAGGAAACTCACCACCCAAGTTTTCTGATGTCAGTTTTCAAGAGGCACTTGGCACTGCCAGGGCAGCCTGAGTTGTAGGTGCCGGCAGGTTGGGTCTGGGAGACATCCTGCACCATTCAGAATTTTAGGAGGCGGCAGCCCACTTGTGGCCACTGGCCCCTGGACACGAACGCCAGCCCTTTTCCATGGGAAACAAGTCTCACCACCCCAGTTTCCTGATGTCAGTTTGCAGCAGGCACTCTGCACTACCAGGGCAGCCCGAGTTGTAGGTGGTGGCAGGTTGGGTCTGGGAGACATCCTGCGCTGTTCAGATGTTTAGCAGGCAACAGTCCACTCAGATCTGTAGGCCCCTGGGCAGGTCGCAGGCCACTGGACACAAACACTGGCTTTTTTCCATTGCAATCATAACTCACCACCCTACTTTCCTGATGTGTTAAACAACCGCTCACTTAAAAAATTTTAAAAGTTTATTAAACCTTTATAGAAATACAACAAAAGGACTAAATAAGGAAAAGCAGGCCTGGGTGCTTGTGGGAAGATGGATTGTAGGAGAATAGAGATAGTGCGGAAGGCAATCTCACCCCTGAGGAGTTGCAGCTGTACTAATTACCAAAGAGTAGGAACAGCCCTGTCCTTAATAGGCCACAGCTATGTCCAATAAAGATGGGTACTATAAAAGGGTGGGTTAGCTGGTTGAGAGGAGAGTTGGAGTTTGTTTGCTGTGCTGTGTGGAGGAAGGGTTAGGTGGTCATGCAAGGCACAGTAAGGAGTCAGCTGGCCATGCGGAAGAAAGAGGAGTCCGTGTTGCAAGGAGGTGCCCGTGAGAACTCACAGAGAGAAGGTATGAAAGTTTTACAGTAAGATAATAAACTGGTGATGACAGTCAGTTTCCATCCACCTCCGATTGGTGCCAAGCACCGACGCCAACAATTGGTGGCCTGTACGGGGATAGGTCCTGACAGGTGCTGCCCATGTGACTGGCTCATCTTCAAGATGGATGCTTCGCCTTTTATACCTCTAGGGGTTGCATCAGCCAACCCTGGCCCCTCCCAAAGTCTGTCAGTCAACTCTTCTTTGCCGTTTATTGGTGGAGACGTCTTTCTTGCAACTTGATTGGAGGGTCAGGTGTTGTCATGCTGTGCCCCCTCCCCCAGCAACAAGCTTTTCCATTCCCAACTGCCCCATGTAAGGGGCACATGTGCACACCTTCTTCTACCTGTCCTAGACAACCCAGGCTGTCTGATGGCAACAATATGGGAGGGGGGGGGGGGGCGGGGGAGGGAACTATGGTGAGAACAGAGGACATTTAAACTACAATAACATAACTATACATCAATAAAGCTTCTCTTAATGGTCACACAATATTCATCTCTTAATTGTGAGAGCCAATCATCTCATCATCCATGATGTCAGTTTGCAGGAGCTGTTTGGTGCTCCAAGGTCACTCAGAGTTTTAGTTGCTGCAGCTTTGGTCTTGGAATATTGGGCTACCTCCTCCTAACCCTTACCTCCACCCCTCAGTCCCCTACTGCCGTGTCCCCTTGTTCCCCCCCAACCCCTACTCTATTTTCCAGCCCGCCGCTGCTCCGTCCCTTACTCCACCCTTCACCCCTCCCCACCATGCTCCATCCCTTAGTTCACCCGCTGCCTGCCTGTTACACCCCTGCAGCATCAGGTGGGAGCCCAAACACTTGGAGGACAGTGCAGCCTTCGCAGCAGGACAACACCCAAATAAGACACGCAGGGACAACATCTGTGGCCTGCAGGGTGTCAGAAAGGGTCTGGAGGGTGACACAGAGGATGGGGGCAGCTGAGAGGCAGAAGGGGAGCTTTAGGAGCACAGGGGGGCTCCAGGGTGTCACAGAGAAGCTGAGAGGCTACACTAGGAAACTTGAGGGTTACACAAACAGGCTGAGTGGCAGGGGCTGCCTTGAGGGGCAAAGTGGGGGGTGCTTGAGGGTGACAGGTTAGTCAGTCCTCACACCACCCCTATGGTCACCCTAAAAACCACCCCTAATGGGGTGGAGAGCACACACTGAGGGTTAGGGGTACAAAGGACAGAATATAGGGTACCAGGTAGGATTAAGGTACAGGTGCACCAGCCCTCACTCCAGTTGTAAGCTCACCTTAATGAACCATAGTATTCTGTTAAAGCCTAGAGAATTAGATATTGGGAAACAAGTTACGGGACTGTTTTTAGAAAGCTTAGACGCTAGTAGTTAGGAATGTAACCAGTAAAGGTAGATAGTTTAGTAGAAGGACTTGAAATTGACCAAGATAGTGATTGTTTACATTTGGTAATACTTAGAGCCAGCCAAAGCAGGACCAATATACATCTGGTAACATTCAAGTGAAATCAATATACATTGGATAACACTCAGAGCCAGCCCAGAGAGACTCATACGTTATGAATTTTGACACCGAAACTAATCAAGACCAGAATGAAGAGACCAGCAGGTCAGGTAGTCCTAGCAACAAGGAGAAGGTGAAAAGTTTATGGGAGAGGAAGACTTCCTCCTCCTTCATCTTTTAAGTCCACAGACCCATTTTATGACCCCCTACTCAATAAAGAAAAAGGACTATGCAGCCACAATGAGCATGCAAACTCATTATAATACCGAGAGGGGAATGGGTGGTGACAGTTAATAAATATGTGTAGGCATCTTTGAATATGCATGACTATTTTTGAATAAATAGAGGGCTAAAAGCTGCAGAGAGGCGACACGCCTTTGGGAGCGAGCCCGTGTGTCCGCCAAGCGCTGAAATATCCATCCCCTTTTAACCAAACCAGTTGAAAGGTATTTTCTCCTTGCCTTTTGTGCATCACTAAACAGCACCCCTAAGAACACCGTTTTTCCCCAACACCAGCACAAAGCAGCAACCCTAATGCTGGGACAACCCCAAAACACTCCCAGCAGCTTCAGGCAGTGTCCCTAATGCCTGGGACAGCCCCAAACCGTTCCAGCAGCAAACACAGCAACCCTAATGTTGGGACCGCCCCAGAACCCTCCCAGTAGGACAAGACCCCCTGCAAAAAGGTAGGGATGAAACTCTCTGTGGGCTAGAGAGTTACAGGTAGGGTTTGGGGGCTGAACAGTTTTTTTAGTCTTTGTTTAGGTTTTTTTTCAGGGCTTTTTTAGGATATTCTAAGGGGGTTTTGGGAGAGTTTCTTAGGAATTTTCTGGGAATATTTAGGATACTTTTAGGGCCTTTTCAGGGAGACATGAGGTTAGTAATTAAGTTTAAAATCCATTTCAGATTTAAGTGAAGTGTACTGTTTTTAAATGTTTTGAATTGTTTAACTTGTTTAGTCTAGTAATTTACTGTGCTTTTAAAAAGCCTGTAGCTTGCAAAACTGCCTCAAACGAAGTGTAAGGAATGTGAACTTCCAAGCTAGAGGAAGATAAGAGAGGCCCCTTAGACCTTAAAACAAAAAGCAAACCAAAACTAAAGCTGCAGGAGAGACAAAGGACAACCAGAGAATTCTTTCGGCACAAAGACTAATAAGAACTGATTGTAATGCAAAACTAGTCAATAAATATGCATGAACCTATCGTAAAACTTTATACATATGCAACAGGTTAGGAGAGAAAATAAACTCGAAAATTCTCAAAGGTGTGCATGTCCTTTGAGAAAGCCATCCCACATGTGTCCACTGATGAAATAAATCATACCAGCTTTACAACTTTTACAAGTTGTAGAGTTTTTTTTCCGCAAATCATTAGGACTAATTTTAAAATTCGGGCTTTTTTAGGGACTTTTTAGGGTGTTTTCAGGTTTTTTCAAAGCATGACAGAGGCTGAGGGGCAATGTGGGGGCTTGAGGGTGATAGAGGCTGGGAGCTGAGGGAGGAACAGGGAGAGAGGATTGTGGGTGACACACAGATGCTGAGGGTGGCAGGGGCATCTGGAGGGTGACACAGAGAAGCTGGGGGGCAAAGGAGAGTGATTAAGGGTGACATACTGGAGCTGAGTGGCAGCTGAGATGAGGCTTGGGGGGCAAAGGGGAGGCGTGAGGGTGACACACAGAGACTGAGGGCTGGAGGGCAGTTGAGGGGTAAAGGGAGAAGGCTTTGAGGGCTTGACAGTCCAGTGGAGATCAGGGGTACAGGGTACAGCTTAGGAGGCAAGTTAGAGTACAGGTGCACCACCCTTCACCCCACCCTATACAGCACTCCTCACAACAGCCTTTTCCCCCTACAGTAGCACATCACAGCAACCCTAACAGTGAGACAATGGCACTCTCCCGGTGGGACTAGACAGCAACCCTCACAAAAGGACAAGGACAGAACCCTCAGAGGACAAGACGCACTGCAAACAGGTAGGGATGACATCTGTGAGCTAGAGAGCAACAGGTAGGGTTTGAAGGCTGAGAAGGTTTTCTTGAGTTTTTTTCCAGGAATCTGAAGGAGATTAGGGGTTTTTTGAAAGATTTTTAGGACTTTCCTGGGGTCTTTTAAGGTTTTGATAGGCCTTTTTAAGGGCTATGTTAGGATTCCTTAGCATATTTTTAGGGTCAGAGGGGATGCCCGCTGAAAATGTGGAATTCTAGGACTGCAGTGGCATGCTCTGTAAAGGGGCCAGTAGTGGGGCAGTGGGCTGGGTCCCACACTACTGGTATGAAGGTTGTGAGTTGTAGGCCCAGGGAAGTGGTTGTGGTTGGGGTTAGGTGCTAGCAGCTTTGTTGTGGAGAAATCCTGCACAGTAAAACTCATCCCCCAGCTTTCAATTGTTAGTTTGCAGGAGGCACTTGGCACTGCCAGGGCACCCTGAGTTATGGATGGTGGCAGGCACCATTCAGAGCTTAAGGAGGTGTCAGCCACCTCGGGACCAAAGGTCCATGGACCAGGTGCAGGCCCCTGGGTATGAAAGCTGGCCCTTTTCCATGGGCAACAAAACTCACCACCCCAGTTTCTTGATGTCAGTTTGCTGGAGGCGCTTGGCACTGCCAGGGCGGTCTGAGTTGTTGTTGGTGGCAGGTTGGGTCTGGGAGACATCCTGTGTTCTTCAGAATTTTAGGAGGGGGCAGCCCACTCAGGGCCACTGTCCCCTGGACATCAATGTTGGGTCTTTTCCCTGTGAAACAAAACTTACCACCCCACTGTGTTGATGTTATTTTGGAGGAGGCACTTGGCTCTGTAAGAACAGTTTGAGTTATTGGTGGAGGCGGCTTTCGTCTAGTATAAATCCTGCACTGTTCAGAATTTTATGAGGCAGAATTCCAGTTTTGGGCACTGGCATTGTTTATGTGTCAGATTAAGGCCTGTGTAGGGGAGGCAATGCCTTGCAGGACTGTTTTTCACCTCATTCCCAATTCCAAGGTGTAGCACACTTCGGTGTGACCCGCTGCTGTGAGAGGATTTTGCGGGCAAACTCGCCTTGGAAGCTGTTAGTCCAGAGGGGCTAATGGAGGTATCCTAAGTGTCCCTCCAGGAACTATGGTTGGAGTATCCAGCAGGGATTGGGGAGCAAGTGGATGCACCTGGGCACAGAGCATGGCTTTGAGAATATGCTGAGGGAAAACCCTTTTTGCTAAGGGGCAGCACCTCAGCAGGCAGAGCAGCATGTGGTGTTGCAGGGGAGAACTTTCAACTCTCCCCTTTTATCTTGTTAGTCCCTCCCCAGAGCCCCCAGTCCCTCCAAAGCGCCACTAGAAGAGAGGGGTTATTAGGTTAAAAGGGGCTTAAACTGAGGGGGAAAGCTTCCTTTTCCATTATTTTTGGTGTTCAAATTGTGATGGAATCCTCTTCCTCTGCAATTTGGTCTCTATTGAAATAAACCCAGCTTTTTCTATGCTGTTAGAGGTATTAATTGACAGGGAATCCCCATTTTCCATTATTTTCCAGTTTACATAGAAGGGGAAAACCTTGATGATGCTTTTTTATCAGTTTGAATTAAGGGTCAGTCCAACCTTTTCATTATCTTCAAGCTTAACTCGAGGGGGAAGCTCACCTGTCTCTCGTTTTTTAGGGTTTGGATTGAGGAAAAAAATCCCCCTTTTTTCATCACTGGGGAGGTTTAAAGTGAGGCAAACCCCTCTTTTCCCAATATCCTAGGGGATTAAATTAAAGGGCAGAAGCAATTTATTTGCTGTTGTATCAGTTTCAGTGGAGGCAACTGCCCCATTTCCTCATTTTATGGGGTTTACTTGCAGGAAGATCTGTCTTTTTCAGCATTTTAAGGGTTTAAAGATTCATTTTGGGCACTTCTATCTGTGTCCTGCAACTAAATATCTCAGACAAGAGTGAGCCAGGCCAGTACTTAACCCTAACAGTACCCAGAAGTCTATTATTTTCCTTATTTTCAATTATAATGTAGGTAGTCCTAATTACAAGTCCCAATGAAACTTACATCATTCATATAATTACTATTCTTCTCCACCATACTTAGTCATATTTGGAGTACTACTTAGTAGTCACTAAGTGTCATGGTTTAGCCCTGGCACAAAGCCAGTGCCTCCATGAGAATACCCTCTCCCTGGTGTCTGCTGTGAGATGTGACCAGGAATAAGCAAAGCAGGCTCCAGCTTAGAAATAAAGAAAACTTTATTAACTAAACTACAAGAAAAGAAGAAAAAAAAACTATAAGGGAAAAAAAATGAAAACCTTACAAAAAGCAGTTTCCTCCTCCCCCCCCACCAAAATTTCCCAATGCAATACATTCCCCCAAATCACCAACTCTCAGTCCGGCACCACCCTTTAGAATACTCAATCTTCAGTTCATGAAGAGGAGAGGAGTCCTTCTTGCACCCTATGCTTCCCCTGGAAACACGTTGAAACCTTGTGTGCTTCCATGTCACTCAGCACCGCCCGGAAAGTCCTTTGCCATCGTGACATCTTCCTTCCATGCCCAGTGCTCTCACCACTGTGCATGGACCAGAGCTGCTTCTAGGGTTGTCTTTCAAGGATGCCTTGTCTCACTCCAAAAAAAGCAGTCTCTCCTTTGGGACATCTGCCCCCACCATTTTTTCACCCCCTGGGGCCGAGCAGTACCCACACTGAACCCTCCTGGTTCTGAGGCACTGCCTCCCCCTAAATGCAGTCTCTGTGTCACAGGAAAAAACTGGTTCAGTCTATGGCCACACAAAAAAAGTCCAGCCAAAAGGCCACTCCATCATCTCTCCCCCCACTCAGCCAGTCTTCTCCACTTCCCTCGGGCCTATCCCTTGTTATCTCATCTTTTATCTCTCTTCTCATTCAGCTCCAGGAGGATCAGCATTTTTCAAGGTCTCAATCATGCAAGAAAAGTGTTAAAACTTTCAGTCTCTGCCTGTCCCAGAGCTCCGGAACTCCCACGCTGCCCTGACCGGGCACTCCCCCCCCCCCTTTTCCTCCTGGGCCAGCGCCGCTATTGAATTCAGACGCTGTCTCTCTCTCTCTCTCTCTCTGGGGGGGCTGCCTGATGTCTCTTGGTCTCTTCCACCCTTCCATCCTTGGGCTGGGCCTACCTCATGGCCGCGTGGCTTTTCCCCTCCCCCTGCCCAGCCAGCAGCTGGGACAGGGGGAGAGATCCAAAGCCTTTCCCGACAGAAGTCCCAAAGAGGGCCTCCCAGGGACGAAGCTCTGGTTTTTAACCCCTGTGTGTTTTCAGAGGTGTGTCCAAACCCCACTGGCCACATCAGGTGCCAATATCAAAATCTGAGCACCCATTGGTTTGACCACAGCATCCCAGAATTCTCACTTCCTGGTCAAACCAGCACACTAAGGAACAATTATGTAAGTTAACAACAAAATATTCAACTTATCTAGCTATGCTGCCTAAACAGACAGTTTTATTTCTTACAAGTTTTCTGCCCTTTTGCTCAAAGTAGTTGTAGCAAAAAAGAAAATGTTGTCATTTTCCTGAAGAGTTTTCTTCTTTATTAAGACCTTTCCTCACCTTGAATTCAAGTCACAAGAGCCAAACAGCTGCAGTTCTTCTGAGGGCTTTTATACCTTGTGGGATTTGCCTCCTCCCTTTTCCCGGACGTTGTGGGAATGAGAGGCAGGCCCAATCAGGGGTATATTAACCCCAGCCTTTGCTGAGGGGCTTCATTCCCTGTAGCAGGCACAAGGCCTGCAAGGCCTCCCTGTTTGTCAGCAGCCTTAGATAGGAAATGCCTAGTCACAATGACTGGACCAAAAGAAGCCCGTCTTCTGCCTTCAGACTCTTGTTATCTCTCTTTAAGACAATAGGTCACTTTCGCCTAGACCCTTACTATTGGACTGTTTCCTAAAACTCCTATACCCTATATAAACCCCTACTTCTGCCCAGTTTGGCAGAAGAGCTGTCACTGAGACCCTTTGCAGAAGATACCAATAAAGACATCTCTGTGGAACCTCATACAGCGCTTCTTCTCTCTCTCCCTGTGTCTGCCAAAGGCACTTAGCAAGCCAAAAGCTGAAAATCCCTAAAGAGCTGAGAATCACTAAAGAGCTGATGTCACTTAAGAGCTGAGCTTGCTTAGATTGCCTGCAGCCCTGGAGTCTGCCTGAGTGGCCCGGACAGGTTGTGCTTACCTGGACTTCTCTGTCTGGGACACCCACGGCAGCTGGTTTCGGAGAGACCCCTAAAAGGCCGGTGCTGCCTCAATTCCCTCTCTGGGATCAACTGGGATAAGAGCTCTCCTCTCATTTCAGTAAAGAGGATCTTTCAGCCTATCTCAGCTTGTTTTCAGCACATCTTTTTTGGCATGTAAACTAAGAGAGGCTTTGAAGATACTGTGTAGAAAACAGCATTGTACACAGGGAGTATTTAAGTTCATGATTTTGGATTGTGTGTTCATGGATGGGAAGGTGCTTTTGTAATTTCTGGTTTTGTTCTTTTTTTTTTTTTTTTTTTTTTTTTGCAGGAGGAGTTCAACTTCCTGGAATTCCAGCTTGTGTCGAGTACAACGCTTCAGATTTTTTCAGCAGATTCATAGTGTAACAAAAGGGATCTGCCCTGTGTCAAAGATGATGTTTGATATTGAGGCTTTAAATGTGTAAGTTGAGGATTGTGACTAGGAGAGGGAGGGTGAGCAGGGTACCTGCTTAGGAGTTACTGGAGGGAGGAGTTTGAAGGAAGCACGGTGAGAAACAGTGTCTATTTGAGGGCCCCCCCCCCAAGGCTTCTCACAAGTGCAGTGGATGCATTCACATGTCTTATAGCACACAAGTGCATCTACTGCACTCCCAGAAATGTCATGTAACTTTCTCTCTCTAACCCAGGTGCCAATCATAATAACAGCCATAGCCTTGGACTCGGACTGAAGCTGGAGACTTGAGGAGCCAGGCACACTTAGGAGAGGGAAAGTAGCTCACTTGCTGGGGTTTGTGCCTACTGCTCTCTGTGAAGCTGTGGCCACAGGGTTTGGTCCACATAACACCAAACTTGTTCATTGATTATGGTGATCTTTACTGTAGCTGACTAAGAGGCTAACTGGTGATCATGGGGCCTTCTGAGGCAGACTCATTTCAGGTCCAACATGGATTCACATCACCAGTCATCCGTAAGTCGAGGGCCATGGCCTGGAGATGGGATGATAGTAGGGTAGTGGGTTGGAAATTCCTGGGACAGATTTAAAAATTAGCAGAGGGGAAAGGGATGTCTTCTAAGGGGCCTCCTAAGACAGCTAAAGGGAGCAGCTCTACTTTTGCTTGCAGTTGTAGGGCGTGCAGTGCAGAACAGTTCCAGTCTATGTTGTGTTGTCTGGTGTGCTCTGTTGTCTAGTGTGTCTTTGGGATCCCTTGGATCAGATATCTCTGCCTTTTCTCCTCAAGGGCCTTATCACAAGTATCAGCCATCATCTCTAGGTTCTTGCATACTTGCAGTTCTTGGCATGATGCTGATATCATTTGTTCTTGTACTGGTGGCCTCAGCTGTGTCTCTGAGTCGCATCTCAGAAGCATCGAGTCAGATGTCTTTTGATGCCTTGTTCCTGGCTGTATCACCATATATCCTTTCCAGCTATGAGTTGTTTATATCTTGGAGCTTATAAAATTGTATGGATATGGAGAGCATTCTAAATGTAGCAGTCTCACAGCCATCTTGATCATCGTGACCAACAGTTCTTTTAACAGGTTACTCTGTTACAGTCTTTTTTTTCTGCTCCTTAGAGCCTCCTCCATCCACTGTCACCATAGCATTGGTCATCTCTTTTGGCATCATCTCAGTCCTTGCTGTTATTCTTCTTGCCACTACCTTTTATATCATCCTTGTGTCACACTGTTGTACAATGTGTTATTTGTGTTTAGCATGCAACTGCTCTGCCTTGTGGAATAGACTGGGGGGTAGATGGAGTAGAAAGAAGACTTTACAGGAAACATTTTGCTTTGCTTAGTCACATGAGCCACTCCTCAGACAAAGCAACTGTGACCAGTCTGTGCAGATTTGGGCAGACAGAGCGGGAGTGGTACAGCAGCGTCTCACAGTTTTCTAGTAATTTGTCTTCGTGCACGCTATTGTCAGATTCTAGGCGGTTTGCTTCAAGAAGTGAGAACTTTGGGAAGGTGAAGCTTTCCCTCTGTGTCTGAGTGACTTTGATAAATAATCATTTTGCAGAGGAATAGGAACACAGTAAAGCTGATATGAATGCAGGAGACCAGAGGAGTATGGTGATGAGGTGGGTTGGGACCCCAAGTCCAAGCTATGGCCTGACTTTCTTCTCTACATTTACCCCGTTCTTCAGCTTTTTGTTTAATTTTGAAGATGCGAAGTGTTCGGCACAGCTGGCTGTTGGTACTGGGGGGACCGTGATTGGATGAGTACTGGCAATTGAGATGAGTATAGATTCCAGCACAGAACTGGATGCTACTGGAATTGTTGTATTAGTGATGAAAGTATAAGCAAGCAGCCTTTGTTTTTCTTTGTTTTACAGGTGGTTTGCCGCATTTAAACTGCTGGTTCCAAGACTCTTGCAGAAGGTCATGTTAGAGAGGTTTTGGATGGAAAGTTCTTCAGCAATGCAATGATTTTGGACCCTCTGTTGGTGCACACCTTTCCATTTTGTTTTGCCCCTTCTCCCCCCATGAAGGTTGGTCATCATTCAGCTTTTCAGGGAAGATATAAATGGTGGGTATGTTACAGCATTGTTTTTTGTCTTTATTTTTAGGAAGTAATGCCAGATATCTGCTGTCAAGGTGAAGTGGGCAAGGTGAGCAGTGACTGGTGGACAGAAGCAGTTGTTATTGCTTGGGTGCCACATTCTGGTCCAACTCTAAGCAGCCATTGTCATTTGCATTTTTTAGGCAGACCGCTCATATTACGCAGAGCCCCCCTCAGCAACTGTCCAACAGACCCAGTTTGCCCCTCCCGTGAGCCCTCTGGGACTATTACAGGACTCTGTGATAAAGCCTTTAGCTTTTCAATTTGAAGGTGTCATCCAGGTAGCCTTTGGCAACGGCTGAGGAATTGCAGTGAGTAGAGAGGAAGAGTGAGGGTCCACTCAAGTTTCAGCAATGCCACATCACCTTGTTTCCTCTTAAGCCAGTATAAAGGTTTTGGTTTGCTAATTTAAGATTTTCCTAATTTTGAGATTTCCCAATTTATGTGTTGATGAGTGTGGTGGGTTTCAGTGCTGGTTAATCACCTATGTACTTACTTCCTGCTGTGAGGTAGGAAGATAGGATTAGGAGAAAGGTAAAGTAGGTTCAAAACTTTAAAAGGGTATAGAGAAAATTTTATCAACAGTAACAAAAAAAAGGCAGTAATAATTAAAACAAACTCTTTAGAATATTTTTCTTCCCTCTACAACTTTTTCTTTCCTACTGATAATGTAAAGAAATAACATCTAAAATTTTAGTTAGTTTATTACCTCTAAAATAGTTTTTATTCCGTTTACTTAGGGAGAGAAGTCCTTCTTGTTAATGTTATGGAGATTTCTCCACAGGAGGAAAAAACAGTTCTCTTGTGGTTCTTAATTTCCATGACTAGCAGCCACCTGGGGAAACCTGCCATTGTGAAGTCCCTCCCATTTTCCACATGCCTTCCCACAGCTTGTGTAATGGGTTAAAACTTTAAGTTTGTTTATCAAAACTGACAAAGTTATTCCAGTAAGACTGTTGTACCACCTCTAGTTTGTTTAAGTAAATTTCCAGACTTTAAAGGATAAGGAAGGTGAAACTAAAAGACAATAGGTTTCACAAACATTTGTTTATCTGTTTAGTAAACTGTTAATATGGGTGGGGGGGTTTGCTATGATTGATAACACAGTATCAGCTTATCCGCTCAGTAAACCTAGGATTTCAGGAACTCAGCAGATTGAGCCTAAAAATTCCAGGAATCAGACAAAGGAAAATTACCAACCTTCATCTTCAGACCCCGGGAGGTGAACTATGACCACCTAAACACAAAAGAAGAATACGCAGAGTACTACACATCAACCCGGAAAAAGGACTGTATAAGAACTCCACGGAAAATCAGGAGGGTGTGACAGTGGCAGAGCGGAGACTCCCCTGTTGCCCAGCGCTGATTTGCTTATTGCTTTGCCCGCTGTAATTAATAAATTCTCAATTGGTTTTACTTGGCATATTGTTGGCTCAATTTATAACAGCTTGTGTACAGGCTATGTTGATTTATGGGGTATTGTTTGAAAGATGAGTTGTTCAAAGGCAAAAGTTCTCATTATTTTTTTCTAAAATTATCTTTCCTCCTGGGAATAGAGATTTTCTTCTTCTTCTCCTGGGGTCATGGGACTATTCTTCTCTCTTTCTCTATTCAAATTTCTCATGAGATCACAGTTACTTTAACATCTGTTTACTTTAATATGGAGGCTTTTGTTGATATTAATTTGAACCCTTCATCTCCCTATAGTTTCATGTGTTATAGGGAAAAAGAGTCTTTTCTCCATAGCTTATAAGAGGATTTTAGTTCCAAAATCAAGGCATCTACTCATCCCTCCCATCTGGGATTTGACTTCTTTCTCGCTGACCATGATGTTTTCATGTTGTTTCTGAGAGGAATAGCAGATTTGTCTTTACAAACAAGCTGTGGGTCTGCTGGTAGATAAAACTAGAACTGGGAGATAAAAGAAACAATGGGAAGGATCCTACTGATTGATGAATGGAAAAAGATATTTGCTTTTACAAATAAACTTTAGGTTTGCTGATAAATGAAATTAGACATTGAGAGATGAAAGAAACAATGGGGAAGAAAACCCCCTAAATTCTGTAAGAATTAAAAATGAAAAGAGAGGGTTATACATTAGAGGGAAATCTTTAGTATCAGACGTATCAGGGAGTCTGTACCTCTCAAGTACCTCAGCCAGTGGGGAAAGAGAGAAGGGAAATGCGGCTGGGAAATCAGGATAAAAAGGAGGCTGCGTCCTCCAAAAATTTGAGAGATCTCAGGGGAATGCCCCATGGCCTCTCTCTTTATTTGAATAAAGCCAGAAAGGACTCCTCTGTCTCCTTTTTTGACATAAACATCTGGTGTTTGTGGATTAATTTTCTTAACATTTCTTTATATGCTTCTATCTTGTTCCTTTCTCTCACTCGAGGGATAATTGAAGCACTGAAAGTGTTAACATGTTGCCCGGGCTCTGTAGGTGGTCACCTGACCCACCGGTAACTTGTGGTAGGAGCTTCGGCTGGGGCTGTGTTAGGATCGGCTTAATGGTTGGTCTTTGGTTTTCTCTGCATTCAATTCTAGCCGCAGGGCCACTCTGCACAGGTTGTAGGGCTGCCTCTGGTCTCAGCCGCGCTGAGGTGAGGGGATCTGATGGTAATGTGAAAAACGCCAATCACTTGTTTTTAAAATTTTTACAAGTTTAATAGTGATAAAATGATTATAAAAATAGTTACACAATTAGAGTAATAACAATCCGGACAAATTGGATTAAGACAATATGAGACAATAAAAACAAAGAGTTACGGACATCCAGGTACCTTTTTCTGGGCAGCACGAGCCCGATAAAGGACCCCTGCCCACAAAAGATTAACCCTTAAGAACAATAGCCCGTTGCATATTCATACACTTCATACATGATGCATAAATTCCATTCAAACACAGGATTCTGTCTGTTCATTGTCAACTTCTCCCATCTAATCCTAGCAGCATCACCCAGGCGGGAAGAAGTTAGTTTCTTCTGATAAGAAGGCAATAAATTCCTTTCCCTGAAAGATTTAGGTGTTCTGTGGCTGCTATCCGCTGCAAGTGCCTCATTCCTTTACTAGAAAAAAAAACCCCACTAGCATAGTTCTTATTTTAACTACAAAAGTTACCTTCTAATTACAAGACTACATCTATTTAAAATGTTAATACAGCACTACTAATCAATACATCAAAATACATATTCACCACTACTAATCAATACATCAAAATACATATTGTAAATATCTGCGTAGAGCCATATAGTATGCACTTTTCACAGTAAGATCTTAACAGCCGCGGCCAGCCCTGCTCCGGCTCCGGCTCTGCAGCCTCCCTCGCCTTCCTGCCTGACAGCTGCTGGGGCCCCGACCCTCAGCCAGGACAAAGTTCGGAGTCCCCCAGACCCCCTAGAGAGGGCCTCCCCCAGCAGAGCCTGCTCAGCCCAACCCGGGATGGGGCCTGGTGGGCTTCCTGGGCCCAGCCAGGGTGGGACCCAGCGGGCACCCAGGAAAGGGGGAGGATCTGCCTGTGGCAGGGCTACCTGGCCTTGCCTGGCCAAGTTAGGGGCCTGAGGTGTTTTACCTTCTTGCCAGCCAGAAAAGAAAGAGGAAATTCCCAGGTTTCTTTAGTCTTTAACGTGTGTTTTTCCAGAGGCGTGTCCAGCTTTCTAGTGGTTGGAAGCTTTGTATTGAAGCGATACGTGGGATAAATAAACTCCACAACCAGATATAGTTATGAAGTGGGTATGTATGTCAGCGCCCAGCACAAGCGAGATAGCTCTGGTGAAAACCTGTGCCCCGAGCCTCAGTCTGACCTACATCTTTATTCACAAAGTTATTCCATATGCAATGCATTGCACAACTTTTCCATGCATATTGAACCCCTAGCCCCACCTGTTCTTGCCTCGCATGGTAATCAGATCCACGCCCTTCTGGGCATACGTGGTTTGCTGTGGTGTTCGCACGAGGGGGTCTCTCAGTGGTCTCTGAGGCTGAAGATTGTGGTCTTCCTCGTGACTGAACTTTTGAACTTTTCTCCTTTGTGCATGCGCTTTTGGTCCCTTGGTGCTTATCTCAGTACTTTCTGTCGGCCTTGATTAGCTTGGAGACAGAGGAGTCCCTTTATCTGGGTTCTTTGCATCCCTTGCTCTCCTCTGATATTGTTCTTTTATGCAAGAAACTTCAGAAATTTGCATTTTCCTATGCCCTTTGTACCATGGCAGAGATTTCTTAAGTAAAAAGGTTAAAATTCAACACATAGTTCTACAGGCTAAACTTTAAATTGTTAATTCATATTGCTAACTCAAGTGAACTCCAAAATCTCGATTTCAGCATCACTTCCCTCAATGTCTCTCATACAAAACCATGACAGCCAGGCATACACTGAGGTGATGGCATCAGCCTCCAAGTGTGGCCAAAGCTTGCAGCCTCAGGACCCAGGCATTCTTAGGACACGGTGAGTAGCGCAATTGTTGGGTTTTGGCTGATGTGCTGCTAAGATCATGCATTAATGTTTCCTTTTCTTTACTGTAGCTGACTAAGAGACAGCAGCCTGGTGACAGCAGAAACTTCCCAGATGGTGAGGGAGCCTTCTTTCACACCTGTCACAGATTTGCATCCCCAGACATCTGAGAGATAAGTCGAGGGCTACAACCCACAGAGGGGATAAAAGTGAGGTGCCAGGAGGGGTTTTTGAGTCAGTTTTGGAGACGGGGATGTCCAAGATGTGGCCCTTTAGGCCACATAAAGGGAAAGTCTCACTTTTGATCACAATGCTGAGGTGCACAGGGTAGAGCAGTCCCAGTGCCTGTGTCACTGACATATGTTATGAAAATCCTTTCACTAGGATTTTTCTCCTGAGAAGCTGAGAGGCCTCAGAAGCAAAATGTAAACAATAACAATCTGATGGCTATGGAATATGGTCTGGAGATGGTTTACCAACAGGTGCATCTTTGATTGCTTCCATGAAATTGTTTTTAATTAATGGCCAATGACAGCCAGCTGTGTCAGACTCTCTGAGTCTGTCACGAGATTTTATTATTCATTCCTTTCTAGCTTTCTGATGTCTCCTTTCTCTTTCTTTATGTCCTGGTTTAGGGCAAATTTGGGAGAAAACCTCCAAAAGAGGGCCCCTCCAGAAAGCAAACCCATATGGCCCCTCCCCCCAACCAGTTTGTGAAGGATTCCTTGGAGAGAAGTGAAAAGAACCTGTTTATTTAACAGGCACAGCACCCCCCAGTACACAATATGAACAATACCAGATGACACCACTCTTTCACTGCTCTGAAAAAAGATGACAAATTCAGAAAGTCTCTCTTGGGGGTGGTCGCTCTGTTATCGGTCCCTCTGGCGCTGGGGTAGCTGCTGCAGGCCACAAGGTGCAACCTCTCGGTGTTTCCCAGGTCCCAGTCTGGAGCAGGTTCGAGGAGGTCCAAAAAAAGGGAAAGGAGAAACAGTCCAGGAAAAATTTGGACTGCTTAGCTAAGCTAACTAACGAGCAGAAGCAAAAAGCAAGAGCACAGCAGGAGCAAAGCAAAAAGCCAAGCAAAAAGCAAAAGCAGCACTATATACTGCCCTGTCTGTGTGTCCTGCCAGCCGTGGGGGAGCAGCTGATAGCAAAACCAAAACAAAACATTCACTCTTCAGAGCCAGTCTTGAAGGCACAGAACATAATATACAGCATAAACAGAACAGACGAATGGGGATACAAACATCATAACATCACCCTAGGACATTCCACCCCTTATCCCTATATCCTCAACATACTACCATGCATCATGCATTTTATTCACATAAAACTTCCATCTGTTCCCCAAAAAAAATTACAAGCAATACCCATCATGCCCTCATCACATCCCCACACCAGACCACTGAATCCAGGCCCCATACTACAGAGCTGCAGGATTCCCCACTTTCACTTTACTCACTCAAAACTCCATCTTTCACTTGCTCAGACCTTTGACACTTACACATTTCCTTCTATCTCATGTCTGTATGGTTTAATGTACAGACAATGGCAGTAACATCCAATGAACAGTGATATTGCACATCATTCTTACCCCACAATCAGATCTCCCTGAGATACACATCGTGTTGTTCCATCTCTTTGCATTATCCACCATGTGCAACCTGTTCCCTGAGCAAAGACAACCCCACGAATGGGTTTGTCTGTACTCAAGGCAGAATTGATCCACACAGTCTTCCCTAACAAACCTCTGACATGTACCACTGGGACTTTGTCTCCTTCTATTACATTCAGGGACTCAGACTGGGCAGGACCTGCTCGGTTGGTGGAACCTTAGGTGTTAACTAACCAGGTGGCCTTTGCTAAATGCTGCTCCCAGTTTTTGAAAGACTGCCCACCCAAGGCTTTCAGCTGGGTTTTTAGTAGTCCATTGTACCTCTCCACTTTTCCTGCAGCTGGTGCATGGCAGGGGATATGGTAAACCCACTCAATGCCATGTTCCCTAGCCCAGGTGTTGATAAGGCTGTTCTTGAAATGAGTCCCATTCTCTGACCCGATCATCTCAGGGGTACCATGCCTCCAAAGGACCTGCTTTCCAAGGCCCAGGATGGTGTTATGAGGAGTAGCATGAGACACGGTAGGTTTCTAACATCCCGTGGTGGCTTCTACCACTGTGAGCATGTAGTGCTTGCCTTGGCGTGTCTGAGGCAGTGTGATGTAGTCAATCTGCCAGGCCTCCCCATACTTGTACTTGGACCACCACCCACCGTACCAGAGGGGCTTCACTCGCTTGGCCTGTTTGATGGCAGCACACGTCTCACAGACGTGAATAACCTGAGAAATGCTGTCCATGGTTAAATCCAACCTTCGTTCTCGTGCCTACTTATCAGTGGCATCTCTACCCTGATGGCCTGAGGCATCATAAAGCCATCAAGCTAGAAATAACTTTCCCTTGTGTTCCCAATCTAGGTCTATCTTTGACACCCCTATCTTTGAAGCCTAGTCTACCTGCTCATTCTTTTGGTGTTCCTCATTAGCTCTGCTCTTGGGGACATGGGCATGTACATGGCATACTGAAAATGTGGGTGTTAAAGTGGTAAGCGCTGCTGCCTATCTCTTGTCCCCAGCAAGCCTCTCCTGTCGAAAGGCAGGCTGAGTTAACATTCAGGCAATGCAGTCAAACCTCCACTCAACACTTACCGCAGCTGGCTCAGCGATAGAGGCAAGAAAGGCTCTTTTGCAAGGTTTTATTCCAACAGAGTTACACAGTTGCCGAAGGACGATCCTGGGAAAAAGAGAATGAACCACATGGAGTGGGCAGCTTATAAAGAGGAAGGGGTGGGGGGCAGAGCTAAGGGGTGGGCAAAGGGGCCTGGTCTCCAGGGGTAGGGGGGTGGCCACCAGGGGTACCTAGCTAGTGACAGGGGAAGGAGAAACCCGAGGAAGTTGTGACACCAAGTCCATGGGGGAGACTGTTTTTCCCTTTGGGAGGGATGACTCTGTGGTAAGTAGTTAATGTTTCCAAGGCTGAGGGCTTGAGGATTGACCAAGGGGGGAGAGTTCATGGGATGCTACAACAACTCCCCTTTTCTTTCCTACTAAGAAGATCCCCCCTATGGACTTCTGCATACACTTAACTAGACAGGGAAACATGACTAAGTCTATAAAAACAATTATTAGAATCAAAAAAATTCCTTTGACAAAAGATGCAACCCATCCTGTCAAACCCCACTGTCCAAAGAGTTCATTGATCCAATCTGGGTATTTTTCCACCTTTAAGTCCTTTATTTTCTCCCTCAGCTTGTGGATGCTTGTATAGATGGATTCTGAGTGTGAGATGTTGAGGCAGCACATCCCTTTGAAGTCTTCGCAACCATGTCCATGGGCAAGCAGTAGGTAGTCTATGGCAGCTCTGTTTTGCAATGTTGCATGTCTGGTAGCCTCAGTGTCACTAAGCAGGTCACTGAGTGCAGTGGAGGTAGCGTTTGCCTGCTTGCTAAGCCAACACTCCAGGTGAGAAAGCTCACCAAGAGCCTTTGCTGTGGCTGCCCAAGGTAAGAAGACTGAGACCGTGACTCTCTTTGCTTTGTTCCAGTTATAAACTTGGCTATCACAGTTTTCATCGAATTCTGAATAGGATCTCTTTTGGCGTGCCAATTTGCCTTTTTCTTTCCAATTATGTAATAATGTAATGTTTGGAATGAGGGTAGAAAGCCTGCCAAGGCTACAGGAACCCCCCGGAGACGTGAAGGGATCCCAGCCCACACTCACTCACCACAGATAAAAAACACTCCCCGGGGCAACACTTTGGGGTGGAGTGAGGACACAGAGAGTGTGTGACTGATGTAATTACACCAATTTAGGTTATTATAGGCTTTGCTAATTGGGGATATGTATTTTTTGTATGTGTTTTTTGCTGGGTCAATTTTGGGCCAATGTTGACTCGGCTGTCTGAAGTAAAATTTGACACAATATGTTGCTTTGGAGGACCCCAGCAAGTCCAATTCTTGGGGTTCTTCTATACCATCTGACAGAATCTTTGTCCACTCATCCCAAGTGTCTACTGGATTGGGCCTCTTGCCTATGGTGCGGAGATCTGAATTGGTGACAGGCCAGTCATCTGCTACCGAGGGAATCCCTACCAGACATGTGGACAATGGGTTCCCCACACTGCCCATGGACAGGCAGAGATTGTCTTGTTGTAAAGTCTTGGCTAGTGTGACCCAGATGCTCTGGCTGGGCTGAGGGATGATCCACGCACGGACTGATGGGAAGGTGAGAAGCAACCAAAATCCAATCTGGAACAGCTGGAGGTTCCCTGCCACTGGAGACATAACAGGATGCTTGGGGGTGATGAGTTGATCTGTGAGTTTTAGAAAATATATGTGTGTAATTTTAACAGCCCCTCCTATCTTCCCCTCCTATCCCCTCAGTTTTTACTGAGTAGAAAAGGGATGGGAAAACAGGGACGTATGACAGTATAGCAAACTGAAGAGAGGTGAAGCCAACCAAAAAAAGGGGGATAACTGCAAACAATAAGTGAATAAAATTCAACAGAGAGTCTTTGGACTTCAGGAGCAGCGGAGGGTCATCTTCTGTGAGGGACTTTTGTGTTTACAGTCTTTTTCCTTTGCTTCTTCCACACTGCCCGAGTTTGGTCTCTTTCTTGTCTCTGAGGTTCTGGGGAAGCGTCTCTGGGAGCTGCACTTGCCTATTTGATGAATAGCTTGACATTCTTGCCAGGGATCCACCTGGGGCCAGATTCTGTGGACACACAAGCATAGCCTCTGCCCCATGTTACTAATGGAAATGGACCCATTATTTGCTTAGATTCTGGATCTTTGATCAGCACAGGGGGTTTCTCAGTGAGTTGAACTCTGCTAGTGTTGGAAAAGTGTCTGATAACGGGAGAGTTTGGCTCTGTGAATGAATTATTAAGAAAGTTGATAACATAGAGAGCCTTACATAATCTTTCTACATTTGATAGTGTTTCAACTCCCCCACGCTGCTGGTCCAGGACTGTCTTGAGTGTACGGTGAGCCCTCTCTACAATGGATTGCCCTGTTGGTGAGTGGGGAATGCCAGTGGTGTTTCACTCCCCATTGATCTAGGAACTGTTTGAAATTTTTGGAGATGTAAGCAGGACCATTATCTGTTTTGATGGCTTGAGGGTGAGACAGAGTAGAGATCTATTCTGAATTAGGCGAAGTGTCTAGGAGAGGTGAAAAGTCTGTGAGGCCAAAGCTGAAGGAAAAGTTGCATGCCGGAGACAGCAAGGAGACAGAGAAAGAAAAACAGAAATGACCACAAGGTCAATTTGTCCCCAACCTAGGAATTCCTTTGATAAAGAAGAACTGGCGATAAATGTCACGCGGAATGAATATGTATGAACCTATTGGGAAACTGTATGCATATGCATTTGGAAGGGGGATAAAAGGAGACCTGAGGTCTTCAGGGGTACGCATGCCTTTTGGGGAGGCTTGCGTCCAGCGCGTGTCGTAATAAAGGCATACCGGGCTTTACAACTTTTATAAAGTTGTGAGGTTTCTTCTTTTCTCCACAAAACAAAAATGCTTAGTGTGGAAAACACTAAAAGAAAGTGTTTGGCAGAATCTTTGGCCTTTTCTCCAGAGTGGGAAGATGTGAATACAGCCCCGGAGAAAGTATCAATAGACACGTGAATGTATTTTTGTCTCTGTTGTAGTGTGTTCGTTAAGTTCATTTAATTCCTCCCCCATTTTATGTATCTGCTCCCCCCCATTTTGTGTAAAATGGTTCTGCCCTCCTCAGTTTTCCCGCCACAGCCCTGCCAGTTATATTGTCAATCTTTTAGGTTATATAATTCCTCCTCCCCTTTTTCCCTTATATGTATGCTTTTTCTCCTCCCTGGGCCAAGTCAATCACCTCCCCACTCCACCTAGTATTCCAGAAGCTTCTCTTCTTTGGGGGTTGTGGTTGGCTGTGGTCCCGGGGCCCCTCCTATACCTTGTACCTATTGGGCTCTCCACTATGTCATTTGTGTCAAGTTCATCCCCTCTCCTCCCCCTATTGGAGGGTAGGCTGGGCTGCAGAGGGCCTATGTCCTCAATGACCTCATTGATCTTTCTGAGGTCTTGTAGGAGCCTCCACTTGTCTTTGCCTGGTTTATGAATGACAAAGACAGGGGTATTACAAGGGCTAATGGATGGTACTATGTGGCCCTTGGACAGCTGCTCTTCCACTAGGGATTTGAGCACCTTTAGCTTTTCATTTGAGAGGGGTCACTGATCAACCCACACTGGTTCATCAGTTTTCCAGGTGAATGGTATGGTGAGGTGCTCTGCATTTACAGTGGCCCCGACAAAAAATCCTGTGGTGGTGAGGGGATTTCTAGCCTTGCTCGCCATTGAGACAAGAGATCTCTGCCCCATAAGGTGATGGGTGCCCTTACTACAAAAGGTCTCACTGTGGCTACCTGACCCTCAGGTCCTTGGATAAGGATTGTACGTTTGCTTCGCATGGAGGTGGCAGCTCCTCCAATCCCAGAGATAACTCCATTGACCGGCACTAGTTCCCAGCCCTGTGGCCACTGGGAGCGGGAAATGATGGTCACGCCTGCTGTGGTGTCTGCTGCATCTGGAAGAAAAATTTTGTCCCCTTTGTTAAACAGATCGCACTCCATAATAGGTCTGTCCGAGCCCACAGTCTCAGCCTGTAAGACTGTAGGGTTTTCTGGTTAAATGTCAGTCCAGGTAGGCAGGAGGAAGGCTTGGGCGATGGGTGTACCCTTAGACAAATACCAAGGTGGGTGTACACGAGACAGTCACAGTAATTTCATCCCTTGACCCCACGGTTTGGACTTCTGTTAATACTTGCAAATAGTCTGGTCCAATACCAGAGTCCCCTATGATTAAAATGTTCCTTGGTTCATCAGAGGGTCCAAATTTACCGGTCGGAATTTTGTAGATTGCCTTATCCTCAAGCTGGAGGGAAAGGGCGCTTACCAGCCTGCGTAGTGTCCCTGCCTGAACATATTGGTAGACCTCTGAGAGTTAGAGCTGTTCTTTAGCATCACAGACGGTCTCTCAGTGTTCAGGCTTTCCAGGATGATGGGGAAAGGGGTACAAAATGGCTTGGATCTGTTGTCTTTGCGCAGTGCCGCCCTGCACTCCATGGGAAGTTTTCCTGATGCTGCTGTTGAGAGGGCTGATGCTGGATCTGCTGGTGATACTGAGACTGGGGACAGTGTTTAAAATGTTCTTTACAGCCTAGGCATGCAGTGAAGGGACAACCAGTGGGGAGGGTCTCAGCACAAAGTTCTTGTCACATTCCACCTTGAGGTGACCAAGTTCATTACACTTATAGCACCACATGTTTTGTTTGTTTTGTACTACAAAGGCTTAAGCTACACCTTTACTGACATCCATGGCTACTATATGTTCAGTGGTTGTGAGGCAGGAACTGGCTTCCATCATTTGGTGAATGGTGGGTTCAGGGTCTGGAGGGAGTGCCCTTAAATTTTTTTTTCAATTTTCATTTGCATTGGATACTGCTAGTTTATTGAGCAGCTCCTCTTTAGCCCTTGGGCAATCAACATGCTTATCAATAGTATCTTTTAATCTGTCAATGAATTTAATATATGCTTCATCAGTGCTTTGGTGAATGTCAGCAAAGCTTACTTGTGGGGTGGTACCATCAGGTGTTTGGAATAAAGCATTCCGGGAAACATTTTTAATGCCCTCTAAAACAGCTTTCGACAAACTTTGGGCTTGTACTTGTGGGTTTTGATATTCTCCTTCCCTGCTCAAGTGCTCTACAGTGAGATATGCTCGGCTAGCCTCCAATTGGTAGTTTTGTACTAATGTTTTGAATTGTTTTTTCCAAACTGATTCCCACAGAAGTAACTCTGTCAGTGATAGAAGGAGGGACATAACATGCCAGAGGTCATAGGGGACAAGCACATGAGTAGAGAAGGTAAACTGTATAAGATTTTTGAAATATGGGGAATATTGGCCAAAATCTTTGGAAATACAGCAGATTTCTCTGAGTTCAGTATAAGGAAAAGTTTTCCATTTTGGGGGGCACCCCCTTCTGTATTTAACTGGGGCAGCAAGGACATTTATTTCTTCAGCGAACTCCCAGTTCTTATCCAAAGCTTCTTCTCTTTTGATTTGAACCCAGGGATCCTCAAAATCACTATCTGTGAAAAATGCATGTATTATACGATTGGCTTTTCGCAAATATTAAAATGAATGCTATATGTGTTGTGTTAGAAAGAAATGCTGTATTAATTCTCTTAAGTACTATGTTAAATATAGTTTTGGGGTATAAAAATTGTGAAAATAAGAACTATGTTAGTGGGGTTTTTTTAAAGAAAGGAAAGAGGCACTCGCACCAGATAGCAGCCACAGGACACCTAAATCTTTCAGGGAAAAGAATTTATTGCTCTCGTATCAGAAGAAAAAACCTTCTTCCCGCCTCAAAGGTGCTGTTAAGATTTGGAGGAAGAAGTTGACGATGACCAGGAAGAATCCTGTATTTGAATGGAATTTATGCATCATGTATGAAGTGTATGAATATGCAATGGACTATTGTTCTTAAGGGTTAATCCTTTGTTAGCAGGGGTCCTTTCTTGGGCTCGTGATGCCCAAAAAGAGGTACCTGGATGTCCGTAACTCTTTGCTTATATTGTCTCATATTGTCCTAATTCAATTTGTCCAAATTGTTATTACTCTAATTGTGATACTATTTTTATAACCATTTTATTACTATTAAACTTGCAAAAATTTTAAAAACAAGTGATTGGCATTTGACACAATTTGGTAGCAGAGGATGGTTACTAACACCTCGCTGCCGGTGCTTTAGGAGAGTCAGAGTGGGGAAGGCGCGCCCTGCCATAATTGGCAGCCTTGCTCTGTTTCCCCTACTGGGATCAAGAGATGCAGGTTATGATCTGTGGACAAAAGGAGGCAATAAAACAAAGAGAAGGGAAAAAGGCTCCCTACAGTCGCAGTAATTGGCCCCCTAAGAGTAGTAGTGTGCACGAAGAACCCGGGAAGGAAATGGGATTGGTAAGTATTTCTCATGGGGGCAGGTACAGAGGAATGAATGTGTGTGAATGAGAGGCAGGCTGGTTGTCCCAGACCTGCCAAGTGAGTGCTGGAGTCTCCCATGCTGTGTTTCCATCTTTCCGCAAGGGAAGTGGCCAGTAAAGAGACAAAGTGAGTGTTAAGAGAGTGAAAGAATCCCCCAGGTTAACTGGGACTGGGTGTCAGGGAGGGGTTGGACCCCTTGGACGTAGGGAGCAATGTTTCCTAACCCAATCCACCAGGAAACGGGACAGGAGGGGACCCTAAAAACCTGCTGGGTTGAGGGATTTATATTCCAAGAGCATCCAAGAGCAGGGTTGAGCAGAATTCTGTCGGAGTGAGGATATGCCCTAGAACACTCAGGGAGGGACAACACAGCTTGATTGAGGGACGAAAATTTTACCGAACACTGTCTGGAGTTGGATAAGACAGCTAGACTGAGGGAAAAATTTTTGCCCAACAGGATCCAAGGTTGAACAACACAGCCATATTGAAGGATAAAAAATGCCCAAAAACATCCAGGGTTGGACAACACAGCAAAACAAATTAAATGCCCAAGAGCATCTGTAGTTGTACCACACCGCTGGGTTGAGGGAAAAATGCCCAAGAGCATCTGGGGTTGGACAACACAGCTGGATTGAGGGAAAATACCCGAGAGCATCTGGGGTTGGACAACACGGCAGGATTGAGGGAAAAATTGCCCAAGAGCATTTGGGGTTGGATAACACAGCTGGGTTGAGAGATATCCAATAGCACCGGGGCTGGCCAGTAACACCTGAACTTGTAATAGGTGATGTGAAAATAAAAGGTACCTTATTGTTGTTTCGTGGTGTGTGAGAGTGAGACACACACAAAGTCAGCCTCAACTTCCCGGGCGGGTGGGAAGGGGGAGGCAGTGGAAAGAGGAGTGAGTGACCTGCACACTCACTGTAGGATGTAGCTCCTGGGTAGGTGGGGACTTTTGGGACGAAGAGGAGCGAGTACCTGCGAACCAAGGTAGTGTTCCCTGGGCATATGAGGGGCCGTAGCTGAAGAGTGTGAAAGACATGCAGACAGCCTCACAGGTGAGCGGGCACTGGAGGCAACCAGAGTCAGGGCCCTTCTAGGGGGCCTGGTGACACTGAGACCTGGAGGTAAACCCCAAAGCGAAAGAGGGGGCCACAAGGACCTGTGATTTTCTAGCAATAAGGATCCACTTTGTGTCTTGAGGGTGTGAAGGAATGTGTGAAAGTGAATGAGGAATAAAAGTGAGTGAATGTAGACGAATGAAAGTATAGGTAATGTGGATTGCGCATTTTAAGCCTTACCATATCTCCTTGGAGGGAGGTCTATTGTATTGAAAAGCAGTGTGAGAAAAAGGGTTTTTTTGGGTGTAAGTAGTTGAAAGAAAAGTGGTATTTAAGCTGTTAGTGAAAGTGAGAAACAGAGGCAGGGGATGAATAGATAGAATATTGAAAAATGTCACAGAAATTCAGTAAGGTAGGTACAGGAAAGAAAAGCGGGAAAAATTACCAACAGAAATACCCCAAGATAGACCTTTGGGAGTTGTGTTAGCAAACAGAAATACAACTCCTTGCAAAATACAGGGTATGAAGAAGTTGATAAGAAAAAACATGCAAACTTGTGAATTACATAATTTAAAAAGAGCATTAGAATATTTAACACAAAAGAAAGGAGTTATATATTGATTTAAGGTATGCCTTTAGAGTAGCACATACCTTGAGACAAATTTAAAAAGGGAGATTATTTAATTCAAGAGGAAAAGGATTAGTACATGAGAAAATTATTTTCGAGATTTTAGAGGAATTAAAATTACCTAAGAGAGATAGCTATAGTACATATTGAGGGATACCAAAAGGAAAAGACCCGAGAAATAAGGGGAAATAATTTGGCAGATAAGGAAGCTAAAGATGCAGAAAAAAATGGTGCTGAAAGAGTTAATATTAAACTCCAAATGAAGAAAAATTGGAAATTCCAAAGTTTAGGGAAGCAAAAAATGAGGAATTAAAACAAGATAGCTAGCGAACAAGATAAATCGGGGGAAATATAAACCTCTTGATGGAACACAATTAGATAATAAAATGCTTACTAGGGAATAGCAGAGGACATGTATCAAAAAGCCCAGTGAGATACTCAGGCTTTGTGTGATCATTTTTTTAAGGAACTATGGGTGCATTGGTGTTTTTGGAGTAGAAAAACAAGTAACTGAAAGATCTATAATTTGCCAAAAGATAAATAAAAGGGTGATGAGAAAAACAACATGAGAAGGTCGTGAGTTAGCTCGTCGACCATTTCAAAGTATCCAAGCAGAAGTTTAGATTTGTTAAGCTCTAGATTTATTTGTAGAAACCGCTTAATCCAGAAGAAAAAGAGTATACCACATGCTGGGGAAGGGGGAGGTTGTAAGAAAATAACATTTTTGAAAGGCAATAAAAGAAAAACAGTGAAAGTATAAGGCTGGGAAGAAAATACTACTTCATCCATTCCCGTTTGTTTCCCCACTCGTTCGCAGCTGCACCACCCCCTCCCCCCAGCCCTTGTGCCGGCTCCGACACAGTCCGTCTGTCCTAGTTCGGCCGCCTGGCCCGCGGCCGCTCCGCTGGCCGCGCCGGGGGGTGGGACTCTGTCCTGCCGTGTGGATCGTGGTTACTGCGCTGATCGCACTGAAGGGGGGATCCCGTCTGTCCCATCCCCGGCTGCCTTGACTCTGTCGGCTCCCGCCGCTGCAGCCGGGGTCAATCGCCTGCTTTGTCTGTGCCGGATCAGACACCGTGAGCCGTGTGGTGGCGATCCACTCTCCAGCTCGGTCTGCACCGGAACAACCTCCTCGGGCGCTCCCGGTTGCAGACCCCACCTTTGGAGGATCCAGACCCTGAGCTGTGCCGATCCCCTCGGGCGATCCCGGCTGCAGACCCCGCCTTTGGAGGACCGAGACCCTGAGTCATGCCGAGTCTCCACCTCCTGCCCTGAGCTCCGTTCCCTTGGTAACCACAGCTCCGGCTGCTCAGGGAAACTCTCTAAAAGAATCACTTTATCGAAACACTAAAAGTTCAGTTAGAAGAAAGCCCTCTCCTGATTCTTCCTAAAAATACAGGAGAAAGGCTATAGAAGATAAAAATCCAAAAAGAATGGGATAAAAAGATTGGTCTATTTCCATTAAGAGAGGTTCTCATAGGAGGGGACGGATCAGCATTTGTAAATGCTCCTTTGACTTCGTCTGAGGTCTGAAATTTTAAGAAATAAATAAAAGGGATAATTGGAGGATCCCATAGGCATAGCTGAACAATTAGACCGATTTTTAGGTCCAAACATTTATACTTGAGAAGAGATGCGGTCCGTAATGAAAATAATATTTTTCTCAGGAAGAAAGGCAATTAATCAGAGCAGCTGAAATAAAAGCTTAGGAAAAAGATAATCCGCAGGGACCCCCAGAGAAGACAAAATGTCAACTGTACCTCCTGAGTGGGGCTAAAATAATGAGGAGGGGAGTAAACACATGAATAATTATCATAATTCGAAAGGCTAAAACAAAAGGTTTTTGAGGGACAGCTTTTAGAGGGGAAAGAAGAAACTCCAACTAAATAGATAAACAAACTTAAGAGAAATAGGAAAATGGTCCTAAGTAAGCGGAAGATCTGAAAACCTTTAAAGAGATGGGCGCATAGGAGGAATAGGGAGGTCATAGGCTCTAATTTTTTTGGGGGGGACAAATACCATCTGGAGCCTGTGATAACTTTAAAAGTGGGTCCCCAAGAAGAAGAATTGGAATTTGTAATAGACACAGGGGCAGAGAGAACCTGCCTGTTAAATGTTCCAAAAGGTTATAGTGTGAGCAAACATATAGTGAAAGTAACAGGGGCAAAAAGAGAAAGTTTTACATTTCTGGTTATTAAAGATGTGGTAATTGAGGGAAAAAACTAAAATTTAGATGGGAGAGGTCTTATTGGTCCCAGGGGCAGGTAGCAATTTATTGGGAAGTGTCTTACATGTGCAATTAAGAATAGGAGTTATACCAGAAAATATGAAAATGACAGCTAGAGTTTTAAAATTAGGCCAAGAGGATGAAGAAAAAAAAAATCAACAAAGAAGTTTGGGCTGGAGAAGGAAATAGGGGAGGATTAAATATCGACCCCATAAGGATTACAATTGAGAGAGAAGATTGTCCCATCCGTGTACGTCAGTATCCTGTATCTTTAGAAAGACTGAAGCCAGTAATAGAAGGACATATAAAGGATGGAGCATTAGAACCTTATATGTCTCCTCATAATATCTGTATTCCCCTAGTAAAGTCTGATGAGAGGTAAAGACTAGTACAAGATTTAAGAGAGGTTAATAAAAGAACTCAGACTCACTACCCAGTGGTAAAATATCTTAGACAATAAATAAAAGTAGCTAGAAACCCAACCATAAGAAAATCTCAAGAATTTTATTCCTTCTCCCTACCTCTTCAAAGAGGGAGATCGGAAAATCACCTAAATTATTGAAATTATAGATTGAGGGGTACACACAGGTCTCAAAATTTGTGTATGAAAAGAATTGACAGAAGGAGATTATATAAAACAGACCAAGGAAGATATTGTTGAATTATAAGAGTTAAGTTAAAAGTAGTCTAAGTTCCAGCTTTAAGCTTACCCTTGTTTGAAAAATCTTTTATCATTTATACATAAATACAGAAAATGGAGTAGCTCATAAAATTTGAATTCAGGAGTAAGGAAGAGTAAAAAAATATCTAGTAGCTTATGTTATAAACAAAAATCTGCCAATTTTTTTTGTGAGAAAAGGGTTACAAAGACTAGTCAGACCAGAGTTGCTGCCAGGGTTGCAGCCACCTTTTTGTTATGATAATTACAAATCGTTGTTGTTAATAGTTGTTTTTGTGTCGGTAAAAGCCCTGGCTGGGGCTGAGTTAATGGCTCTTCTCTGGGACAGTGAAGGGCGGGGACCTCCCCAAACAGTGAGGAGAAGAGGGGTAGGAGGGGGAGGGACATGCAAAATAACCCCAGGACCAGCATGCGATGAGAGGCTACTGCTCCGAGCTTGCTAAAAGACCCCCAAAACGGCGAGCCAATATAGAGTTGAGAGATTGGGGTGTTGTCTGGACGTGAAGAATGGAGTACTGAGCCTGCAGAGATGTTGAACACCTTTGTGGTCCCTCACCCTGAGTACGGGGGTCTTCCCGAGGCCGGGACCCGGAGATCTTCCCGAGGCCGGGACCCGGAGAGGAAAGTGGCGGTCATCAACATCTGAGTCACGCTCAAAAAGGCTTCCACGAGGATTGTACCCCCAGCTCTGCCCCTAGTGGATAAAGCTGCACATATCCTCCTCGTCACCCTGGGAGAGACGACGGAGACTGCAGACCTGTCGACCTGCCCAATCTTAAGCTGATTGAAATAAACAGGGTCAGGAGACTTCTTCTCCTTTTTAATGCCTTTATTAAAAGTGATCAGCTCAGGATTGGTCAGCTCGGCGGGGCTGCAGTCTCCCGTCGTCTCTCCCAGGGCGACTCAGAGGAGGAGGAGGAGGAGAAGCACAGCTCTGTCCACTAGGGGCAGAGCTGGGGAATCAAGTCCTCGTGGGAGCCTTAAAGGCGTGGTGATCCCATTCGATGTTGATTTTGCTGGCTGTCTTAGCCGGCCCTCATCTCCGGGGACGACTCCTATGGTCAGGGCGAGAGGGACTCCGAAGGTGTTCCACATCTCTGCAGGCTCAGCACTCGGCTCCTCACGTTCAGACATCACTCCAGTCTCTCAACTCTTATTTGGCTCGTTGTTTTTGGGGTTCCTGCACGTTTGGAGTAGGGGTCCCACAGCATGCTGGTCCTTGGAGTCACTTTGCATAGCCCCCCCAACCTTCTCAGGTCTCGTCACCCTTCTGGGAAAAGTACACCTTAGCCTCGGGCAAGGCTCTGCTAATACAAAAGGAGCGATTAGCCACAACGACCCGTGATTACAATAACAAAACACGAAGAACTTCGGCAGGGACAGTGATCTGGCTGCCTTTTTGTAACTTTTTCTCACAAAAAAAATATTAACCGAATTTTTGTTCATAACAGTTAATGTTTCCAAGGCTGAGGTCTTGGGGATTGACCAAGGGGGGAGAGTTCATGGGATGCTACAGTGGACTTTCACAGGTAGCCTCCCTACCTTGGTAGCAATGTCTGTCCACTCTTCAGCAGCCCAAATTGGTTTTCCTCTATGCTGCCAGTTAGCCTTTTTCCACCTCTCCAGCCATCCCCACAGAGCATTGGCTACCATCCATGAATCAGTGTAGAGGCAGAGCTTTGGCCACTTCTCTCTTTTGGCAATGTCCAGGGCCAGTTGAACGGCTTTGACTTCTGCAAGCTGGCTTGATCTACCTTCTCCTTCAGTGGCCTCTGCGACCTGCCATGTGGGGCTCCATACAGCTGCTTTCCACTTCTGGTTCATCCCTACGATGCGACAGGAACCGTTAGTGAAAAGGGCGTAGCGTGTTTCCTCTGCTGGCAGTTGGTTATATGGAGGAGCCCCGCGTCACTGGTTTATGGTCGTCATCTGTGAGACCAAAGTTTTCCCCTTCAGGCCAATTTGTAATTACCTCCAAAATCCTAGGGCGATTCAGTTTACCTATACGGATGCGCTGTGTGATAAGAGCAAAACACTTGCTCCATGTAGCACTCATGGTGGGTGGAAGGAACCTTGCCTTTGAACATCCACCCCAGTATCAGTAGTCGGGGTGCCAGGAGGAGTTGTGCTTCTGTACCAATCACCTCTGAGGTGGCTTGGACTCCTCCATAGGTAGCCAAGATTTCTTTCTCTGTTGCAGTGTAGTTGGCTTCAGAGCCTCTATAGCTTTGACTCCAAAATCCCAGTGGTCGACCCCGAGTCTCCCCAGTCACCGTCTGCCAAAGGCTCCAGGACAAGCCATGGTTCCCAGCTGCAGAGTAGAGCATGTTCTTCACCTCTGGTCCCATCCTGACTGGGCCAAGGGCAACCGCATGAGCGATCTCCTACTTATTCTGGTAAAAGGCTTGTTGCTGCACAGGGCCCCACTGGAAATTGTTCTTCTTGCAGGTGACAAGGTAGAGAGACGGCTCACGATCTGACTGTACTCAGGAATGTGCATCTTCCAAAAGCCTATGGTGCCTGGGAAAGCCTGTGTCTGTTTCTTATTGGTGGGTGGAGACATTGCTGTGATCTTGTTGATGACATCTGCAGGAATGGGACGCTGTCCATCTTGCCACTTTACTCCTAGGAACTGGATCGCATGAGCTAGTCCCTTGACTTTGCTCTTTTTGATGGCAAAACCAGCTCCCAGGAGGACTTGGATGATTTTCTCTCCTTTCTCAAACACTTCTGTGGCTGTGTTTTCCCACACAATGATGTCATCAATATATTGCTGATGTTCTGGAGCCTCACCCTTTTCTAGTGCACTCTGCATCAGTCCATGGCAGATGGTAGGACTGTGCTTCCACCCCTGGGGCAGTCAGTTCCAGGTATACTGCACTCCCCTCCACATGAAAGCAAACTGAGGCCTGCATTCTTCTGCCAGAGGAATGGAGAAAAATGCATTGGCAATATCGATAGTGGCATATCACTTTGCTGCCTTGGACTCAAGCTCGTACTGGAGCTCTAATATGTCTGGCACAGCAGCGCTCAGTGGTGGAGTCACTTCATTCAATGCACAATAGTTCACAGTCAATCTCCATTCTCCTTCAGATTTTCACACAGGCCAAATGGGGCTGTTGAAGTGTGAGTGAGTCTTGCTGACTACCCCTTGCCTCTCCAGCTCTCTGATCATCTTATGGATGGGAACCACAGCATCTCGAGTGGTTCTATACTGTCAACGATGCACTGTGGATGTGACAATTGGCACCTGTTGCTCTTCTCCCGTCACAAGTCCTACTGTAGATGGATTCTTGGACAGCCCAGGCAAGGCGTTCAACTGCTGGATGCCCTCTGTCACTACAGCTGCTATCCCAAATGCCCACCTGAGTCCTTTTGGGTCTTTGAAATACCCACTTCGGAGGTAGTCTATGCCCAAAATACATGGGGCCTCTGGGCCAGTCATAATAGGATGCTTCTTCTACTCATTTCCAGTCAGGCTCACATCAGCTTCCACCAAAGTGAAATCCCGTGATCCCCCTGTCACACCAGCAATAGAAACAGATTCTGTCCCCACATGTCTAGATAGGATTAATGTGCATTGCGCACCAGTGTCGATCAAAGCTTTATACTCTTCTGGTTCACATGTGCCAGGCCAACGAATCCACATGGTCCAGAAAACACAAATTTCCCTAGCCTCTACCTGGCTAGAGGCAGGGCCCCTCTAAACCTGGTTATCCTTCTTTCCTTGGGCATATGTCTTGGAGGTTCCTTCAAGGGGATCGAACATGTCATCATCATCATACCTGGCAGTTCGGCTATGGGCAACTGGAGCTGCTTTCCTTTTGATGGAACTTCCTCTCTGAGCCCTGTCTTCCTTCAATTCACGCACTCGTTGTGCCAGAGCAGCAGAAGATTTTCCATCCCATCTCCTCATGTTTTCTCCGCAATCACACAGGAAGAACCACAGCTCAGCTCATGAGGTGTACCTACTCTCTTAATCTGAGGAACATCTGCATTGGGTACCAGAATCTCTGATCTGTACTGCTGAGATTTGGAGAAGGTCTTCTTTAATCTCCTCTCTGAGCCTCTTGTGATTTTCCTCTATCTTGTCCTCTAATATCTGCAGACATGTTTCCACTGCTGCAATTCTGGCATGTGTTGGGCCATTTACAGCATCTGCTTATGCTCGGAGCTTCCTTGCCATATCAAGCACAGTCTCATCCCTGTCATCCCGCTTCACTATGGCTAAAGCAGAAGCATATTTATGAGGCCCAAGTCATATAAGTTTTCGCTGCATCACATACATGCATGGTACCAAGTCTGGATTCCTAGTTGTTATGTCATCTGAGAACATAATCTCTGACACTGCCATTTCTCTCAGGCATTGGATCCCTTGCTCTATGGTCTTCCACTGAGTTTGCTGCATATAAAGATCATCTGCACACAGGTATCTTTGTGCAACACTTCCCAGGACCTGTGCCCAGAGGCTGTGAAGATTAGCCCCCCTCATCATTCCTTGGTCGATGACAGGATCATGTGACAGGGATCCCAAATGCCTCGCTTCAGTGCCATCCAGAATTGTATCCTTACCTGCAGCATCTCAAAGAGGGATTAACCAACTAATTATGGATTCATCAGGTTGTCGAGGGTAATCCTTCCTTAGTTCACAAAGGTCCTTCAGGGAAAAGGACTCAGTATTGGCTTCTTATCTTGCACCTGATGCTTTGACTCCAGATTTTATGTCAGGATGCATTGAGGTTCCTTCCCCTGCATCATCATCATCATCCACTGGTCGATTGGTCTTGTCCGTGCATTTTCCACTTCTAGTGCTGGTAGCAACAGCCATTGGTTGAGGCTTGTTGTCTGGTTTAGCTACTGGCTTAGGCTCACTATCTAGTTTGGCTGCTGGCCTTGAGCCTGGGGTGTTGGCTGTAGCCTGAATGACTGGGTGAGCTGCTGATTTATCTCCCTGCCCCCCTGCCTCTGTCTGCTGCCCTAGAGTATCTAGCAATGTGCAATAAGCATATGCCAGGGCCCAGCTCGCTGCAATGATCTTTTTGTCCTTAGGTGTCGCAGTTGAGGCGGTCACGACACAAAGCAGAGACCACAAGCAGTCTCAGTTGGCAACACTTTATTAGTGAAAATGGCTGATCTTTTATACACTTTCCAGTTGTTTACCCTTCTTCTACCTTAACTATTGGCCACAATAAATCAATACCATGCTATTGGTGAAAAGTTACTCTGACTCCACCTAACTTTCTAAAAATGCTTCTTCCAGCTGCAGAATGCTCTTATCTTTCTTCTCTCGATCTCCTTGGTTACGGCCTTGGAGAAAGCTCCTTATCAGCTTCTTCTCCTTATTTCTCGCTCCTTTAGCTAACAGGCCCGCTGCTAGCCCCTTCTACACTTAGGGTCATCCTGGTACTTCTCTTTCAGGTATTTCCCCACCTCAGCTGGGCTCTGAATTTGTTCATGGGGAAAATCCCAGACTATAGGGTCAGAGAATTCCTTCAGGATTTGTTCCATATCCTCCCATTTCCCACACCACTCAGGATTTTCCACACCTGGGCCTACTCCCGAGTCAGGGGTCTCATCAGCCCATCTAGAAATCTCAGCCCTCATTCTAGAGAAGCTGCAGACTGTATAGAGGAAGCTTACCAGATTGAATACAAGAAAGATGGTCTCTTTAACATTCAGGGGAAACTGAACATTCTCCAATAGTGATGTAACAGATTCAGAGGAGAAGAAGGAAAGCAAAGGCTGAAAAGCCTCATCCCCTGCTCCTCCTCTAACAAACTGGGTGCATAACCATAGCCATGAACCATTCATACCTGGAACAGACCCCAGCATGTATATAAACTTCTTACAAATCATTACCACCAAGCCCAGCAAGATAGCTATTCTAGTCACTGCCCCTCTGCTGTAAAAACTATGTATTAAGGACAATACTAGAGCTATTTCTAGATAAGAAAATAAACCTAGGGACCATAGAGGTTTTAAGATCTCAGAAAAACCTAGGGACCAGAAATGCATGCAAGCCTTCACCCCAATAGACATTATGAATTCAAAAAGCATGGCTATTAACTGCTTTACACAAATACAAAGTAACAGCAACCAAAATGCAGTCAAAACAGGGTTTTTCCACTCTCTATCGAGCCCCATGCATTGGGCATCAAATTTTGTCCCGGTTTAGAGCAAATTTGGGAGAAAACCTCCAAAAGAGGGCCCCTCCAGAAAGCAAACACACAGGGCTCCTCCCCCCAACCAGTTCAGGAAGGATTCCTCAGAGAGAAGTGGAAAGAACCTATTTATTTAACAGGCACAGCACCCCCCAGCACACAAAATGAACAATACTGGATTACACCACTCTTTCACCACTCTGAAAAAGATGACAAATTCAGAAAGTCTCTCTTGGGGGTGGTTGCTCTGTTATCAGTCCCTCCGGTGCTGGGGTGGCTGCTGTAGCCACAAGGTGCAAACTCTTGGGGTTTCCCAGGTCCCAGTCCGGAGCAGTCTCGAGGAGGTCCAAAAAAAGGGAAAGGAGAAACAGTCCAGGGAAAAATTCAGACTGCTTAGCTAAGCTAACTAATGAGCAGAAGCAAAAAGCAAGAGCAAAGCAGGAGCAAAGCAGAAGCAAGACCGAGAGCAAAGCAAAAAGCCAAGCAAAAATCAAAAGCAGCACTATGTACTGCCCTGTCTGTGTCCCACCAGCCATGGGGGAGCGGCTGATAGCAAAACCAAAGCAAAACATTCACTCTTTAGAGCCAGTCCTGAAGGCACAGAACATAATATCCAGCATAAGCAGAACAGACGAATGGGGATACAAGCATCATAACATCACCCTAGGACACTTTACTATAGTTTTAATGTATAATTTTCTTTTAATATAATATAGATCATAAAATAATAAATCAGCCTTCTGAAACATGGAGTCAAGATTCTCATCTCTTCCCTCATTTTGGGCACCCTCAAACACCACCACGGTGCCTGTTGTGTTACTTGTCTATTGTGCATTCTGTGTATTTTTGGCATCTCGTGTTGCATGTCTTTTGCCCTAGTGATTCGAAGGACCTGTCAGAAACGCTGGGCATCATTCTTAGCATCTCCACATTCCTTGGCCCAGTGCTGATACCATATAACCTTTGACTTGGGAGCTCGGACAGGCATCAGAATCCTATCTGTCTTTAGATTCATCCAGTCAGATATCTTTTAAGGTCTTGTTCTGAGCTGTTATCGACAGCTGTGCACATCAATGATCATTTATAGCAGATTAGGACTTGTAAGAATGTGAAGATAGAGGATTCCAATCATAGGATTCTCAGGCATCCATTTTGAGGCTCTTGCAATAAGTTGTTCTGTTAACATCCTCTTTCTTCGGGGTTCTCTGAGCCTACTTGGCTCACAGTTGCTCTTACCTTGGTCATCTTCTTCCATATTCTTTTGGTCCTTGCGGTCATTCTTCTTGGCGAGAGTTTTGTCTCCCTGTTGTGTCCCCTTGTTTTTCATGTCCTCTGTCACAGGTGCCTGCATATATTTGTCCTGGAGCTGCTCTGCACTGCTGAATAGTCTGGGTGTAGGTGTAATGGGACAAGTGCTGGGGACTTGAACTTTGTAATGTAGTGTGTTGTTGGACTCTAGGTGCTATTCTTAGATTGACACAAGATGTTTGGAACTGTTAAGTTATCCTGCAGCCCTTTGAGTTTTGTCTTAACTTTCTTTCAGATGCAGATGGATTAAATCCGTGGCAGAGCACCCCATCCCGTGTGAGGAGGCTCCCCCAAGAAGGTCAGTCACTGTCTTTGCAGAGGAAGTGTAAATGGTGACTATGTTACAGCACTCTTCTTTGTCTTTTTTTTTAGGAAGTAAAGCTAGATAGCAGTCAAGGTAAGTGGGCATGGTCAGCAGTGACCAGTGGACAGAAGCAATTGTTTTTGCTCAGGTCTCAATTTCTGGTGCAACTCTAAGCATCCACTGTTGTTTTTTTATTTTAGGTGGTCCACTTGCAGGATGTCCTGGCCCAGGATGCCAAAGGCCAGGTGGGTGCAAGCTTAAGGTATAGGTGTGGCATACTTGTCGGACTGGGGAGGTTGTGTTTTCACAGAATCTCAGCATGTTTTTTGCCTGTGTTTGTTTGCAGGTGCTGCTGCTGCTCTAGGTGTGCCAAGCAACAAAGACAAGCAGGTGAGTCGGCGTTTAGGCAGGGTGAGTCATAGGTGAGCATTGGGCAGCAGCATGGTCAGCATGTACCTTTTCATTTTGCAGTTATCTGGGCAGACTCTGGAATCAAATTAAGATTTGAGGTGAGCTGGGACAGTGATGCGGAGGAGTCACGGGGATTACTCTTTTGGAGGGTGATAGTCACATTTTCTGTTTTGTTGTCTTAGATACCGTGAGGAGGTGTGGAGCTGAAGTTTGGAAACAACAGCACTGAAGCAGATGCAGAGAACATCTCTACATCCATGTCCAATCGAGGATGGATTTTGTCCGCTCGTCTTCCCAAAGCTAAGTGTTGGGGCCAGTAGTTGGGAGAAGGGGAAAAACCTTTAGAGTCACAGGAAGGAATTTGAAGTTAGCTTAGAGGAGAGCGCTGTAGTGAGACGGGCCCCTCAGATATAAAGGGAGAGGGTTTCTCCTCAGCCTCACTAGAGGCTTCACCGGGCAGGGCAGTTCTGACCCATCTCTGCGTTTTTGTGAGTTTTGCATCATCAGCCTTTTTCGAATCATGATGTTGTGGATCTTTTTGCTCAAGGAGCTTGCCTTCAGGTCCGGAGCTATAACCACAGTCATCCAGCAGTCATTTCTTCCTTCTCTAGGCCTCCTGAGCTTCTCGAGCATCCTCTTAACTGCTTTGGCACTAACTTCTTGTAAGGGGTTACATTTCATCATGTGCTATTGCCATAAAGCTTTCTTTCCTTTGGCATCGTCAGCCTCTGTCTCATCTTGGGCTAGGAATCTTGCCTCCATAACATGAAACTGCCAGGCAGTTTCCACTTGTGTGTGTTATGTATTCTGTGTCTATGTTCTGTAGTTTGTGTCCCTTGTCTTCTGTGTCATAGGCCTTTGTCTCATCTTGATGCTTTATTGCCATCGTTCCGGGCCGTATCGGCTGTACTCTACTCATGTACTTTCCCGGATTGTGTTTATTCTGGCATCTTTACCTTTTTACTGTTTGAGACATGAAGAAGTACATGAGATGCTCTCATCCATCTTCCTTCTCAGCTTTGGTAGTGCCTTCTTTGCCATTCTCTTGGACTTCTATAGGGAGCGTATTAAACCCTCCTCACGTGACTACAGTAGTTCCATAAGTTCCATCTTCTCAAAGCGTTTAAGGCTCAAGAATTAATCTTTCAGAAAGATATCTCAATTCCTCATTTATATTGTACCTAGGTTCTCCTATGTTGTATGTACCTATGTTGGCTTGTATTGTATGTACCTATATTGTGCCACTCATGCTTAGAGCTGCCCTGCCCTGGCACGTAGTCACAGTAAGGTAGAACAGTTATACAACTTTACAATTAATCTCTTTTCTATGGGGTTTTGGGTAGAAAATTTGTGGGCTCAGAATGGGGACAACTTCTAGCTGTCAGATAGCCACTTGTTGACTGCCTCCCTTTGTCTTGCAGGTCCCTGAGGCGGATTCGTATCTCTGCGGTCACCAACACTACTGATTTTCCCGGAATCTACTGTTCAAAGTTGAGGACCAGCAGCCAGAAGATGTGTCGAAGCATCTTCTTCAGTGTAGTGTTTCAAGTAAGGGTTGCAGTCAGTATGTAAGCTGAAGATTGTGTGACTGCGTGTGATAGCGTGTGACGGTCTGTGAGAGTTTGTGTCTATCTGTGTCTACTTGTGTGAGTGTGTGCATTGACTGGTTCTAACCTTGTGTGTATGACTTTTGCCTTTCAGGTTTTTCAACTAATTTTTAAATTTAGAATAAAAAATCCCCAGCCGGGGGTTTGGTTTCCCCCCCCCCCCCCCCCGCGGGGGTTTTTTTATCCCTTGGTCCCAGCCAGTCTGCGAGGTGACGTTCATCGCCAAAGTTCAGGTGCCGACCGTCCCAGGACCGGGGTTTTCGTCAGGTAGGAGGATTTTTTTGAGGCTCCCAGGAGCCTTGTTCCCAAGGAGCCATGATGGCTGGGGTGTAACGGAGCAGTTGAGATGAGAGTGATGGTGAGTTTGCGTGTAATCTGAAGGAGGTGTGCGTGGTGGATGAGTGTTGTTTTCTGTGTGCTGTTTTTGTTTTGGGTTTCATGTAACAATAAAACAAAATGTAATGAACTTTTCAGAAATAGAAAAATGGTTATATTGCGTTAATATGTATTTGGCTTGTATTGCTCTGTATTGTTCTGTATTTGCATTTGCTGCTGTATTTCCATGTATTGCCTTGTATGTAAACTGGACTTGTACCAGTGTGATTATGGATTGTATTTGTACTTGCATTTATATCTGTGCTTGCATTTGTATACATTGTTTCCATGTGTTTTGCTGAAGCATAAATAAAAACATTCATTCAATAAAGATCAATTCACCCTGATAACAATACCGTCTGCCCTCTTCACCCCGCTTCCCTTTTGGCTCCTGTCTTTCTTTTGTGTGGTTTAGTAATTTTTTTCACTGTATTTCTTGCTTTGCTTCTCATTTTACTTTTCAGTCTATTCCTCACTTTATTTTTATATTTCTAACTTTATTTCTGTCTGTCTCTGTGTCTCTCTAACTCTGTCACTGTGTTTCTAACTCTCTTTGCTTCTCTATTTCCTTCTATTTATGTGTTTCGCTCAAACTCTATTTCTTTTTCTGTTTTTCTACCTCCATTTCCCTATTTCTCTCTATAGTTTATACTTTATACTTTATTTCTTTTTCTCTCTAGCTTTAACTTCATTTTTCACTCTATTTTTTCTTTAACCCTAACTCTATTTCTTTTCTCTCTAATATTATTTCTCTCTCTAACTTTTTCTCTTTTTCTCTCTAGCTTTATTTCTATTTCTTTTTCTCTCTCCAACTTTATTTCTAACTTTCTTTTCCTTTCTAGCATTAAAATAAAAAAGCAGCAGTACAAACTGTCAGGCTCCCAGGGAGTAAAAAAATAAAAACTTCAAATAATGATTTAAAGAAAAATATTTACTCCCCGGGAGCCTGAAATTTTCTACTGCTGCACCAGACATATAGTTTTTCTTCTTTTTTATACATAGTGTATATAGGGCCCCTAAGTGTACTGCTCCAGATGGGAGTGACATACTTAAGCTGATTAACCACTGCATCAGTATTCCCATCTACAGTCTCAGTTGTCTCAGTTAAATGAGACAACTAAGACTTAATTGGATCATTATTTAATTAGATAAACAGGCAATCTTTCACCAGTGCTATCACTCATCATCAAGTCCAGCCCTCACACAAACCCCATCGCACTGCATCCCACCCGGGACACCTCTCCTTGCACCTGCGCCCCAGCTGCGCCCCCCCCCCGCCCCGTGCACTGGCCCCTGCCCCCCCCGGCGTGTCATCACCTGGTCAACGTGCAGCGCAGCCCACGCACCGCCCCTGGCCTGCCCGCGCACCGCACCCCACGCCGCCCTGTGCACCACCCTGCACGCGAACCGCCCCCTGCCGCACCCCTGGGCCGCATCATCATGTCATGGTGCATCGCGCCCCCCACCGTCCCCGTGCATCATCATCGCGACGTCACGACACACCGACCCCCACCCTGCCCCATGGTCATCGCGTCAGTATGGCACACTTACCCCCCACGCCACACCCCTCGCACCGCCCCCAATGCCCCGACAAAGACACCAAGATTTAGCCGCCTTCCTAACTGACTGATCACAATTCCGCGCCTTCCAGTGTGGGAGAACTGGTAGTAGAATCACCGGCACTGGGGACGCACGGGAGGCACTCAAATAACCCCAGGAACTGGCAATATCGTCTCGAGCCCAGAATCTGCCATCTTTGACCAGAATCACGTGACGCTGACATACAGCCGCAATAGTTGCCCCGACTACGTGACTACATAGGCGACGCCATATTTTAAAGTTAGGGTTAGGGAGCTTTGAAAACTGCATCTTTGAATCTGATCCTATTTTTCTGGCAAGTCTTCAACTGCATTTTGTTACTTGACTCTATCTCAGTAAATATGAACTGTAATGGGTTAAAACTTTAAGTTTGTTCATCAAAACTGACAACGCTATTCCAGTAAGACTGTTGCACCTCTAGTTTGTTTAAGTAAATTTCCAGACTTTAAAGGATGAGAAAGGTGAAACCAAAAGGACAATAGGTTTCACAAACATTTGTTTATCTGTTTAGTAAACTGTTAATATGGGTGGGGGGGTTTGCTATGATTGATAACACAGTATCAGCTTATCCGCTCAGTAAACCTAGGATTCCAGGAACTCAGCAGATTGAGCCTAAAAATTCCAGGAATCAGACAAAGGAAAATTACCAACCTTCATCTTCAGACCTCCGGGAGGTGGACTATGACCACCTAAACACAAAAGAAGAATACGCAGAGTACTACACATCAACCCGGAAAAAGGACTGTATAAGAACTCCACGGAAAATCAGGAGGGTGTGACAGTGGCGGAGCGGAGACTCCCCTGTCGCCCAGCGCTGATTTGCTTATTGCTTTGCCCGCTGTAATCAATAAATTCTCAATTGGTTTTACTTGGCATATTGTCGGCTCAATTTATAACATGAACTATGTGGTGATCTTGTTACTAAAGAAACGTTGCCAATCTCCTACCCCTGTTGCCTTATAAATGGTGGCACACTATCTTGTGCTGTTCAGAATAAAATGAATGAAAGGAATGGAGAGCCAGAAATCAAAGGATTGCAACTGGTAGGCAGTCAGCATTAAACTGTTAAGAAATGTTAGGACTATTTAAGACACCATTTCTAAGATTTTCTTTCCACATCCAGAACACACCTGTGGAATACAGTCTTTCCTTGAGTCTGGGAGAAGAGGAACAAAAACCCACAGGGAACATTAGAGTTTCACTTTGTAGCTTTGAATATTTTATTAACAAACACCATCCTATTTATTTCTACTTAATTAATTTTATAAATATCTGTTTTGTGAACTTCAAATATGGGATTATTTCATATTAACTGTATGAGTCATAGGTTATGGATTTGTAAGAAATAGTTGTATTATTATTGTTTATTATGTACATATAAGGTTTTTTCCCAGAACAAATCAGATTTTGACTTCTGATACTAGCTGTTTGTTTACCATAAGGGAAGCAGTAAGAGCAAAAAAAAAAGGCAGCTGGAATGATGTAGCAGGCTGAATTGCTGCTAGTATAGTCCAGGGTAAGGAAGCAAAAAGGATTTTGCATAATATCCACAGATGTTTTATTCAGCCGCGCAGTGAGATGTTCAAGTCACACACACACACACACACACACACATGGAGGGTCTAGCTTTTTCTCCCCAGGGGCCTGGGGGCTGACCCTGGTCTCGGGGCAGTACAAAGATAAGGGCCAGTCAGGGAATAGGGAGGAGTGGCTCCGGGACATAGGAACAGACATAGCAACAGGGGAAAGAGCCAATGAGGTCTAACAGCTTTTTGAGGGAAGCTTCTTGAGTCTCCCAAAACCAGGGAATGCCCCCCCAGGGTGTCCACAGAATGAATCTATGCTTTTTGAGAAACCTTACCCTTCAGTTGAATGACTGTTACCCTAAAGCAGGACAAAATATTTAAACTGGTTTTACCTTTATGGAGAGATGAAACCTAAACCCAAAAATTTTTCCAAATGTTTTGGGAAACTGCAGTGCAGTATTTGCATTCACAGAAACTACTATTCAAGGTAATATATTATGATGTCAGTTCAATACTTTTCTGAATCTACTTTTCTATAACAAAAAGGAGAAAAATAACTTCCTATTATATTTGTTCTATACTACAGTGAAAGAGCGGCTTGTGTTCTGAACATAAATTGTATAGATATTGTAATTTGGACTAAAACGAAGCTTTAAAGATAATAAAAAATATGTCGTTTCACAGGGACAAAAATTTTCAACCAAATGGCATAGACAAAACCATTGAAACAGCATGGCAACCAAGTCAGATGCACTTTAAGATGAAAAGTAGAAACTTCATTTTCTCCTTCACTATGTCTGAAATTAAGTAACAGTTGATACCATATTGTATTATTTCATGACTCATACAGAACATTCTAATTATCAAGAAGGGATGCATCTGATTTCAATAAAAATTTTCAAAAGAAACAAGATTTGAGTCCACTGTAGATATTGGTCTGTACCTGGCAGTACAGTTTGCCCTACAGATGTAATCAAGTGTTTGACCCTCTGAAATTCAGGTAAATTTATTTCAGTACAGTCTAAGAACTGTGGGAAGTAAGATAACTCCATAGACAAACACATTGATTCATGGTGAAAGATACAGCAGTTTTAACAAAATCAATTTTGATGCCGTTACATGTTATTTTCTGCAAGGGTCACTTCTTTGATCTCAGGCTTAGGTGGCAAAGCCCTATTGTATACTTTTGCTTAAACTCTTTCATCACCACACAGGGTTTGTTCTTCTGTACTGCCTGGGGGGATGTGCTGTCCAAGTCTAGATGCTTCCTGGGGAAGAGCTGGCATATAGAAAGCAATGTTGTAGATGGTGCTAACAATTCAGCATGAATAATGGAAAACCTTCTTCCTGTCCCTGTGCTACTTATACACACAGAAATAGCCTCAGTGTCCTGTGGATGTTTATTAATGTCACTGGTGTCAGCATTATCCTTTACTTAAATATAAGGCACACTTTTAAGACTTGTTTTTGTCCTAGGTTGACTATATGATGCTTTTATCCCCAATCGTCTTGTTCTGTTTATGGTGAATAATAAGTTTTGCACCTTTAAGACTTGTTCCAGAGAGTGAAGGGGGGAGAGAAGAAGTGTGCAGTTTGTTTTCAGACACTGCACTCACTCCTCCACATTCCTGCTCCTGGACTGAGTTGTCTGCGGATGGATAGACAGCAGGACAGAGCTCTCCTTTGTTTTAGTTAGTTTTAGGTAGCTGAGGCAAAGAAGTTTCCTGAACTGTGTTTTTTATTTCCTTTTTTTTTTTGGACCCGTTTAAACCTGCTCTGGACTGAACACCCAGAAGAGCACCGGCAGCTCACACCTGTGGCCCACTGAGCTGGGCCTGGGCCATGGCATTTCCAACACTGGAGGGACTGATAAGAGAGTGAGTGAGCTGAGCTGCAACCTGGGGAGGGGACTTTCTGAGTTTGTCATCTCTTTTGGAGCAGCAAGAGGTTTTATTGTTTAATATTGTTTAGGTTTTACTGTTTAATAAACAGGTTTTTTCTACTTTTCTCCAAGGAGGTATTTTCTCCCAAACCGGTTGGGGGGAGGGGCCAATTGAATCTGCTTTCCTAGAGGAGCCCCTTTGGAGGTTCTCTCCAAAATTTGCCCTGAACCAGGACAGGGCAAACGGATGTTTAGGACATGTCTTGCGGATGTTTATTAATGTCACTGGTGTCAGCATTATCCTTTACTTAAATATATGGCACACATTCAAGACTTATGTTTTGAAAGTTAAGGTGCATGGCAAATATGTTCATTATATATTAAATTAAATCCTCTTAGTTTATAGTCTATACCTGGAAGAAAATAGATTGTATACAATTAAAATGTGCACTTGGGAACAAGGACTCCTGTACTCTCTGCTCCAGGCAGGTATTACCTATTTAGCAAGTCACTGAGCTGTTTATGCTTCAGAAATCCCATCTACAAAAAGGTATATTCTAGTCATTAACTCTAGAAAAATAGTAATAACCTACAGTTAAAAAAACCCAAACAACTGGGGGGGGGGAGGTCAGAAAATAGGGATTTTTATGTTTATTTAAATATCAGTGAAATTTATCTTTGAAGAAATCACAAATTTTGATTTAAAAAAAAAGAAAATAAAAAGATATGTGTGGGTGAAGAGTCAAAGTAGTCTATCAAAAAAGGAAAAGGAAGACACTAGTTCTGTCCAATAGATAACCTGACAAGACACATATGATAATATTATTCCATCTAACTGAAAATCATAACTGCATTTTAAGATTAATGGGAAGTATTAATATTTAGCAATACATACTCCCATCTTATACTCACTAGAGATTAATGAGCATTCAAAGAATGAACAAAATCTGCAATTAGAAATAATTTGTCATTTGGACAGTGTCATTGATCAACATCAGCCTTCAACAGTATATTTGATTTCTATTAGAAATTATTGATTTTTTATTCTTAGTAAGTATCCACAGAAAGATCCTTCAACTCCCATTAATGTGCACACCTTGTGATCATAGACCAGACAGGGGTTGTCCATTTCTGAGGTCCTTTCTTGACAAAATTCACGTCAGCATGCTTAATAATGGTGAGAAAACAGTGTATGCTTGGTGTCCTAAAAAAATTTTCTAAAAGTGCAGCTGCCCAGTATTTCAATAGCCAACAGAGAACTCCTACCTTGTTGATCTGATATGCTAGTTTGTCTCCTTTGATTCTTCTAGGGAGCCTGGTTTGATCATGTTTCCAGATATGCCGGGTGCCTAAAGTGAGATTGAAGTTTTCTACATTAGAAAACACTGCAGCTACAACAAATAGAAAGATGTTATTGTCACTAATGCTTTTCCACTCTTTTTGGAAGAAGTAAGTTTTTATAACTAATAATAATAATGGGAAAAAATTCCATCCAGTCCTCAAGGAACGGAGTTGGAATTTTTATGCAGATTTTTCATCTTCACATGACTTATGAAGTGATGGCAAATTATGCATTGCCTCGCTGCATTATCACAAAGCATATTTATCATGGTTTAGTTTGAATGACAAATTTGACATTTCTTTTTCAGTTATTAAGATTTTAAAAAATGCAAAACCTAAACCAAAATCAAAATAAAGAGATAAAATAAACTGTGTGAAACAAGCAAAGTAGTGTAATTAGATGTACTGTTTAAGGAGATGGTATATTCACTGAAGCAATGAAATTATGTTGCTTGAAGAGAGTATTAATAGTTTCCCATTGACCTGCCATTTCTTTAGCTGTTATTAACATTCAAAAGGATTTAGCCAAAGAAGCATAGGAGCCGTTTTGAGATCTTCAGTGTCATTGAGGTGTCTTCACAGCGGTACACCAGTAAGGGATGCCAAAAGAAAATGTAAGTCATCTGGTCCCATGAGCATATACCTCAAGGTATTTCATACCTTGGTCTTTGAATTCTGAAGTCAGAAGGCTGAAAAAAAAAAGAGTATTAATAGAAAAAAATCACAGAATAATCATTACAATGTAGTGTTTACTAATCAAGATACAGTAAAACTTTGCAATGAAAGAAGCCGACTACTTTATTGGTATGCAAGTAGTGCTCTGAAAAATTAGAAGATAATAGGACTATTACACATAATAAATAGTAGGGTTGTAAAGAATCAGCCAATATGTATCACCACAGGAAAAATATCCTTTTATTTTTTTCTTTAAGGAAGTATCTAGGTTTGTATTTATGAGTTTAAACCATCACAAGTATACATTAATTCACTGACATTTCTCTTTGAGTTTGGCAATTGGTTTACAGGTTCCCCTATGATTTATGATTTATAATTTATAGCATAACACTTTTAATGCATTTTTCTAATTTAAGTTCTATTTATATACTGTGTGGGTATTAAAGAAATTACTTTTAATAAGTAACGTATTGGGTTGAAATGTCATTTTGCTCTATGAATTCCTATTGACTTATTTGTTGTTTTAAACATACTTTTTCTTTGCAGCATTAGCATTCTGTGGTGCAGTTGCATTAAACTAACAGAGCTAGGCAGGCATTCAACCAAAAGACTTCACTTATATGATGCTCAAAATTGTGAAATGTAACTGCTCAGTTCCAGCAGTAGAATTTACAATGCAAATTATTAAGTTTGCATAAACTGTGATTTCCATTATCCTCTCTGAATACTGGAGTACTCCACATGGAAAACAAAAAATAAGAAAGGGATAGACTCAAGTGGGTTGCCTAAAGTGAACTGGCATGGTCTGGGAATCCCAAGACATGAAAGATGTGAACCCATTGGAACAAATCCAGAGGAGGCCATGAGGGTGATCAGAGGTCTGGAACATCTCTCCTGTGAAGGTAGCTTGAGAGAGTTGGGTCCGTTCATCCTGGAGAAGGCACTGAGGAGAATTTACAGCACTCTTCAAGTGCAATCTAAAGGACGTCTACAAGAAATCTAGAAAGGAACTTTGTCCAAATGCATGTAGTGGCAGAACAACAGGGAACATCTAGCAAATTGCAGATCCATCTACTTTCTATTGATCTTGTAAGACTAATCATCTCAGCTAGCATTTACACATCTAAAAGTTATGGGAGTTTGAGAGAAGATGCAGCCACAAAGAAAAGACAGCTTTGGGAAGGAATGTAAATGAAGAAAATGAACTGATGTCCATATGTATATATTGCACAACTATGTTCACTATGGCTCAATTTGTTCAGCAGACAGCATTTTTTAGTGTCAGCTGACACTTTTTATGGCTTGTAACTTAGGTTTCAGTGCTGTGCTAATCAGATCTTGGAGTCATAAATACTTTGCAGAGTGCGACATATCTGAATTTGACAGAATGGGGTACTGTTCACCTTGACATTTCATCCGCCTCTCATATATATGTCCTGATACTGCCTTAAATTTAGCAGGGGAATCTGAAAATTACCAAGAAGTTGAAACAGATGGAACTAATGTGGTTATACAAAGGATCCCAAAAATATTTTTCTGTTTTATGTAATATGGTATATTTTCAGAAATTTTTAAAAATATCTTGTAACTAGCAATTATATTCACTTCCACGGTTCAACAGGCTACATTATTTCCATTGTTCAAATTATATTTATTGAAGAAACATGTTGATTGTTTTTTATCTAGAAGGTTATTCTTTTCTAATCATCTATTGCACAAATGGTAGTCGGTTGTGGTGCATTGCAGCATCAGTTCAGTGCATCAAAAATCTGTGTGAAACAGGGAGACAAGCCTCCAATCTTTAGGACTTCTGCTAGCTTTTATCATGTTTAATTTGCTTCATAATTCATATTATTTTCTTTCTGATTTCTTAAAGTTGATAAAGAAGAATACACAGACTACTTGAGTAATAAAAGTACAGAACCATTCTTCTATACAAATTAGCTGCTAAAAAAGTTAAATTTCTCTTCTTATTAATGCTGTCTAAATCCCAGTTTCCAAACATACCTTCCATCAAGACGCTGGACATCTCCTTCATTTCACCTCTATCTGCTGTTGTCAATCCACACATTTCCTCCAATTAAGAACTTAAAAACCAGCATTTAAAAGAGCTTTTCTCTGGACAGGAGCATACCAAAAATATTTTGGTTACAGTAGGAAATAAATAAATAAATATGTATTTTGTCTCATTTGCATGGCAACAAAGTCTTCTACCTGGGAAAAAATATACTATCAAAGTGTAAAATATATTCAAACAATAAGGTTAGTCAGGTAGAAAAGAAGAACAGGTTCTGGAAACATCTTTTGATGAAAAGAATTTATATTCACCTTCACTGATTCCCTTCTGAAACACATTTAACTTCATTCTTCCATGTCAATTTGTCTACTCCAGCAGAAGCACAGTGGCACTCCTGTTCTGCAAGGTCTCCAAAGTTAGAGGCTCTGAAGACTTGCTATGGACTTTTCTAATGCCTTCTACCCATTAGAAAATTGAAATAATAATTTGTTCCATTATTTCTTATGTAGTTCACTATGTATACAGGATGCAGGTTTTTGCATTTGCAGGAAGTTCGTATGGATTTGAAAACTATCCTCATACCAGAGCCACAAGAACATTCCCACACCCTTTTTAATCATCTTCAAACTAAGAAATTCTCACAATAACCTAACTCATGAATGACTTGCAAGTGAGTTGAAGAAACATGGCAAATATAAGTAGTATTAAACTGCAGAGAATTGTTTAGGGACACCATACCCTAATATTTTAAATTAGTAATCATGGATGGACCATTTTTTTTTCCTTAGTTGACTACAGAACAAATGGTACTTTGCAGGAGGGTGTTTGAATTCAAGACAACACTGGAAACTAAGAGCATGGCTACATAGAAGGTGCTACTTTTAGACCAGAACATTCAACTACTTAAAGGCAGATAGGAGAATAGCTGACTAGTGACAGCAATGACAGGAAGAGTCTGAGGATTACCCCATGGGAACAAAATTAACACATTTCAATTTTAAAAAAACATTAATTTCAGAGGACCAAGCATCAGTAAAAATAAAAGGTCAAGTAAAGGCATCCTAGTGCTCTTTTATCAGAAGCACGTTCCTCCATATGAGAGTATTTAGGTAAGGACAGTGCATTCATAAGGAAAAGTGTGCCAGTTAGAAAACCTGTAGAACAATGCAAGACAAACTTACACAATATACATCATAAAATGCAAAATCAATAATAATTTCAATCTTCCATGGAATTAATTACATTTCATTTGTTATTTTCACTTCAGCTGCTTAAAAGTTATATTTTAAGACTGAATTTTATGAATTCAGCAAAGCTATCTTTTTGAATGTTTTCATACCCATACTAAACACTGAGGCAACAAAGAGAACGGCAGTGGAAGGAAACCTGGTCCATCTCCCCCTCCTTGTAGCTTTAGGCCAGTGAGTGATTAAAATTTGGTCACTTCATTTGAGACAAATAGCTTTACGAAGAGAGAATATTACCCAGCCTTTATCTTTCCTCTTGGAGCTGTTCCACTTTGTAGTAATAAATTATTGACTCACTTGGTGAGAAACAATGGCATTACAGCCATGGATGTTAGAGTGCACTGATGGGAAATGAAATTTTCATGTTCAAGTCCTTGCTTCAGTAAATATTCAAAATTCATCAGAAAGAAAGTTCAAAGACCAGTAATCCCCACTCAAATTACCTAATTAGAATAGTCTGTATGCATAAGAGACATCAAGCAGGTACTCTCATGCCCTTGGCTGAGGCTTGAAGCAGATGCGAGAGAGGAGGAGAAGTCCTGGTGCTCCACAGCAATGGTTTATTGGGGAGACTGTGAAGGGTTCAGCGACAGCTCTTCTTCTGTCGAATGGGCTAAAACAGCCCCTTTTTGTAGGGTAAAGGGGGATCCAAATTTGTCCAATAGTAAGGGGTAGGGAGAATGGCCTATAAAGTTACAAAGATAAGACTAAGGGGCCGGGGGTCAGAGACAGGAACTTATTTTGCTGTCTCATCATGACTCAGCAGTTCCTACTGTTAAGTCTCAATCCTCCATGGAGCTTTCCCAAGCTCTATGGAGTCTGCTACAAATACCCAGCCAGTCCATCATTGTCTAGTTAGGAGGCAGTAATTTCTGAAATAATTTAATTTTTATATTACAAGTGAATGATCAATATATTTTATTACTGGATAAGGTAAAATAATGCCTTCTGCATCCTTTCAGAGGGGAAGGCAACCTGGATCTAAAGCTGCCCAGCTCCATGATAGGATGCTTTGTCTTAAAAAAAAACTCTATTCTTTGTCCTTTTGGATAGCTTCCATAGCTTTTCACTCACTCTTCAGGTACCTGTTAATATGTCCTATTATCCCATGCAAATTTTTATGGGCATAGTCACTGAATTAGTAAGTATTGAAGCAAAGTGAAAATTTTCCAGGATAGAAATCCATTTTAATTTAGGTGAAATGTACATTTTTGAGTTGAGTCTGTGGTTAGAAACCATAGTTATTTAGCCAGACTGCAAGGCCTAAGTTCAGTGAAGTTACTTCAGCGAAGGACAGAGATAAAGGGGGGGGAGACAGAAGATGATAGAGAGAGACAGGGACTGCTGTAAGGGCAAGTCAACCTGACCTCAGAATTCTTTCTGACAAAAAGGAACTAGCAGTAAATATCACGTGAAACCCATAAAAATGAATATGTATGAACTATTGAAGTGAAGGGAGACGACCATCCGATTGATGAGCATCAAACTCCGATTTATTGATCAATCAGCCACTTTATATAACAGTGTTAATTAACTTCATGCATATTGCAAAATCCAAGCTCACAATAGGTTAACAGAGAAAACTCTAACCCCTCCTTTTGTTTTACCATACCTATGATTGTTTATTGAAAACAGGACCAGCGTTCCCACTGTAAAATGAAAAGTTCCCAAAACTTCAATATCTGTTCTCAGAGTAGCTATCTTTTCCCAGAGAGCCCAAGGACAAAGTGTTTTGCCTGTTATGGGAAGACTGTCTGAGAACCTTATTGTTTATAAAGTGGTGCTTGAGAGAGCCTAATTGTTTATAGAATCAAGCCTGGGAATTGCTTTACAACTACCTTTTACTTTTCTCTCAACTGTATGCCTTCATGACCTCTTTCTTTAAGCCATGCTAGAACCAGACTCTCCACAATGAACCTATTGTGAAACTGTATACATATGTATTTGAGAGAGAGATAAAAAGAGACCTGAAGTTCTCAGAGGTACGCATGCCCTTTTTGAGGAGAGCAATCTCTGCATGCAACCAGCGCTGTAATAAAGATACCAGCTTTACAACTTTTTCTAAGTTGTGGGGTGTCATGGTTTGGGCCTGGCACAGAGCCAGTGCCCCCATGAGAATACCCTCTCCCTGGTGTCTGCTGTGAGATGTGACCAGGAATAAGCAAAGCAGGCTCCAGCTTAGAAATAAAGAAAACTTTATTAACTAAACTACAAGAAAAGAAGGAAAAAAACTATAAGGGAAAAAATTGAAAACCTTACAAAAAGCACTTTCCTCCTCCCCACCACCACAATTTCCCAATCCGATACATTCCCCCAAATCACCAACTGCCCAGTCTGGCATCACCCTTTAGAATACTCAAACTTCAGTTCATGAAGAGGAGAGGAGTCCTTCTTGCACCATAGGCTTCCCCTGGAAACACGTTGAAACCTCGTGTGCTTCCATGTCACTCAGCACCGCCCGGAAAGTCCTTTTGCCATTTGTGACATCTTCCTTCCATGCCCAGTGCTCTCACCACTGTGCATGGACCAGAGCTGCTTTTAGGGTTGTCTTTTAAGGATGCCTTGTCTCACTCCAAAAAAAGACACAGTCTCTGCTTTGGGACATCTGTCCCCCCCATTTTTTCACCCCCTGGGGCCAAGGGGTACCCACACTGAACCCTCCTGGTTCTGAGGCACTGCCTCCCCCTAAATGCAGTCTCTGTGTCATAGGAATAAAACTGGTTCAGTCTATGGCCAACAAGAAAAGTCCAGCCAAAAGGCCACTCCAATCATCTCTCTCCCCATTCAGCCAGTCTTCTCCACTTCCCTTGGGCCAGTTCCTTGTTATATCATCTCTTATCTCTCTTCTTATTCAGCTCCGAGGAGGATCAGCATTTTTGCGAGGTCCCAACCATGAAAGAAAAAGGGTTAAAAATTTCAGTCTCTGCCTGTCCCAGAGCTCCGGCACTCCCACACTCGCTGCTGCTCTGGCCAGGCACCTTCTCGCTGCACTCCCCCCCCTTCTCCTCCTTGGCCGGCTGCTATCACATTCCGTCGTCGCCGGCTCTCCCTCTCTCTCTCTCCTGGGAGGGCTTGGGGGGGGAGTGGCTGCCCGATGCCTCCTGGGGCTCCTCCACCCTTCTATCCTCAAGGGCCTCCTCACCCCCCATCTCTGTCCAGGCCCAGGCCTACCACATTGCTGCCCCTCCCCCGCCCAGCAGCAGCAGCTGGACGAGGGAGGGCGATCCGACCTCTTTCCCTCAAAGTCCCAAGAGAGCCTCCGAGGGCCGAAGCTCTGGTTTTTAACCCCTGTGTGTTCTCGGAGGTGTGTCCAAACCCCACTGGCCACACCAGGCGCCAATACCAAATCCGAGCACCCATTGGTTTGACCACAGCATCCCAGAATTCTCACTTCTTCCTGGTCAAACCACCACATGGGGTTTTCTTTTTTTCTTCACAAAACAGTATTCCATTAAGTCCATGGGCCCTGTTGAGATGGATCCACAGGTCTTTAAGGATGCTAGCAGATGTTATTCTGAGGCCTTTCTTAATCATGTTTGATGGATCATGGTGACTGAGGAAAGTACCCAAAGACTGGATGAAAGCAAATGTCACCCATCTTCAAGAAAGGCAGCTAGGAGGACTCAGAAAAGTACAAGCCAGCCAGCCTCATTTTTATCCCCAGGAAGTTGATGGAGCAGCTCTTCCTGGAAATCGTTGCCAGGCACATTAAGGAGGAGAAAATAATGTAGCTAACTACATGGATTTACCAGGGGAAATTCATGCTTGACAACTTTTTAAACTCCTATGATGAATCAACTTGCCTGGTAGATTGTTGTGGTGTGCTGTAATGTCCCATTTTGGACTTCCAGGTCACTTCCCCAGGTGTGCCTATACCTCTCTCCCTTCCCCCTTGCCCCCATGCTGAGTGAGTCCTGTCAATCAGGCTTAACATTCCAGCAAGACGTCGTGTGGTTGGTCAAGTTCAAAGGATGCCCCTATGCCCAGAGGTCATTGGCCTATCTGGATGTCATCTTCCCCTGAGACCCTGCCCCTCTCACCTGGTTGGTGGCTCACCTGTACCTCCCCTCCCCCTGTCCCTGAGCTTAAAAGGTGAATGAGACCATGCGGTTGGATTCTGTTGGAGCAGTTGCTCACGTTCAGACCTCTGTAACCATGGAATAAACCTCTGGACATTAAACCCTCCAGCAGAATCCATCCTTTTCTCTTCCCCATCGCCTGAAGCTATTCCTCCTGAGGTAACCAGGGTTCCTAACAAGCCTGGACTTGTTCAGTGCCCAGCTGCAACCACCAGCAAGCCAAGGTATCTCTGGGGTGATACACCGCAGTTGCTGCCTTTGGCCCAGCAGCGAGGGTCAGACTGGCCCAGGCACAATCTAACTGGTAATATTGGGAGCCTTATTCCAATAGTAGATGAAGGGAATATTGTCTACCTGGGCTTCAGGGAGGTTTTTGACATTTATCTACATAGCAGCACACATCCATACCTGAAGGAATAGTGCAAAGAGGAGGGAACCAGTGTCTTTTCAATGATGCTCAGTGAAAAGACAAGAGGCTCAGTGAAAAGAGAAGAGGCAGTGGGCACACACTGAAATACAGGAGATTGCCTCTGAACATCACGAAATTATTTTTTACTGTGAGGGTGACTGAACCATGGCACAGACTGCCCAGAAAGGTTGTGGAGTCTGTATCTTTTAAGACATTAAAAGAATGCCCATATACGATCCTGGGAAACAGGCTCTAGGTATCCTGGTTTAAGCAGAGGGGTTGGACCTGATGAGCCTCACAGACCCATTCCACCCTCATTCATTCTGTGATAGTGAATTCTCTTAGAGATGCATTTCAAGGACTGGCATCACAAATTTCTGAGCAGAGAGAGATCCAAATGGACATGGGATTTAAGTTCCTTAAGTAGTGTTCAAGAAGAATGTAAAACTCTAGGATAATTGTCTCTTCCATAACTGAATACCTTTCATGGGAAAATTTCCCAGATATATAAAGATCTTCTGATACACATGCTTAAGACTGACACTGGCTGAGCAAATTTCTCCCTATGCATGTCTAAGACCAGTTAGGATCTTCATCGAAAGTGTTGTTAACAGTCATAGAAGGTATATTGTTAAGAAGTGGCAACTTACATCATAATGGCAAATATTGGTCCACAAAATGCATTAATGTATGGGAATTATCTACTTGTGTTCAACATAAAAATAAAGAATTGGTCTTTATTTAACAATTTCATTGCAATATTGATAAGGGAAGAAAAAAACCTAAGTCCCTAACTTTCTTAACTCCAACAAAGATTTTAAAAATTCATTGAAAAAAATGTACCATAATTATTGGACTATGAAACAATTTTAGTTGGGAAAAAAGTTATAAAATTGTGTATAAAGTGGCAAAGAAGCCAAGAAAGTAGGAAAGAAACAAAAACAGAGAAAAAGAGTGAGCTTGAGTCTTCAAGCTAGTTCTATAAGTAGTCTGCTAGAAAAAGGAAACCCAAGTCGAATTTCAAATGTATTCATGCACTTTATTCAGTAACTGGTCAATGTAAAACCCAATCTGTGGGATCTCAGCACCTCAGGATGAGGGTGCAGAGTGACCGAGACCACCCTTGGGGGGCTCGGGAGTCCTGGAATGTTGCCAGAAGTGTCTGGTGGCTGGACTTTGATCCTACACAGGAGATGACATCTGTATGAGGACTGGGAGGATTTCACTGGGGTGAATGGTGAAGGGATAAGTTAGTTAGAGTATAAAACACAGGGTTTAGGACTTCTGTACAGGGGGGTCTAGAGAAGTAAGATGGAGGAATTGGGGCGTGTCCTGTCCTTCTTCTTCTTCTTCTTGGCCTCCATCTTCTGTGGTGATGGTGGCACTTTGGGATTGGTCTTTACTAAAAGTGCACCGGTTAATAAGGGTAGAAGGTATTGGGGAAAAATTATAAATATTGTACACGTAACTTCGGGTATAAAGATAAGTGACCGCCCCGGGGGCTCTCAGTGTGCCCATGGCTGACTTGCTGTGCAGACCTCTGTTGGGCTGAAAGAAAATCTTTTAGATAAACAATTAATAAACACTGAGACCGAAACAAGATCAGAAGTCTCTCCTCGTCCTTTGAAGCGCGGGCTGCCCAAGGCCACTCTGGGCCTTTCCAGGCCACCTAAACAGCCGAGAAACAGACACCAATCCTTTTGTACAACTTCTCCCAGCAACAAAAACTCCAACAGGTTGACACCACTATCATGCCTGTTGCAGACATATTTAAAAGAGAAATTATGATTTTCTTGAAAATCTATTTGCATAAAAGATGCAAGACATTGGAGGGATTCTCCACATTCTCATTTCTCCATGTGGCTTTAAAGTATATTTGATAAAATATGCAACAAAGCATATGATTTATAAGGTAGAGTAAAATGGATGATTTGGGAATTGATCTCTTGTTGTTATTAAACTTCATATCCACTCTCTGTGAAGTTTCTAAAAAAAATTATGGAGCTAAAGCATGAATCTGCCACTCCAAATGTTAAGCAAACATACACACTCACTTTCACATGCACCCCCTTCCACACACACCTAGGCGCACACAGAGATCAGCATAGCAGATCATTAATACCTTGGAAAAGACTGAAATGCTAAATACCTCTCTTCGTGGGCAAAATATCTGCTACAATAATTCAAATATCTGGTACAAAAATTCTGTTTAATATCTACCTCATATTTAAAACACAGCTTTTTATTTAATTATATTTGCAGAATATTTTCATTTCATTTGTTTCTTTAAAATTACTTAATTCTCATGTGCTGTATGTATAGGAATATTTTCTTCTTAAAATAGAAAAAATTATATGATATATTTTCAGAAGAAAACATTGGTTTATGCAATTTAAACCATAATGATATAGAAGAATTTATTTGTCCCTCACTAAGGTGGAATAAGTATTTTAATCACAGATCATTTACAATGAAATACTCTACATTTTTAAGATGGTTTCACTAAATTTTGATCCTCATTGCTTATTCATTGTAAACAGTAATTTTTCAGTGAATGGAAAGTATGTGTGATATATCTACAGGAGTTAAAACACCAATTGCTACTAATGGCCAGACTGAACTTCAGTAAATAATGTTCTGAATTATGTTTTGCCTTTTTCTTTGGCACTTCATGCAATCCTAACATGATGAAGTGTTGAAATACTGAGATTTTCTCTTAGATAGTATCCCATGTTGAAACCCATCCCATGTATTTTATGTTGTAATTCTTATCTATTTTAAAATTTGATATCTTCTGCATAGTTTTCATGAACCTTTCTGTTACAGTAGTGAAAATCACAGATAAATGCAATTTTGTACAACTTCGAATTTACACCAAGAGCTGAGTGAAAACTTGCTCCTATACTTCAATCTGAGTTTCTTCTGTGTTCAAACTTTGTTTCTTTACCATCAAAAGTCTCATTTGTTGCTGCTCAAAGCCCCACCTAACCCGACCTTGAATACTTTCAGGGATGGGACATCCACAACTTCTCTGGGCAACCTGTTCCAGTGTTCCACCACTCCTACCGTAAAAAATGTCTTCCTTTCATCTAATATATGTCAGAAATAATAAATCTAGGCATATAAAATTTGAGGAAAGGTTTGAAATTATTTTGATTTGAAACATATTTGATATTAATAATGATTTACAGATTACTAAAATATGTTGATGGGCATTTGAGCTTGACACTTTTTGAAAAGTGCATGGAATTTAAAATTAAAACCAGTAAAAATAAAAACTTCTTGCAATTTCCTTTTTCCTTTGATATTCAAAATTGCATATGTCAAATATCTGTGCTTCATACAAATCTCTCAGACACTCTCAGAAAAAGTTTTTATTTCAGACTAAGTTACGGTTTATGTAGAACACCAGTACTAGTGAAGGTTTTTCAAGGCATAGGGGGAACATCTTCTCATTGGATTTGTTGTGCGCAATACATTATATCCAAACTGGAAAATTCATCCCAGGTGTGTTATGTTCATCATTCTTACTGCACCAGGCCTCAAGATTCTGTGAAAAGTAGCCTGTGGACCTTGAACATAGCTCATGTGAAACAGATGAGAGGTGATGAAGAAGTTGAGGGAGAGAATAAAGAGCATATGGCCTGGTAGAGACACCAGAAAGTACTTTTTCATGTGATCCACAGCCTGTAAATTTGTTTACCACCATTTAAAGGCTATGTTTGACAAATAGGGCTGAAACAGATCTTCAAAATATCTGGTAGATCAAAATCCATTTAAGCAAATTACCCTGGCCAGTCACCTTGCTGCTGATAATTCACCCTCCATACCAGCTGATCAGGCCTAACAATTCTGCTGCAAAAGTATTGTGAAAAAGGTAGGCACATTTTCACAGATGCAGGGGGAAATCCCCTTGAATGATGATTCCTTGGGGAAGTGTAGCAAGTTATGTACCCTTATCTACTGTGCAATATCTAAGTTGGTGAGTTCATCATCTGTCAGCATCACTTCAGAAAATAAATGTTTGATCCACAAAAAATGATTTGATATGTCCTGTCTACCTGCTTCATTTAGGCCAATGAATAGGCTATGTTCCATCAGCAAAGTGTTTATGGTCATATGTTTCTTTAAACTGTGATAATTCTTTATTTTTTTCTAAATCAGACACTGTATATTCATAAGATTCAGATGTCCATGGTAGGGGTGTAATTAAGTTTCATGTTCACTGAGTCAAAAAATATAATTCTCGTTATCTTTTTATTAAATTACTGACGTAACATCAGTCTGAAAGCTGAAAAAAACCCCTTAATTTGCTGTTTGCCAAGTACCATCCATGTGATACAAATTCTACTTGATAAATCACACCCACACATTGCCATATGATACTACTAGCAATGCCTTCACAACCTTTTCTTCATCATTAGGTATTTTGGTGAAGTGAATGATTAGAACATAAGCAAGGACATTTGCTCAAGATGTTCCAGAAAGAGCTGCAGTCTGTTCTCTTCTTTGCTGCCTATGTTAGCACTGAGCTGTAAAAAAAAGAAAGATTACTAGGAAGAGTGTTACTTTTAGTCTAAATTTGTAAATGATGTTTGGAATACCCTGTTAAATGACAAGATGCTTTTTTAAAATATGGCATCTTAAGGGAAAAAGTCAGCTTTAAAGAGGTTTTGAGACAGTTGTTTCTGGGAAAAAAAACATAAATTGGAGGCATCTAAGGTCTTTAGCCATACCATTTTGAAGATTGATTCAAAACACAGTTCCTTCATATAGGAAGAACAGAGGACCATATATGTAACCCATTTCAAAATGGAGTTATATATGTTTCTGGTTGGGATTACTGGACATAATTTCTTGTAAAGTCGAGGGACTGCTGTTAGGTCTCCAATAATTTCCTTCCCTGAAATTCATCTGCATTTGCTCCTTTGTCCAGAGTCCCCATTTATTAGTGATGGTATACTCCATCTATGCATTAGAATATTCAACTAGAGTGTGTGTCTCATACTTTCAAGTTAAAATCAGCTGGAATGGAATGGATAGTTACAGTTGCTTGTATACAATAGTCTTATTTTGACAAGTTTTCTTTAGACAATGTTTAAGCAGCACTAACAAATAGGAAGTACAGCTTGCAGCAGGGAAAGACATTCTTCTGCTTTCTCAAGTTTCCTGTAGTTAAAAACATGCCAAAAGGCTTTTCATAGTACTTCTACTGTCTTGTAGGAATACTTGATCCGATCCTACCTTTGATAAAATTACTAATGGGCTACTTTTCCACAAGGAAGAAATTTTTTCTTTTAATAATGTTTTTTGTGAGTTGGAAACATGAACTTGTGCACCAGTCATGTGGAATGTACTCCTACTTCTTAATAAGTTTCAAAACCTTATTTAGAAAATATTCACTCTGTGTAACTTAAGAATTCTAGGCATCTTCATTCTATTGATGTAATTTTTTTCTACCATGCTGTTATTTTTTCATATTAAACTCATTTTTACCAATAGAAATATTTTTCCCTGACACCTATAGAAAATACCTATGTTTACTCAATATTGCAGCATCAGTACATGGTTTAGAATTATTTCAACATGGTCCCAAACATAGCTGACAGCTAGACAGCAGAGGTTAGCAACAGTGAATGGGAATAACTTGTGAACCATTTCAGTAGATTTCCCAGGAAGGGCTTGCTTTCTGCCACTGCAAATTTTCCCAGAGATATTGTCTGATTAACAGTTGCATAAAAAAAGTATTTTTGGACAAACCTTGGGGCAAGTTCTGTCTCAGATTTACTGGTGAATGCAAAGAGGGTAAAAGCGCTGCTTCAAACCCCTCTGTGCACTTTCTGTACCAAGAGAGGGGTGACCCCAGAAATAAGTTTTTGATCTCTGTTCAGAACACAAGGCATGTCATCACCTCAATAATATTTTTCTGGGACTCATAGCATCTAAAGACTAAGAGGCTCTCTTGCTTACTAAAGTGTGTTCAGCAAAAAAAAGTTGTCCCATCAGCAAATTTGAATACAACTACAATAGAGTCAATTCCAATGCTGGCAGGGCAATACTCTACCCCAGTAGTAACATGCCTCTATTAGAAGACTCTGTAAAAATATTTGTCTATGAAGTAATCAGAAGGAAAAATATAATTGGGAAGAACTGCATATTGTTGTGGAAAAAACCTCCTGCAATAGTCTTACAGACATCATTTGCTGGTATCATTTTTAAGAGTTGGGGTTTTTTTTAATTTTGTATAAGATAAAATATTATTGCACTTTTATGTTTTCTTAATATAAGTATAGCTCTTTCTTAATATAATAGAAGTAAGCCATTTGAATATGTACAAATGGCCTTTTTACATACATATGCTATAGCACACTGTGAAAGTAATTAGCTATAAACAGAAATTCAAAGGTTTAAAACTATTTTGAATAAAGTAAGTCTAAGGTGATAAAAGAAGAATAAAACAGCAGCGTTCTTTCTCTGGTGGAAAAATTTGAAGAAATTGTACAGTGCAGGTTTATTATTTCACTTCCTGAAAAACTGGGTAGGTTTGCTATTGCCAATGGTTTTAATTAGGAAGGAAGAGATTCCTTTTGGAAAAAACTTCAAATTGACTTTACATAAATGTTATGATGCTTAATTTCACCAATCATGAACAGAAATTCTCATCACTTGATATGGAAATCATGACAGTAATGGAAACAAGGATTTCTAGGCCATGCATCAGGAACATAAAAAAGCATTAGAATGCAGGTAAGACTGAGCTCCTGTACTAGTGAGAAGAGAATGCAACAAAGACATTTTCCTTTTAGAGTGTTCAGGATTAACAGCAGATTAATTTTTTACATATGAAGTATTTATGAATAAAATCAACCTTTAAAATAACATTGTTTTCAAAAACCTGTGCTTTGCGAAGAAAAGAAAAAGTACCCCACAACTTTGTAAAAGTTGTAAAGCCGGTATGTTTATTACAGCGCTGGACACATGCAGAGATTGCTCTCCTCAAAAAAGGCATGCGTACCTCTGAGAACTTCAGGTCTCTTTTTATTTCTCTCTCAAATACATATGTATACAGATTCACAATAGGTTCATACATATTCATTTTTATGGGTTTCACGTGACATTTACCGCTAGTTCCTTTTTATCAGAAAGAATTCCGAGGTCAGGTTGACTTGCCCTTACAGCAGTCCCTGTCTCTCTCTATCATCTTCTGTCTCCCCCCCCTTTATCTCTGTCCTTCACTGAAGTAACTTCACTGAACTTAGGTCTTGCAGTCTGGCTAAATAACTATGGTTTCTAACCACAGACTCAACTCAAAAATGTACATTTCACCTAAATTAAAATGGATTTCTATCCTGGAAAATTTTCACTTTGCCTCATTCCCCCCTTTCCTAAAAGGAGGAAGTAAATTCTTTTACTTCGTACAAATTCCTATGACAACAAGTATACTTTAGTGCTTTACCATGTACGTTTGATAATGGATAATCTTAAACTTATTCTAACTAATATTAACAAAACTACAGTAGGATGACGCAACTTATTAAAGATTCTATTTGCAGTTGGTGACCACCTAAAGATCACATCCCACCAGTGATGATCTGCATTTTTTTTATTCTTTGCAGAATTCTAGTTATTTCTTTTTGTATCACATTGGACAGTTGTCTCTTCTTCCTTGAGTTTTTCTTCAAGATCCTTAGTAGGTCTTGGTGCTCAGTTAATTGTTTTACTAATCTAACGTCCATTCTAATAGGAGTAGGTGATAGTCTGTGATTCACTGTGTAATTGGTTTCAATCAATTGGTGGGATGTTACTGGGGCCATGTACGAAAAACCACACTCGATAATCTTAACAAATTACAAATACAGAAATTAGAATGATTTCTACTAGACAAAATAACATCATTGCTATCAATTTTTACAGCAGCACAAGCAGTTCTCAGGCACACAAACTCTTTTCCAGTATATACGAGCAGAGTTTTTGGTCAGTGACTGGATGAACTTCGAAGTGGCAAATACTCTGTTCAGCGTCTAAACACACATTCTGGGCATTAATAGTATTGCTTTCACAAATGAAACCCATCTGTTCTCTAGTAATGCAGGATTCTAAGTTTACTGTCTGCCACTTTTCATTCATCTTTTGTGCCCACACTCTATGTTCTGAAGGGTAGAGTATTGTTTTTTCATGGTTTAATCTTAGTGCAATGATGGGATGGATAACATAAACAGTGGCATTACGTATGGCAAGCACAAAGGCAGTGGCTACATTAGAAGCAGAATCATAGGTGAAATTCACCATAGTCCACCAGGATTGAAACTTCCTTTCAAAATCAATTGCATTATCCCAAACAATTCTCCGAATTTCAGCTGAAAAATTACATTCACCCCTTTCCCGTATGATCAGAGCTGCTGTTGCTTGCATCTATAACTGTGCTTGTATACAACTGAAAGCTAAAGACACATTATCTTGAACTATACTAAGTGCTTCTCCTATTAACTTGTGGTCTTGGTCCCTTGCCTTTTTGTACTTCCTTACTTTGGCAGTACTTTTGAAATCTGCCACTGGCTAGTTCCGAATGCCAATAGAGATGACTGTAAAGGCTACTTCAATTTTGTTAGGCTACCTGCTGCAGTGGCCCGTTTATTCATCAGTATTTCTGAATAAATTCTATTTAAAACTCCTAATCCTGTCCCTAATATCTCAGTTAAATCCTTTCTTATTCTGCTCTTGAGATATACTTGTCTTTGTAACTACGTTGTCTAGCCTTCAAAGGATGTTTTTAGGAAGGAGGAGCAGGCTGGTTGGATTTTTGAGATGTTAATTTGCACTAGCAACTCAACACTTGAGAGACCATTCTGTATTGAATAATAGTTGTTGTTCACCCACATTCTTTGCTACGTAGTGGCCTATTTCATACACTTTAGGTTCAAATTTGGGTTGAGTCTGAACTATTTGAGTCCTAGTATGGGTTGTATAAGGCCCTGCTGTGGTAAAAAGTGCAGTGTCTACTTTGAATTTAAATGAAAGTCTGATAGCAACTCGTGCTCAAAGGCAGGTCACTTCTACAGGCTGTATCAAGGTGAAATTACACCAAGAGTCTGATTCACTTGGGCTATCACAAACTTCCTGGTGTTCATATACACCAGGGGAGGTTGAGACACTAATTGCATCTGGTCTCTCATGAGCTGTCCTATTGATGACCTGGCACCCTACTTTGATTTCTTCTCCTCTGATTCCTTGAAGTGTCTACAGTTCTCATTCCTGCCATTCTTGCTTCTCATATACCTGATTCCCGTGGATTACTACAGTGGATACGTTTAAATCTTTTATCTCAGGAAGTTCTCTCATGGATCCAGTATACTGATTAAAAGCCTGGGACCAAGGCCATTCAGCATTACTTTGGATAGAGGTACTCTTTAGTTCTGAAACCTCAGTTATAATTACATGCAAAACAATTCTGTAAATTAAAGTATTAACTACCCTCGACTGCAATATACTCATTTTGCCCAAGTAAGTTTTAGTCTTAGTTCATTGTTTTCTGGTGTCACTCTCCAAGGGACTTCTAGGGCTTTCTTGACTCGAGAGTGATGGATCCAGGCATTCTGCTCCTTGATTTTGATTGCAGTGAAGGTGGTGAGAAGTACTTGCAGTGGTCTCTCCCACTGTGGTTCCAAAGTCTTTTCTGTAAGAGACTTAACATATACATCATCCCCAGGCTATCTAACTCCCTGCTCCGAGTTCCAGCCACATGTTTCTCAATTTCTCTGAGCTGTTTGCTTAAAGCCACCATGTAGGTGGCTAGTGTTATCACCCTAATGTGGGTGGACATTCCCTTTGTATTCCATATGGTCTTTTATAAGGCATTTCAAAAGGATTCAGCATTCCTTTAGCTCAAGGTTTAGTTCGAATTTGCAATAGTGCTAGTGGAAGAGCTTGGGGCCAGGGTAGATTAACTTCTTGCCCCAGTCTTACAATCTGCTGTGTAATCAAATGATTCATTTTCTCTACCTGGCTGCTTGATTGGGGCGGTATGGAGTGTGAAGTTCCTAATCTATGCCCAGATGGCTACTAATCTGTTGCACTGCTTTGGAAATGAAATATGATTCTCTATCTGAGGATATTGTGGCTGGAACTCTGAAGCGTGGTATTATTTCTTGTAATAATAATCTGGTCACCTCTTGAGCTTTCACAGTTCTGGTGGGGAATGTTTCTTGCCACCCTGAAAATGTATCTATCAATACCAGTAAATACTGATACCCCCCCTTCCTTGGGAGTTCTGAAAAGTTTATTTGCCACTGCTGTACAGGCTTCTGGCCTCTCCCAGTCTGACTGAGTTTCAGCCTGGGGGTAATTTGGGGTTATTCTGGAGGCAAGGATCACACTGTCGGCTTACCTGAGTGATAGTGGCATATAAATTCCTGACAACAATTCTTTCAATCAGATGTATGTTCTAGAAAGTCTATGGAAATTACTACTTCAAAGTCAACACTTCATTTCAATGCATTCTGTATCACTGGCAGCCTTGGTCATTTTGGGAAAGGAGCCACACTCTATAAAGACCTTTAAGTAATTAGACCCTAGTGTGTTTTCTAGTGCTCTTCCTTCACTAGTAACCATGAAAATGGGAAGGGATTACTAGCTCTCTTTCAATGGTAGCCCACCCCTTGCAGTTGTATGTCTCTTTTGATTAGTATTATTGTATTATGGCTTACCTTCGAGGAAAATCTATCTATAAATTACCTCACCCTTCGCTGCTTTCTTTGCCTCTCCATCTGCCAGCTCATTTCTTTCCTCCAATTTTAAGCTCACTCTCTGGTGTGCCTTAATATGCTTTTTCAGGTAGCTGAACTGCTTCTAGCAGCCGGATTGTCTCTTCTTCCCTTGTGAGGTTAGCAGTCCCCTCTCCTTCCAGATGGCTCCATGTGCATGCACAACTCTGAATGCCTTTTGCTGTTTCTAAGGCATGGGTCAATGCATTTATCTCAGCCTTCTGTGCAGAGGTACCTGTTGGTAAGGGTCCAGACTCTATTACCTCTCTGCAGGTAGTCACTGTGTACTTTGCATGTCGCTTTCCACTGGCAATGTAGCTACTTCCGTCAGTGAAAAAGGTCTCTGCATCGTCCAAAGGAGTGTCCTTTAAGTCTGGGTGGCTGGAGTAGGTAGCTTCAATGGTTTCTAGGCAATCATGGTTTACTGCTTCTCCTTGATTCCACTGAGAAAAGAAGCTGGGTTGACAATATTAGTCACCACTATCTCTACATCATCTTGCTCTACCATGATGGCCTGGTATTTCAGAAACCTCTGTGGTGAAAGCCAGTGGCCACCCTTTACTTCCAGTACTGCGGACACTGTGTGGGACACTAGCACAGTCAGTTTTGTCCGAGGGTAGACTTGGGTGCTTCTTGAATATTCAGCACAACTGCTGCTACAGCTCTGAGGCAACCTGGCCATCCTTTGGCTATTGCATCTAGTTGCTTAGAGAAGTAAGCAACTGCCCTTCGGTATGGACCCAAGTCCTGAGCCAGTATTCCCAGGGCAATTCCTTGCATGGAAAAATAGAAAGAATGGTTTACTTACATCTGGAAGTCTCAAAGCTGGAGCTGACATGAGGGCACTCTCTAGCTGGTGAAAGGCCCGTGTGGCGTCTTTTGTCCACTGGAGATCTCTGTTTCCATCGGCAATAAGAGCATAGAGGGGTCTGACGAGCAGTCCATAATTATAAACCCACAGCTGGCACTACCCTGCCATGCCTAAGAAGGTTCAGAGTTCCTTCGTTCTCTGGGGTTTCGGGGTTTGGCATATGGCTTCCCTGCCCTAAAGTCCGCTGCTCAGCACTCACTTCTTTCCCCAGGTAGATTATCTTCTGTTTCACTACCCGTGCCTTTTTCTTTGAGACTCTGTATCCTTGGAGTCCTAGGAAATTCAAAAGGCTTACCGTCCAGGCTTGCCTCGTCCGAGTGGCTACTAGAAGATCATCTACATACTGCAACAGCCTCCTTTCCTCTTGTGGATCTTCCCGGGACTCTGGGTCTTTGCAAGCTGTTCTCCAGTCGGTGTGGGGAATTTTTGAAGCCTTCAGGCACGTGGATCATGTGAGCTGTGTGTGAATGCAAAAATTTTCTGGCTGGCTTCATGGATAGGGAGGCAAAAGAAGGCATCTCTTAGGCCTAAAACAGTGAACCAGGTTAGCTCAGGTGTTAAACAAGTTAGTAAAGTATATGGATTTGCTACCACAGGGTATAAATTCTGTGTTATCTTGACAGCCCTTAATCCCGTACTATCAATTATTGGGCTGATTCCTTCCCTATCTTCCTTTTGAGGGTACTGCTCAATTCTCACTGGTTGTGTTCTTTCCTTAAGCTTGATTACTTTGCAGGGGCATTTTTCACCCTCCCTGGTACAGCAGAGGCCCGTACCCTCGAAAACATTTATTTACTTATTCTAATATCTCTTTACTAATGTCTTCCTTAATTTCAATGGCTGTTAATGTTAAGCCTAACATCTTTATATCATTTGCCTCCAGAGTAACCTTTCTCATTTGAGAATGTTTAGCAAATTGAGCGAATTGTACAAAAGCTTTTAGGTACACATAGTACACATGTTACTTTAAAGGTTTGCAAAAGTATGCCTTCTCAGACTGGCCAGTTGTTCCTCACACTACAACATAAACATTCTCCACAGGTACTAAAGCTTTATTTAAAATTGAATATATGGCTCTTGTGTCGACTAAAATTCTACCCTTTTCTTTCTTCTGATCTCACTGCCTCTCGCAGAGGGTTCTGTTACATCCTAGTTCTGGATGAAATTGAACTGCCAGGAGGGGGATGGGTTCGAGTGGGTATACTTTTGGAGCCTAAGTCTTCTTCCCTTTTGAGGAGGTCATCTTTATCCTTCCTCCCTTACCTTAGGAGGAGCCTTTAACAAATCATACGTACTCATTTTGCGAGTTTTAATTGCTTTGCGTTAAAGCATGATAATCTTTGTTTGACTTCATACGTTGCTATCTTATGCTGCATGCTGAACAACACATTTATTTGCTTTCTCTTTGCCTTGTTTTCCTTTTCAAGGGCCAAGACCAGAGGGCGGTCTGATCTCATAGTCTCTTTGCCATTCTGGGTGATTTCTTAAAACAAAAAGACATTTCAGCATACAAAACCCCATCCCATTTACCTTCCTATTTTAAAACAGTATTAACTGTAATGAAGTATTATAAATCTTTTTATTTTCTGAGCTGCTCCTACTGGCAGCCTTCTCCCAGTGAGCCCCTCCTAAAAGGGGCTAGTTTAGGAACCTCTTTGCTCTGGTCAGTTCTCATTATCTTTTTCTCCTTGTCCTATCTCGCTTCCACCCAAACTTCTCTTTACAAAGCTTCACAGTAGTTTCTTAGTCTTCCTCTCACACTCCCACACAGCTCCAGGTGGCAGGTATCAGATGTGGTTTCCCACACACAAGCTTTAAGATCTTAGGTTCTGAATCAGCTTGATCAGAAAACATTAATTTACATTTGGGGCATGTGCCCTGATGCTTATTAGAACAGTAATACCAGCATCTCTCACAAACTCTGCACTGCAATAATACTAATGCAGCGTGCCAGCCTATTGATGCACCCAAGGCTCTAAGGAATTGCCCGCAGAGGCAGGCTATTCCGTTTATTACAGAGAACTCTAAATCCCCTACGGCAGGCTGTTCCCAGTCCAGACTTACTATAGTACCAGCTGAAGTCTCATAAACTAATTCATCTTTTCTATCTAAACTCTGTTTTACAAAATATCAGTCGTTTCTAGTTCTCTTCTTGCACAGTCTAATTAAGCACTGTGTCTACTTCCACTTGTTTTACTGCCTTGCTAAAAGGCTGTGCTTGTCACAGCAGAAACTCTGATATGCCCTCAGACACAGACACACACACCCTCCCCCCCCACCCTTTATCTCAAATTCACTAGAGCCATGACTTGAATTGCTGTGGGGGGGAGAATTCTTGGAATTCCTTTAATTTGCTTTATCATAGTTAAGCATAAATCACCATACCATAGTTCTTCTGTGTAAAATGCTACTCTTGTTGCAAACAAAATCTTAAAATCTCCACAAACACCACTATACAATCCGAGAATCAAATTACCACAATGCAGTGGAAGAAAATCACCACACAAAATCACTGGGAAAGGGCATATCTCTCAAAGTGCCCACTTTTCTCAACACAACAAAGCATACCATAATTCAGCATTTACTCACATCAGTTTTCCCTGGACAAAATCAAAATAACAGCACACAGTCCAGAGATCAAGTCCAAACATCCAGGGCAAAGGAACTCTCTGAGCTCGTACTCACAGTTAAAATGTACTAAATCTACACAAATCACTACATTTCAACACAATAAATACCGTCACTGACGTTTCTCCACTCGTTCCGCTTCTCTGCAGGGCACTCCCTGCCCCCACAGCCTCCTGCAGCTGGCACCTCAGGCCTCACTCGGCTGCTTCAAACACGGATACTACTAACCCCCCCCCCCCCGCCCCGCGCCATGGGTGAAATCACTTGTTTGCTTTCTCTTTCATGTACTACACACTTGCACGATTACAGACACATTAACATTAACCACACAATGCATTAACCATACAATGATACAGTGTCTGGACACCACACACACACACACATAGAGGTCCACTTGACCCACCCCCACGGTCGCTAGCGGTCCTCCCTATCAGACAATGAACCCCCATCTCCTATCCAGTTGCTCCATCAGCTGCACCCAGATGTCTCTGAGTGATTTACTCCCTAGCTCTCTTTTCCCCCGGGAGCCCCTCAGTACATACCATATCCTCCACAGGCCAGCAGGTCCTTGTCTGTCCTCGCAGGAGGCAAGTTGAGACGAGCGGAGCACCACCAGGAAAAAAATCCTAGGGCGCGCCTTGGAGGTCCGTCAATCTCCCCTGCCCCTGCGGGGACAGAGAAGTCCCATCTGGAGTGCCATAATGTTTTGCGGAGAAAAGAAAAAGTACCCCACAACTTTGTAAAAGTTGTAAAGCCGGTATATTTATTACAGCGCTGGACACATGCGGAGATTGCTCTCCTCAAAAAAGGCATGCGTACCTCTGAGAACTTCAGGTCTGTTTTTATCTCTCTCTCAAATACATATGTATACAGTTTCACAATAGGTTCATACATATTCATTTTTATGGGTTTCGTGTGACATTTACCGCTAGTTCCTTTTTATCAGAAAGAATTCCAAGGTCAGGTTGACTTGCCCTTACAGCAGTCCCTGTCTCTCTCTATCATCTTCTGTCTCCCCCCCCTTTATCTCTGTCCTTCGCTGAAGTAACTTCACTGAGCTTAGGCCTTGCAGTCTGGCTAAATAACTATGGTTTCTAACCACAGACTCAACTCAAAAATGTACATTTCACCTAAATTAAAATGGATTTCTATCCTGGAAAATTTTCACTTTGCCTCACGATTATAAAGGATGTCGAAATAGAGTCAGAAACTAAAAAGTATGTAGGAAATATGTATTAATAAAAGATGCAGACTTTAACTTGTTGAGACAGGATTTGATGGTGGCATTGGAAATCGGTTTAGCAGTAGAAAATTCCCAGCTCAAGGTGAGGTTGTATAAACTCACCACCCAGGATGAGGAGAAAATTGATCCAAAGGTTTGGTATGTCCGAGGGGAGGCCGGGAGACTGGACATCAAGCGAATCCACATTGAAATTGAAAGGCCAGGGGACCCCATTTGGATCAAACAGTATCCCATCCCCATGGAAGGGAGGAGGGGGCTGAAACCAGTGATTGATGAATTAATAAAGAAAGGAACATTGGAGCTGTGCATGTCCTGGCACAACACCCTGATTTTGGCAGTGAAAAAGATGGACGGTAGCTACAGACTAGTGCAGGATTTAAGGGCTGTGAATCAAAGGACTAAGACACTGTTCCCCACGGTCTCGAATCCTTATACCCTGCTGAATAACATCTCCCGAGGACACGTGGTACAGCGTGATTGATTTGAAGGATGCTTTTTGGACCTGTCCTTTAGCAGAGGACAGCAGAGATTACTTTGCATTTCAGTGGGAAGACCCGGAGACGAACAGAAAGCAGCAGCTGAGATGGGCATCGTTGCCTCAGGGCTTCGTTGATTCCCCAAACCTGTTCGGGCAAGCACTCGAACAAGTGCTGAGTCACTTTGTACCAACGGAAGGAACAAAATTGCTGCAATACGTAGATGATTTGTTGGTTGCAGGTCCAAGGGAGGAGTATGTGAGGATGAGTACCATTGAACTTTTGAACTTTTTAGGGGAAAAAGGATTGAAGGTGTCAAAGTCGAAGTTGCAATTCACAGAGCCCAAGGTCAGGTACTTGGGACACTGGTTAACCAGAGGGAAAAAGAAGTTGGATCCTGAAAGGGTGGCAGGGATTATTGCATTATCACCCCCACGGACAAAAAGAGAAGTTAGGCAACTTCTGGGGTTGTTGGGATATTGCCGGCAGTGGATCGAAGGATACAGTGAGAAGGTGAAGTTTTTGTATGAAAAACTCACCACGGACAGGATCAAATGGACAGAAAACGACAAGGACGAATTCAGGGGAGTCAAAGAAGTACTCACAGCAGCACCAGTGCTGAGCCTCCCCAATGTGAGACGGCCATTCCAGTTGTTCATGGATGTGAGCAATCACACAGTGTCGCAGAATGAGGCCTTTGTCGGGGATGAGCCATTTGTCAGGTGCAGGGAAAACTCGGGGCTCAATATGAGTCATCAGCAAGTTCCGTTTATTGAAGAGAGCATCAGACACTTATACAGCAAGTAATAAGCTCATGAATATTCTGTAATTTACACTGTCCATTGGCCACACCACAACATCAGCTCTTCCCCATTCCTTAGGGGTTACATCTCTCTTTTCTCATGTCTCTTTCACTATTTGTTATCATACTACAGCTAGGCCCAAGGACACGCTATCTTGCAGGTGCAGGACTTGGAATTAGCCACGGCCTTGTACTTTTCCAGTCTCTAGTCAGCTAAATTCCCAACATTTCCCCTGTTTTCTTTTGGAAGAAGCAAAGTTCTATGGGCTAACTGTGTCACACTCTTTGCAACACAAGAATAGGCAATTTTAACAACTATTACATTACAAGCAGTATTCTCAGCTAGCAAGGTTTCTCTCTTATAAGGGATCTAAGCCAGGGAGACAAACCGAAAAGGCTATCACTATTTATAGGATATGCCACACGACAGACACAAAAAGGATTCTATGCTGCTACAAGGCTCAAACAAAACTCGGGTGTGCTAATACAACCTACAAATATAAGCTAAAGGAACAACATGTGCACAGGTTTCATCTGCGTCGATTGTCTGGTAAGTTTGCTTTCCATCTTCAAACAGCAGATATACTTCAAACAGGAATGGCTTTACTCACAAATGCTTCTGATTGTCCCTTTTAACTAGAGTTTCTCTGATGTTCACGACAACACTTTGCACACAAGTCATAAAATAAATGCCTATCATAAAAGCATAAATCTATCTAACATCACTTAAATTTAATAGCACTTAAAATACTTAAAATATTTAAACTTAACAGAACTTAACATTACTTAAACTTATTTTTACTTAAACCTAACAGAACTTTAACTCAACAAAACTTTAACTCAGCAGAACTTTAACTCAGCAAAACTTAACCTTAACAGATTTCCAAATCAACAGAACTTACATGTAAAATCACTTAAATTTAACAAAACTTAACTTTAACAGAAATTAACTGACTTTAAATTCTACATAACTTAATATGATTTAAATGTAACAGAATCTAACTTTACTTAAACTTAATAACACTTAAACTTAACAGAAATTAAACTGAACAGCACTTAAATCTAACAGGACATAAACTTAACAAAACTTAACTTTAACAGTATTTAATATTTAATGGCATTTAATAGACAATTTAACTTAAACTACTTAGCAACAGATAAAACTTACTATAGAAATAGAATAGAATATAGAATTTACTATAACTTACAGGCCTAACTCTAAAATACTAAGCTAAAACAACTTTCTTCATGTGTTTGCTACAGCATTTTTACACTTGAATGCACTTAAACATAAGGAGTTTGTTCAAGGTATAGCCGTAGAAAAATTCTTTTGAATTCAGTGCTTGCTTTTACCTCTACCATGTCCAAGCAAAGCTCAAAGAATACAGAAAGCACACTCATTACATCTTACTTATGCAATCACTTTAACACATCTTTAACATTTTTAAATTTTTCAAAATACAATTTCAGAGTTTGATGTTCCACCGACTGAGTTATCTGGGCTTCTGATGTTTAAAGTCTATGTTAATACAGGTGATTTTAAGACAGCATAACGGATGCTAAGCCAAATCGGCCGAAATTTGACCCACGCATTCACTATGCTGATTTCTCTTTCACAGTCTCTGCCAGGAAGAACAAAAAGCCTTTTTAACTTAGGTGAGGAATGTCTTGATAGTAATGCTCCTTGGTGTCGCTTGTTTATTATCACTGGTTTCTTAATTGCAGTAGGGATCTTTTCTTTTGTTGACAAGAGTCACATTTATTACGGCTGTTAGGTCTAAAACTGAAGCTTTTTGCCGGCCGCGGAGCGGAGGGAGAAGCGCTGGCGCTGGAAAAGCGCTCTGGTCCCGCGCCGCTTGTGTCGGAGCGGGCGACCCCCCCGCGCTGGGCTTCTTGTTTCGCGAGACTCGCCGGCAGGCTGAATCCCTGCGTGCGCCAGACCCAGCGCTGCACCCGTGGCGGCGCGGGTCGCTCCCCCCGCGGCGGCTCCGCTCCCCCCGCGGCTGCCTCTGCTACCGCCGCTGCAGCGCAGCATCTCAGGCGGCCGCTCCCCATGGCGCGGCGCCCATGCCGAATTCGGGGTGGCACAGCCCCGCAGGCGCCCCGAGCCGCGGCCGCTGCCGACATCACAGCAGGGTCGCTGATTTATTGTGCGTGTACTTGCAGTGCCAGCACCACAACGCACGTTTTTGCAAGTCTATATGCAACAATCTCGGGAATTCTCTTCCCAAGTCTGTCGCAGACATTTCTCCACAGAAATCCTTTCTTTCGGATTTCTGCGTCTTCTGGAGGCCAGAGGCCTCAGAAGACAAGGTAAACAATTATTATCAGCTGCTGGGGAATGCAACAGGGGCACCTGTTTTGATTGGTGATTGGTTAATGTTCTATGTTTATAATTAAGGGCCAATCACCAGTGCAAGCCAGGGGACTGAGTCCTTGAACACAACTTTGTTATAGATTCTTTCTATCTATTCTTAGCCTAGCTAGCTGCTCTGCAAACCTCTCTCCTTATTCTTATTTAGCATAGTCTTAATGTATTATATATGATATCTAAATAAATCAGCCTTCTGATTCAAGAAACAAGATTCACCGTCTCTCTCTCACCACCTGCGACCCACTCAGGCACAGTAATACAAGTCAACAGTCTATAGTCCCCGCTTTTCTAAAAAGCATTTAAAAGGATTATATGCCACTTGTCCCTGTATTACCTTTTAACCTGTCATTCATTCAGCGCACTGCAGCCTTTCCAGGATTTCGACAGCATTCAGTCAGCTGGACTCTTCTGTGAGGTCGCCAGGCATTCAGTCAGCTGGACTCTCCTGTGAGGTCACCAGGGCAACGAAGCCTGCCCTTTCGCCTTTTTCCAGGTCTCCTCTATAGGGTCGCCTGAGACGCGGAGCCTGCTTTATGTGCCTCCTGGGCTGCATCGGGACTGACACCCAAATACTGCAGCGACCGTGGCTCACAGGGGTCCATAGGGTCGCTGTTCAGGCACCATTTGTCGCTTGTTTATTTTCGACTGAAGAGCCAGAATGGAGAACAATGTCAGATGCACATTCGCAGCTGTCGGACCCCGCTCGTGTGTGTGGCAGCAGCAGGGACGGTCTGAGGAGGCAGGAGGTCACGGCCAGGGACAGGGACAGTCACACGATTAAGTTGGTCCAAGTGCACAAAATACCGAGGAAGGAAGGCAGTTGCCGTTAGACTTTTCAGGTTTGGTTGTTTGAGCCATATCGCTGTCCTTGTGACTGACTACAGGATGCGCCAACACGGCCCATCTTTCCCTCTCCTCTGCATTCAGTGTTGCCTTTTCTGAACTTTAAAAACTATGAACAGAATCTTTTTGAAAAGTCTCGCATCATGGTTCTTGGACTCTGCTAGAGAGCACAGACAGTTTTAACAGCAAGTAATAAGCTCATGAATATTCTGTAATTTACACCGTCCATTGGCCACACCACAACATCAGCTCTTCCCCATTCCTTAGGGGTTACATCTCTCTTTTCTCATGTCTCTTTCCCTATTTGTTATCATACCCAGCTAGGCCCAAGGACACGCTATCTTGCAGGTGCAGGACTTGGAATTAGCCACGGCCTTGTACTTTTCCAGTCTCTAGTCAGCTAAATTCCCAACAACACAGCACATGGTGTGCTGACACAGGACTGGACAGGGGTCAGGAAATGGGTGGGTTACTTATCTAGGCTTTTGGACCCGGTCAGCAGGGGCTGGCCCACATGCTTGCAAGCGATTGTCGCTGTAGCATTGTTGGTGGAGGAAGCTGAGAAAGTAACCTTCGGAGCACCTTTGGTAGTATTTGCATTGCACAATGTGCGGGGCATACTACAACAGAAAGCAGATAAATGTCACAGACATCTTTTGTGAAAAATCCTTTCTTGGGATTTTTCTCCCTTCTGAGAAGCTGTGGCCTCAGCAACAAAATGTAAACAATGGTTATCTGCTGCTGTGGAATGCAACAGGTGGATCCGTGATTGGTCTCCTGTGGATGTTTGGATTTACTGACCACTCATGGCAGAGTGGCTCTTGCTTTCTGCTGGGTGTCAGGGCCCGTCCTGGTGGACAGATGACCTGATGGTTCGTAAGAATGATCTCAGAGTGCAAAAACCAACATGGTACAAGGGGGGTTTGCAGTGATAATCAAATCAAATGCAGTTTTATTGAAATAACCACAGCAAAAATGTGATAGAGGGATTAAGAGAAAGAAAAAAAGAGAGAAAGAAAGAAAGAGGAGAGAGAGAGAGAGAAGGAGAGGGGATATAGCTACCAACGTAGTGACAAAGTCCTTTGGTGCAGTCCAGTCGAGGGTCCGCCTGCTACGCTGGGGAGATCTCAAAGGCTCTAGCTAACTCAGAGGTTTTTATTACTGAAAATTGTGAGGGGGGGGGTATTACTGTGCCCTGTGTGAGGTCGCTGCTGGTGCGAGAGAGACGGTGAATCTTGTTTCTTGATCAGAAGGCTGGATTTATTGATATATCATATATAATACATTATGACTATACTAAATAGAATAGAGAGGTTTTGCATTTTTTGCAGAGCTGCTCAAGCTAGGCTAAGAATAGAAAGAAAGAATCTATAACAAAGTTGTGTCCAAGGACTCTGTCCCTAGCTTGCACTTTGTGATTGGCCCTTAATTATAAACATAGGAACATGAGCCAATCAAGATGCCCCTGTTGCATTCCACAGCAGCTGATAATAATTGTTTACCTTCTCTTCTGAGGCCTCTGCCTTTCAGAAGACACAGAAATCTGAAAGAAAGGATTTCTGTGAAAAAATGTCTGCAACAGGGAAGGAAACAGATACAATAGGGAACAGATGCAACAGGTAGTCTATGTTCTCAGCAGTAAATGAGAGCCATTGTTTTTCTTGGTTCAGTGGTCACAATCTGCAGGCAAACATCTCGCTTCAGTCAGCTTGCCTCCCCCACACACCTCCCCTGGGCTGGGGGTTTCAGTCCCAGTCCTTGGAAGGAGCAGAGGGGCCTTTTCATGTCTCAGTCCTTGATGGAGAATCTTCTTACATCTCAGTCTGTCTGTCACAGTGGTTGTAAAACAGGTGAGGGTCTTCTGTGGGAGACCACCTGAAACTCAGGAGAAGTCCTGCCAGGCCGAGAGGTGGGACAGCTTCCAGAGCTGCTATTGTTGCAAACGGGGCATGGTGCCCTCTTCTTAGCATACAGCAAACACACTTGTGAAAACAATAGCTTAACACTGAGCTTTCAGGTCTCAGGGCCCGTGGCATGTGACTTTTCTCCTTCAGAGCCAGAGTCTAGACAGGGGGGGGGTCTTCTCTTCAGTGGTCTCCCAAGGACGATCGTGAGGCAGATGAGGGAAAATTCTGACAGACCCTCACACTGGGACACAGATCTTTGTTATTCATTCTTTTCTACTCTTAGCTTAGCTAGCCTTATGAGAACTTTTCCTTCTATTTCTTTTAGTATAATTATAATGTAGTATATATATCATAAAATAATAAATCAAGCCTTCTGAACATGTAATCCACATTCTCGTCTCTCTCTTCACCTGCAACCCTTGTGACCACCATCACAGATAAATGGCTCACTGATGCTAGATTGCTGAGGTATGAAGCCATTTTGATTCATTCACAGGATTTGGAATTGCGGACAACAACCGCACAAAACCTGGCTCAGTTCTTGTTTAGGGAAGCTTCAGAGGAAGTCCTTCACAATTGCGTGGAAGCAATCTAATTGCAGACAAGGATTAGGGAGGATTTGGAAGAAGAGAAATTAGATGAAGGGGAAAAATGGTTTGTAGATGGTTCAAGCAGGGTGACTGACAGAAAAAGAAAGTCAGGATATGCAGTCATGGATGGGCAAACAGGAAAAGTGATAGAAGCTGGCCCTCTGAATGCAGGTTGATCAGCACAGGCTTGTGAACTGTATGCAGTTCTGAGAGCCTTGAAAAGACTGAAGGGAAAGAAGGGAACAATTTTTACAGACTCTAGGTATGCCTTTGGGGTGGTTCATACCTTTGGGAAAATTTGGGAAGAAAGGGGGTTGATCAACACATGGGGATGGGGACTGATGCATGGGGAATTGATCCAGCAAATTTTGGAAGCAATAAGGGAGCCAGAAGAAATTTCAGTTGTCCATGTGAAGGGACAGCAGGCAGGGATGCGGTTCTGGACCTGGGGAAACAACTTGGCAGACCAGGAGGCCAAGACCGCGGCACTGATGATGGTAAGTACCCCAGAGATAGAAGGGATCGAGGCCCCCAATGACCCTCCTCAACCCTCCCCAGAGGAGATTGAAAGTTATGAGAAGACGGGGAAAACTGGAGGAAGGTAGGTGGAAACTACCGGACGGGAGAGAACTAGTCTCTAAAGGTTTTACCAGGAGGATTTTGAGGAAGCTGCACCAGCGAACATATTGGGGGGCACAGGCCCTAGCTGAACAATGTTTGAAATTTTTTGGGTGTAGAGGAATTTACGAATTGGCCAAAGAAGAGGTACAAGGATGCCTGATCTGCCAGAAAATTAACAAAACTAAGGCAAGACAGGCAATCTTGGGGAGTCGCCCTGTTGCGTACCGACATTTTGAAAGAATTCAAGTTGATTTTACTGAATTGCACAAGGTGGGAAGGTTCAAATTTGTGCTTGCAATCATAGACAAATTGACCCATTGGGTGGAAGCATTCCCCAGTCCAAGGGCAACGGCTCAGACAGTGTCCAGGAAATTGCTGGAAGAAACTGTGCCCCGATATGGGATGGTGAATTACACTGACTCGGATCAAGGGACTCATTTTACCTCGAAAATTATTAAGCAGGTGGCAGAGGCGCTAGGCATTCAGTGGGAATACCACACTCCATGGCATCCCCAGAGCTCAGGACAGGTTGAAAGGATGAATCAGACCTTGAAAGCACAGTTGTCTAAATTAATTTTAGAAACTCAGATGTCCTGGCTGAAATGCCTCCCTCTGTCCTTACTTAATATCAGGACAATGCCTCATTCACAGACTGGGCTCTCACCCTTCAAGATGCTATATGGGATGCCATATAGGCATGGGATGCCGGTGGGACACCCCAGATTAGTGGACAGCCAGATTCAACCATATTTGGAAGCAATAAACAGAAATGTACAGCAACTGAGAAAACAAGGGATAGTATCTCAGAGCGCCCCTCTGGAATTTGCTATCCACAAAATTCAACCAGGTGACAGAGTGCTTGTGAAAGTGTGGAAAGATGTACCCCTCTCCTCTCACTGGGAAGGCCCCTTTCTTGTCCTTCTGACAACATATGCAGCCATTTGGACGGCAGAAAAAGGTTGTACACATGTGTCCAGAGTGAAGAAGGTCGAACACCAGGAAGAAGCACCCGAGTGGAGGGTCATTTCTTCCCCAGGTGACCTGAAAATCAAACTCCAACGTCCTCATAAATGACCAACAGTGGCCAGATAGGTTGTATACTGTCAGATTAGTATGCTATCCATTTGAACACCTTAAGTGTGAATATTTCAGACAACTTTTGTTATACATTGCAGAAGGGGGCAGAGTCCAAAGGGATTGTGCACTCAGTGTCTGGAAGAGGAGCTTGAACTGACTGACCATATTGTAGTCCTAGCCACAAATGTAGGAATCATTGAATTAGACTCACAGGAGTGATTCCACGTTTTTCAGAAGGGGGTCCTTGGAAAACTTAAATCTAAAGCAACGGTTTTGGATGTGGAGTGTTGGAAATTGATCAAAGTACTGTGCAGCTCAGATGCTGTCAAGGTCTCACGGTGAGGCGTCTTTAAGAGGAGATATGCGGCAAGGTCTGAGAATGTATTCCCTGAAGAATACTCCTGCTGCCATGAACATGGTCTTCCTTGCCACTGGTGGCACCCCAGGGGGCGGAGGCAAAGGCAGAGGAGTACGCCTGGTGGGAATTCTGATTGGCCTGAGCCTAGCCATGTGCGGGACGCAGAGTCTGCACATTGAGGTCCCGATGAGTGGTGGAAATGAGAGCTCCACTGACAAGTGCACTAAGTGTGCTCAGATAGTCCCAATAGAGCAAAGGGGCAGGGGAACCTCAGCATACCAAGCCCCAGAGGAGTGCATCAGTGAGTCTGGCAGGTACTCTTTGATAAACAGCACTCGGGTCAGATTATGCAAATCAGGCAAAGAGATCTTATGTATAGATCAGGAGGTGGGGATGCAGAACGGACAGTCAGACAAGCACCAACATCAGATACGGAAAAGGAATGTAGAACTAATGTCAATCCCCGTTTGCCATCAATGTAGTCGGATAATGTGGGCTGGGGAAAGACAGAGTCAATTTTTCTAGCATATCACCAGGTGAATCCATTGTGCTATGACAATTCGAAACTGGGGATGTGTGTGATGAATGGAAAGATGTACTGGATGGGAAGAAATATGAAATTTGACAACAAATTCACCCTAAGCAGGGAACCGATCATATTCGACTTAGCACAGGCAAACGATGATAGAGTCTGCCTGCAATATGATAGGGTTGTCTGCTTTGCGAGAAACAAAGACAGTACGGATCCTGAGGGAAAGATGAGGGAAATAACTCAGAAATTGAAAAGGAGGGAGTCAGAACTTAGGAAGAAAAGAGTGGAGCAAGAAAAATTGAAAACTCTGGGAGAGCAGTACAAACTGCTCGAGAAACAATACGTGGATGGGGATCTACCTTCCCCAGACCGGAACTTATTCATTGATTTAATGCAGGAAATTGCCAGAGAATTGGGATTGTCAAATTGTTGGAATTGCGGGGGGCTGAAATCGGCAGAGAAATGGCCTTGGAAGGGTGAAGGTTTGGCTCCGGAACAGCTTTTGAAATGGGACAACCCAAGGGTCTCAAAATTGGCACAGAGACCTGAGGGATGGGTGTTGGATCAAAGGGTGATTGGAACGATCTGTATCAGTCGAGAGGGGAAAGAATATACCAAAATGGTGGGATACACTCCGTGTATAACTACTCTGATGGTAAATTCAAACATCAAGGGCAAAGATCTGGCAACCAGAACCTCCTACAGGGTACTGGAGCAGGAAAACCGAAACAAACTGTGAATGGAACAGACAAACAGGACTTTGCTGGGTCAGAAGTCCTGCAGCCAAGCCTTGCCAATCCTTGGCGGGTCTGAGAGAATATTGGGGAGACCCATGGAAAACTAACATTAGATGGAAAGCCCCAGATGGAATTTATTGGATCTGCAGAAAGAAAGCATACAGTGGGTTGCCTCCAAGGTGGAAAGGATGATTCACTTTGGACATGATCCGGCCAGTCTTCTTCACTCTCGCCCGAACAAAAAGTAACTTATTAGGGGCTCCTTTTTATGAGACACTGAGGAGGGAGCGAAGAAGCCTGAAGGAAATGATACCTGTCATAAGTGGCAGGCAAACTTGAGGGGAGGAAGAGTGGTCGGCAGCAAGAATAATTGACTATTATGGGCCGGCCACATGGGCTCAAGACGGAAGCTATGGATATAGGACTCCAATTTATCTACTGAACCAGCTGATCAGGTTGCAGGCAGTGGTGGAAATTGTGTCAAATCACACTTCAGAGGCCCTGGATTTACTAAGTCGGCAGCACACCCAGGTATGACCATTTGTGTACCAGAATCGAATAGCTTTAGACTGCTTGCTGGCTGAAGAAGGGGGAGTGTGTGGAAAATTCAATGAATCGGAATATTGTATCGAAAATGATGATTATGGGGAAACCATAAGAGGATTGGCAGCTGAAATTAAGAAGGTGGCCCATGTCCCACTTCGAAAATGGAATTCGATTTTACAATCATCCTGGTGGGACAGATTATTTGATGGAGCCTGGTGGAACAAAATAATATTCTTTGTGCTGTGTTCAGTAGCAGGAATCCTATTTCTCCCGTGTCTAATTCCTTGTTTTATTAGACTGATTCAATCTGTGGTACAGGGTATGCAGATAGCTATAGTACCCGTGGACCCAGAGTTGGCTTCTGGAAACAACACATCCAAGATCATGAGCTTGGGAGAGAGAAAGTGTGGAAGCAATGCTGCCGAAGTCTTGGCAAAATTTGAAAAACGGGTCAAATTGAATAGAACAATTATACTGATTTTCAATGAATCCCACAAGCAGAACATGGAATAAGAATCTAATAAAGTTTTCTCTTTGTAGGAGACCCTTAAAGGTGGAGGGTAGAAGTAGGAAATAAATAGATATTAGTGATTTTGGGATATAGAGGGAGCATGAATTAATGTGGTGATATTAAAGGGGAGGGATTGTAATATATGTTAGAAGTAATTCATGCTATCAAAGAATGTATTTTATAAAGATTGTGAAATCCAAACGAATCTCTGACCACAAGCAGCCTGAGAGGCAGATGTCTATTCAAACTCCAAAATTCCCGGAGACGGCTAGATAAAGATCGGCACTTTAGCCAAAGAATAGACGCACCCAACGCGATGATCACCTGTATCTTGAGGCATCGGAAACTGCCTAAGAGCAATCATCATCCTGCGGATAACATCAATCAAGATAGCCAGAGTCGCCAGGAAGATACATCTGCATACATGACTTCCCCTGACTTGATCAACGCTGGCTATCAAGACGGCCTTTGTCCAGCTCTGCACAATGAAAGAACCAACTATGAATGTGAAGAGTTCCAAAAGAAATTGGGACTCCTTCACCTCGGGCACAGTAAACCATATAAAACCTCATTGCTGGAAGCGACTCTCATGAACGAGGGGGAATTTGATGCAATAGAGGTAGGATGCAGGTTCACCCAGTGCCGATCCCAGGCTCGACGCTCTTTGGCTGTGGTGATTTTGAGGATCATATTTTGGTCGCGCAAAAAGATAAATAAATCTTTTCACATTTTTGATAATTTGGCTTTCGATTGATCATTTATAACATATGCACAAGAGCTTTTAATCTGTATTACAGTGTTTATTATCATTGTTAATTTGCATCCTAAAAAACTTATTAGTCAGAGGGTACCACACTGGTCTCTCAAAAAGGAGAAACTAGATGCCCTCAACAGGATTAAACCCTATCTAAGATTAGCAACTCACAATCAACACCTTTATTTAACCTTGTAATAAATGATCCTGAATTAACTTCCCCCAGAAAATTAACCCCAGAGTCAAAATCCACTCTCCAAACGGTAGAGCAAGCCATAACAAACAGACAAGTGAACCAGATATGCCCAAACATGTGTTACTGTATTCATTTTCATTGTTGATTTTCACCCCACTGGTATTATTGGACAGTGGGATATTCACCGGCCCGATCCTTTGCACATTCTGGAGTAGATGTTTTTACCTCATCAACCAAAAAAGACGGCACCTGCCGTCTTTAGGCTGATTATGCAATTAAATATCAAATGTCATCACAAGTGTTTACAATTGAATGCTAAAGATCCTTCAAAAATTATTATACCTGTAACACAAGAGCAATTTAAATGGTCTTTTGCTAGCTGCACAGCCTTGCAAAGTGCCTTGAAAAATTTCTCAAGACAAATCACTTACCATTTACCAAGACATAAATTGCTGAAGTGGGGAAACTGCACTGTCTCTAAAATCTCTGAATAGCAGAACACCCCTAAAAGGTATTAGTGTTTACTGATTGTTCTGGGAGACTGGGAAAATCCATTGTAACATGGGAAGAAGAAGATGAGTGGCCAACACTGGAAGGTTATGAGAGCAGATCACCTCAATTAGTAGAGCTACAGGCTGTAGCTATGGCTTTCCAATGTTTTCCCCACATTCCTTTAAATGTTGTAACTAACTCTGCCTATGTAGCTGATATCACATAGAGATTAGATCAAGCACTATTAAGAGAAATTACCAATGCACAACTACTTAACTTACTAAAAGCTCTGTGCCATACCATCCAAGCCAGAACTTGCCCCTTTTTACAATATCACCTTGTAAACCCCTACATTGCACTAATTGCCTCTGTGAATAGATGTTCATGTAATAATTGTAATTAATAATATAACCTTTTAAGTAGAAATTAACTGATGTTTTTTCAAGGTACTCTTTCTAGAAAAACAGCTTCCACCTTACATTTTCCCTAATGTGAAAAGATTACCACTAGAATGAAAAACCTAACCCTAACTACCTTTTATATTTAAAATACTAATCACGTTTTCTTATTTTTAAACCAAAATATAACCATGACTTTAAATGGTGAGTTTTTGTAACTAAGTATGCAGATGCTAATCACAGAAGTAGTCATTTGAGATTACAAAAAAGTCAAAAACTATATACAAGAAAGTATTAACAAGAACTTCTAATTAACAAAAATGATTCGTACTGTGAGAAAAATATTAAATGAAAATGCGTAATCATCCCAAAAAAAAATGTTTAAATTAACTGATATTGTTGATTAGCCCATGTATACTATAAATTTTCATCTTCTTTTTTTTTTCACTAACTCTAACTCAATTGCAAAACTTCTAATAAAAGGAAAAGGCTCATTATTTACACTACTGCCATTAAGCAGTGTTGCTAAGCATACTAATAATAGGGCCATAACTGTGTGAGTAACTTAATTCCTTTCAACTCCAAGAAACAACTTCATAATTGTCCTTAGATAACAAAATGATTCACCTTTGTTTTCTCTGTTCTGTAATACTTCAAATGATCTATATTTATAGAAACTAACAACCCAACTGATGGTACACTGTTTTTAGTATTATGATTTTACAAAGCGATTCTACAAATACAACTGAATGATGTTATCAGCATTGCATCTACCCATCAAATAATAAGCTAAAATCACAAGCAAGTGAAGAAGCCTTCACAAGAAAATCCGAAAACTTCATATATACACCTTACATCATCTATGAGACTCTTAGAAGAACAATTTACTTAATATTTTATTTAAAAGACCTCAAAAATCAAATATTTTAAGGACATTACTAATACAAGACATGTCACTTTTAATCTTATACCACGATATGACCTGTAAAATTTAACTTAGATGAGGAGATGTTTCCTTTGATAGTTTGGAATTGGTTTGTAACACAAAGGTAAATAGTTCTTTCAAAGGAGTTGTATATATAGGTACATAGTCATAGTTATTTATAATTTCTTTATAATATCATTGAATATTTAGCTAAGGATAGATGACAAAGCAGCTGTTCTATGAGTTATTAGTGAAAGATTTCTTTTAAAGATATGATAGAGAAATTCTGCCCAGTGTAGGTCTTAGCCCTGACCAGGCTATGGCCTTGACTGGCAGGAAAAGTATAAAACCCAGGTGTTTCTGTGCTAAAGATAAAAGCAAGTTACTTTGACTAGCTGATTTGGCTTTGCAGAAGCTGAACCCCTTTCCTTTGAAATAAACATGGACGCCTTGTCCGGAAGAGGCCCTCCAAGTCCTCATTGGGAGAAAGAGGCCCCTCAGCAATGGCAGACCCTGGGTGATGTTAAAGCATATAGGCAGTTTTGAATTTCACCTTATTATTTATGTTCAAAGGTCCATGTTTTGTTCCTGTTATAGTTGTTAAAAAAAAAGAAAAGGGGAGAAGTGTGGGGTGGCTGTGCACCCTCCTCAAAAGTCTTGGGTGCTCTCATGTTCTCATGTTTTTCTCATTGTCCTAGGGTGACATTATGATGCTTGTATCCCCATTTGTGTATTCTGTTTATGCTGGATATTATGTTCTGTGCCTTCAAGACTGGCTCTAAAGAGCGAATGTTTTGTTTTGGTTTTGTTATCAGCCTGCTCCCCCACAACTGGCAGGACATAGAGAAGGGGCAGTACATAGTGCGGCTTTTGCTTTTTGCTTTGCTTTTTGCTTTGCTCTTGCTCTTGCTTCTGCTTTGCTACTGCTTTGCTCTTGCTTTTTGCTTCTGCTCATTAGTTAGTTTAGCTAAGCAGTCTGAATTTTTCCCTGGACGGTTTTTCCTTTCCCTTTTGTGGAACTACTCGAGACTGCTCCGGACTGGGACCTGGGAAACCCCAAGAGTTTGCACCTTGTGGCCTGCAGCAGCGATCCCCAGTGCCAGAGGGACTGATAACAGAGTGACCACCCCCAAGAGAGACTTTCTGAATTTGTCATCTTTTTCAGAGTGGTGAAAGAGCGGTGTCATCCAGTATTGTTCATTTTGTGTGTTGGGGGGGTGTTTTGCCTGTTAAATAAATAGGTTCTTTCCACTTCTCTCTGAGGAATCCTTCTCGAACCGTTTGGGGGGAGGGGCCCTGTGGGTTTGCTTTCTGGAGGGGCCCTCTTTTGGAGGTTTTCTCCCAAATTTTCCCAAAACCAGGAAAAAATTTGGCACCCAATGCATGGGGCTCGAGAGAGAGTGGAAAAACCCTGTTTTAAGTTCATTTTGGTTGCCATTACTATGTGTTACTATAAAGCAGTTAATAGCCATGTTTTTTGAATTTATAATGTCTCTTGAGGTGAAGGCTTGCATGCATTTCTGGTTCCTAGGTTTTTCTGAGATCTTAAAACCTCTATGGTCCCTAGGTTTATTTTCTTATCCAGAAATAGCTCTAGTATTGTCCCTAATACGTAGTTTTTACAGCAGAGGGGCAGTGACTAGAATAGCTATCTTGCTGGGCTTGGTGGTAATGATTTGTAAGAAGTTTATATACATGCTGGGGTCTGTTCCAGGTATGAATGGTTCATGGCTATGGTTATGCACCCAGTTTGTTAGAGGAGGAGCAGGGGATGAGGCTTTTCAGCCTTTGCTTTCCTTCTTCTCCTCTGAATCTGTTACATCACTATTGGAGAACGTTCAGTTTCCCCTGAATGTTAAAGAGACCATCTTTCTGGTATTTAATCTGGTAAGCTTCCTCTGTACAGTCTGCACCTTCTCTAGAATGAGGGCTGAGATTTCTAGATGGGCTGACGAGACCCCTGACCCAGTAGACCCAGGTGTGGAAAATCCTGAGTGGTGTGGGAAATGGGAGAATATGGGCAAAACCCTGAAGGAATTCTCTGACCCTATAGTCTAGGACTTTCCCCATGAACAAATTCAGAGCCCAGCTGAGGTGGGGAAATACCTGAAAGAGAAGTACCAGGATGACCCTAAGGAGAAAAAGATCATTGCAGTGAGCTGGGCCCTGGCACATGCTTATCACACACTGCTAGATACTCTAGGGCAGCAGACAGAGGAAGGGGGGCAGGGAGGTAAATCAGCAGCTATCCTAGTTACTCAGGATACAGCCAACACCCCAGGCTCAAAGCCAGCAGCCAAACCAGACAATAAGCCTCAATCAATGGCTGTTGCTACCAGCACTAGAACTGGAAAGTGCACAGACAAGACTGATTGACCAGTGGATGATGATGATGCAGGAGAAGGACCCTCAATGTTTCCTGACATAAAATCAGGAACCAAAGCAACAGGTGCAAGATCCAAAGCATATATTTAGTCCTTTTCCCTGAAGGACCTTCGTGGCCTAGGGAAGGATTACACTCGACAACCTGATGAATCCATAATTAGTTGGTTAATCTGTCTTTGGGATGCTGCAGGTGAGGCTACAATTCTGGACAGCACTGAAGTGAGGCATTTGGGATCCCTATCACATGATCCCGTCATCGACCAAGGAATGATGAAGGAGGCTAACCCTCACAGCTTCTGGAAACTGTTGCACGAAGATACCTGTGTGCAGACGATCTCTATATGCAGCAAACACAGTGGAAGACCATAGAACAAGGAATTCAACGCCTGAGTGAAATGGCAGTGGCAGAGATTATGTTCTCAGATGACATAACACCTCGGAATCCAGACTTGGTACCATGCACGTCTTTGATGTGGCAAAAACTTGTATGACTTGGGCCACATGAATATGCTTCTGCTTCAGCCAAAATGAAGCAGGGTGACAGGGATGAAACCGTGCTTGATATGGCAAAGAAGCTCAGAGCATATGCAGATGGTGTACATGGCACAACACATGCCAGAATCGCAGCGGTAGAAACATGTCTGCAGAACTTAGAGGAAAAGATAGAGGAGAATCATAAGAAGCTCAGAGAGGAGATGATTAAAGAAGACATTCTCCAAATCTCAGCAGTATCAATCAGAGGTTCTGGTACCCAACATAGACGTTCTCCAGATGGGGAGAGAAGGTACACCTCACGAGCTGAGCTGTGGTTCTACGTGCATGATTGTGGAGAATACATGAGGAGGTGGGATGGAAAACCTACTGCTGTTCTGGCACAACGGATGCGTGAATTGAAGGAAGCCACCAGAAGGAAAGCAGCTCCAGTTGCCCATAGCCGAACTGCCAGGTATGATGATGACAACATGTCTGATCCCCTTGAAGGAACATCCAAGACATATGCCCAGGGAAAGAAGGATAACCAGGCTTAGAGGGGCCCTGCCTCTAGCCAGGTAGAGGCTAGGGAAAATTGTGTTTTCTGGTCTGTGTGGATTCGTTGGCCTGGCACATCTAAACCACAAGAATATAACGCTTTAGTCGATACTGGTGCACAGTGCAAATTAATCCCATCAAGACATGTGGGGACAGAGTCTGTTTCTATTGCTGGTGTGATGTGGGGATCCCAGGATTTCACTTTGGTGGAAGCTGATGTGAGCCTGACTGGGAATGAGTGGAAGAAATATCCTATCGTGACTGGCCCAGAGGCCCCATGTATTTTGGGCATAGGCTACCTTCGAAGTGGGTATTTCAAAGGCCCAAAAGGACTCAAGTGGGCATTTGGGATAGCAGCTACAGTGACAGAGGGCATCCAGCAATTGAACACCTTGCCTGGGTTGTCTGAGAATCCATCTGCAGTAGGATGCCTGACGGGAAAAGAGCAACAGGTAGGTGCCAATTGCCGCTTCCACAGTGCATTGCCAACAGTGTAGAACCACTCGAGATGCTGTGGTTCCCATCCATAAGATGATCAGAGAGCTGGAGAGCCAAGGCGTGGTCAGCAAGACCCACTCACACTTCAACAGCCCCATTTGGCCTGTGTGAAAATCTGAAGGAGAATGGAGATTGACTGTGGACTATTGTGCATTGAATGAAGTGACTCCACCACTGAGTGCTGGCGTGCCAGACATATTAGAGCTCCAGTACGAGCTTGAGTCCAAGGCAGCAAAGTGATATGCCACTATCGATATTGCCAATGCATTTTTCTCCATTCCTCTGGCAGAAGAATGCAGGCCTCAGTTTGCTTTCATGTGGAGGGGAGTGCAGTATACCTGGAACCGACTGCCCCAGGGGTGGAAGCACAGTCCTACCATCTGCCATGGACTGATGCAGAGTGCACTAGAAAAGGGTGAGGCTCCAGAACATCAGCAATATATTGATGATATCAATGTGTGGGGGAACACAGCTCCTGAAGTGTTTGAGAACGGAAAGGAAATCATCCAAATCCTCCTGAGAGCTGGTTTCACCATTAAAAAGAGCAAAGTAAAGGGACCAGCTCGTGAGATTCAGTTCCTGGGAGTGAAGGGGCAAGATGGATGGCGTCAGATTCCTACATACGTCATCAACAAGATCACAGCAATGTCTCCACCCACCAATAAGAAAGAAACACAAGCTTTCCTAGGTGCCATAGACTTTTGGAGGATGCGCATTCCTGAGTACAGTCAGATACAGCCCTCTCTACCTTGTCACCCACAAGAAGAACAATTTCCAGTGGGGCCCTGTGCAGCAACAAGCCTTTGACCAGATTAAGTAGAAGATCGCTCATCAGTAGCTCTTGGTCTGGTCAGGACGGGACCAGATGTGAAGAACATTCTCTACTCTGCAGCCGGGAACAATGGCTTGTCCTGGAGACTTTGGCAGAAGGTGCCTAGGGAGACTCGGGGTCGACCACTGGGATTTTGGAATCGAAGCTATAGAGGCTCTGAAGCCAACTACACTCCAACAGAGAACGAAATCTTGGCTGCCTATGAAAGAGTCCAAGCCGCCTCAGAGGTGATTGGTACAGAAGTATTGAAGTGAATGGAGACGACCATCCTTTGATGCATCGAACTCGGATTTATTGATCGATCAGCCACTTTATATAATAGTGTTAATTAACTTCATGCATATTACAAAATCCAAGCTCACGATAGGCTAACAGAGAAAACTCTAACCACTCCTTTTGTTTTACAATACCTATAATTGTTTATTAAAAACAGAACCAGTGTTCCCACTGTGATATGAAAGGTTCCCAAAACTTCCATATCTGTTCCCAGGGTGCCATCTTTTCCCAGAGAGGGTGTTTTGCTTGTTATGGGAAGACTGCCTGAGAACCTTATTGTTTATAAAGTGATGCATGAGAGAGTCTAATTGTTTATAGAAATCAGCCTGGGAACTGCTTTTGGAACTGCTTCTCAACTACCTTTTACTGTTCTCTCAACTGTATGCCTTCATGGCCTTTTTCTTTAAGCCATGCTTGAACTAAACTCTCCACAGCCACCCCAATTGTGAAAGAGATTCTTGCAGCCTATGAAGTGGTTTGAGCTGCCTCAGAAGTGATTTGCACTGAAGCACAGCTTCTTTTGGCATTCTGACTACCAGTGCAGGGCTGGATGTTAAAGTCCCTGTAACACATCATGCCCCTGATGCAACCTGAAATAAGTAGATTGCTCTCATCACACAGCGAGTTTAAATAGGAAATCCACATCACCCTGGGATCTTGGAAATTATCACAAATTGGCCCAAAGGTGAAAATTCTGGACTGTCATCTGAAGAGGAATAAGAGCAGGTGATGTGCTGAGGAGGCCCCACCATATAACCAGCTACTGGAGAGTGAGAGGTGATATATTCTCTTCACTGATGGATCCTGATGTATTGTAGGGACCAGTAGGAAATGGAAAGCCGCTGTATGGAGCCCAACACAGTGAATTGCTGAAGCTACTGAAGGACAAGATGGATTGAGTCAGATTGCAGAGCTGAAAGCTGTCCAACTGGCTTTGGACATCACCAAACAAGAGAAGTGGCCAACACTCTACCTCTACACTGACTCCTGGATGGTAGCAAATGCTCTGTGGGGGTAGCTGCAAAGGTGGAAAAAGGCCAATTGACAATGGAGGGGTGTGCTGGTTTTGAATTAATTGACATTTGGTGAGGAGGGAAGAAACCATCCACGGAAATGATTTTTCTGAGAGGAGCAGCTGAGAGCTTCCTCTGCGTCTAACTGAATCAAGGGTTTAAAGAAACTGAAAGAGTTAAAAGTTTAGCTAGATTTAGTTAAGGGGATAGAAATAATTAAGAATATAGCAAGAAGAGTAGAAGTAATAAGGGATAGTTAATTATTAGCAGATAAAGTAGTTAAGGCTAGGGTAATATATCACCTGCCTGTCTTTACTGTGTTTAAAGAAGCAGGATGGCATTTGGAGCTATTGTGAAAATCAAGAAACAGTGACTTGCACCTGGGCCCCGAAACTTGAGCTATAGCTAAGGGGTCTGAAAGCCTGCCAACAAGGCAAAAGTAAAAGGGCACTTTGATCTCAGAAGACCACTGACCCATTTGAAGTGAAGGACTGTGCAAGCGTGAAGGAACTTTGGACTCAATTATAATACATTTTAATACGAAGCAGGGGTAGGTGGGATTTGGTAATAAATATGTATTAGGCGCTTTGGGTAATTATATGAATATGTGTCACAGACATCTTTTCATAAAAATCCTTTCTTTAGGATTTTTCCCCCTTCTGAGAAGCTGTGGCCTCAGCAACAAAATGTAAACAATGGTTATCTGCTGCTGTGGAATGCAACAGGTGGATCCATAATTGGTCTTCTTGGATGTTTGGATTTACTGACCACTCACGGCAGAGCTGGGTCTCACTCTCTGCTGAGACACAGCCCTTTGTTATTCATTCATTTTCTATTCTTAGCTTAGCTAGCCTTCTGAGAACTTTCCTTCTATTTCTTTTTAGTATAGTCATAATGTAATATATATCATAAAATAATAAATCAAGCCTTCTGAACATGAGGTCAACATTCTTGCCTCTCTCTTCATCCTGCAACCCTTGTGACCACTGTGACAAATATGTAAGACTTTTTTGGATAAATAAAGGAGCTGGGGTTTTTGTGATTCACACATGCCTTTTGGGAGATTACTCCCCATGTGCCTGATACTGGCAATAAACATACCACTTTCTAACTTTAACTAGTTGGAGAGTTCTATTCTGCACTTGATAACAACACAAATCAGTGACTCATTTTTAATATTGACACTGTTAAACCACTAGAAAGCTTAACACACCTCTGTGAACACACAAGTTAAAAATGAAAAAGCCCTGGGAAAAGCTTTTTTATTTCTGGCCTTGAACAGGTAATGAGACGCGGCCTGGGCCAGGCCCCTTCCGCTGCAGCCTGCACAGGGGGGAGGGGAGGCCATCAGCCACTGGGTCCTAGCTTGGCTGCTGAGATCTTGGCTCTCCCCCCAGCACGGCTGCAAAAAAAAAACCCGGAGGCAGCCTGGCAGCCCATGCAGAAAGCAGCCCCACAGCTGGAATTGAATGCAGCAGGGGCCAGAAAACAGTCATGTGGCCAGAGTGGCTGCCACCATTCTGACCCAGGCCCCGTGAGATTCTAAAACAACACCCTCCGATGGGCCTGAAAATCCATCACCGTGAGTGCTCTGGCCACGGCCCGGCAGGGATCACGTGAGCATCTGTGGGCCCTGGGCGAGATATTAACTCTTTCAGGGCACAGATAAGACTTGAAGACCTTCAATCTTCCCTCCAGTGAGAGAAAAGGACAGAGTGAAGACACATAGAGAACAACATGAGACATGAAGGTCGGTAAGTAGTAGTCAAGTCACAGATGGGAGGGCTGAGAAGATGCCTCAAGTCCTGGGCTGAAAGCCTCTTGTAAGGCTATGGAGAAGATATAATTGATACATCAGACTCTTTTTCCCTGTAGCTCACTGAAATTATGGGGGGGGTGAAGTGTTCAAATTGTAGATCTGAGCAAAGGCATCTATGCTAAAGCAAACAGATGTTGAAGTAGCTGTGATCCCATGAGAAGTTTGAACAGAGAGAGAAAGAAGAGTGATAAAAGACCCCTTGCCCTCAGGGAAAGAAGAAGACCTCTGTTTCCAGAGATGAAGATGATCTCAGAGATAAAGAGAACCTTTGCTCTTGAACAGCTCATCCTTAAAATAGTACTCCATAAGTTGACATGGCCAATAAACACACCTGTGGGAAAGCTGTGAAAATGGGGGGGACTTCACGATTGCAGATCCCCAGGCAGCTGCTATTCGTGGAAATTAAAAGCCATGAGACAACTGTTTCCTTGTGGAGAAGTCTCCATAAAATGACAAGAGGGACTCCTCTCCCAAAGTGAATTGAAGAAAGACTATTCTAGAGGTGATAAACTGACTGAATTGTTTCTGTACATTGCCAGTGGGAAAGAAAAGGTTGTAGAGGGGAGGAGGAGTGTTCTAAAGGTTTTATTCTGGTTCCTACTATTCTTTCTTTTAGTTACTGTTTACAAACTCTTCTTTATACCCTTTTAAAGTTTTGAGCCTGCTTTGCCTTCCTTCTAATCCTATCTCACAGCAGGAAATGAGTAAGTTTATTTTAGTGGGTGCACTGGCGTTTGGCCAGCACTGAACCCACCACATTAATTGGTGTGTTGGCTGGTGTGGTGGTGTTTGTGGGTCCCCAGGACGAGGGAAGAGATGAGAATCTTGACTCCATGTTTCAGAAGGCTGATTTATTATTTTATGATATATATTATATTAAAAGAAAATTATATACTAAAACTATACCAAAGAATAGAAGAAAGGATTTCATCAGAAGGCTAGCAAGGAAAAGAATGGAATGAATAATAAAATCTTGTGACTGATCAGAGTCCTGACACAGCTGGACCTATGATTGGTCATTAATTACAAACAACCACATGAGACCAATCAAAGATGCAGCTGTTGGTAAACCATCTCCAGACCACATTCCACAGCCATCAGATTGTTATTGTTTACATTTCTTTTCTGAGGCTTCTCAGCTTCTCAGGAGAAAATCCTAGCAAAAGAATTTTCATAAAATATGTCTGTGACAGGCTGGGAAATCTCAAATTGGCGAACCAAAATGACTACATGAAATTGGTGTTTCCACCCAGTTCGAACTGAAATTGCCATATCATCTGGTGGAGAATGCAGGCAATTATGAAAGCTGGGAAAACCCTTTTGGGCTGCTGAAGAGTAGCAAGACATTGCTTCCCATGTTGAGAAGCTGACAGTGAATGTCCATCATGTAGATGTGCATGTGCTTAAGAGTCAGGATAATGAGGAGCAGCATAACAAGAAACAGGCTGCCAAAATCAAAGTGTCACAGGTAGATCTGGACTGGCAACATAAGGGAGAGCTATTTCTGGCTCGGTGGGCCCATGAAGCCTCAGGTCATCAGGGAAGAGATGCGACATACTGATGGGCTACCAGCAAATCAGCCTCCTCTTCCTCTGTGGAAACATACTTTATACAACACTTCCCAATACTACAAACTGAGCATCATTGCTTCGGCTTTTTTCTTGATCTTTCTCTAAAGCTAAAATCATAGGATCACTTGGTAATGTTACACTTTTATTTCTTTTCCTTTCTGGATGAATTCACAGTGTGAAAAACAAATCTACATATGACACCTCATTCAATTTCCCTTACTCATGACAAAACAACATCAATTATAACACTGCGTTATAACTTAAAGTTCCATCCTTTGGACATTTTTCACCATCTTCCAAAGAGTACAAAGATCACCAATTATTGCAGTATTCAATTAACTATTTTCTGGAGAGATAGCCTCCCATTGCACCTCCCATCTCCCTCCAATGTTTCAAACTACATTCTAGGGGTGATTTCTCTAAACCCTCACTTTTGATGATTGACTAGAACTCATCACAGAATATAATAAAACATAATTAAATTTCCCTTTGATAAGGGTATGCAACACCTACTCCCACTTTTTTACCCTGAGTGATGTGCAACACCTGCTCACACTTTTTAACCTTCCAAAGGGTTGGAAGCACTTCAGGTGTCCCCATTGTAATGTGCAAACTAGACCAAACTAGACCAAAACCTAGTATTCAAGTTCCCTTGACTTTAATCCAGGGAGATTTTCCAGCCTCATTACACTTCCCCCCCTCTAGCAATGCCTTAATAAATCCCAGAGGCTGTGCCCTGAACTCACTGTATCAGGGGACTGGAGGATCTCCCAAAAAACCCTTCGGTGCATGCTGGAGTGCTCTTGATCCTGTGAATACATCAAGCATCAGATGCAGGGTCCCATCTAGGTTGCCAGAAATTGTCACTGAAAATGTCAGGAAAACAAAACTTTCTAACGCTGTAATTTCAGTATTAGAAAGCAGGCATTACTCTATTTTGGCACTGGGTGTGTAGGGAAATTGATCCTCCTAACATATGCATATCAATTGTCAAAACATTTAACTAATTATATATTTTAGTAAACAAAGTAATTAGTGTTCATCAGCTACTAGTTACATAGTTCTCTTATTAATTAGCATTCCATCTTCTATGGGTTAATGGTTCTCTCAATTCTTATGCTATTTAGCCCGCATGTTCAGTTTCTCTCTTCTTTTGGGACAGTGGGTTTCTTGGGTTGTTGGTTGGCCTGTTGGTTGCTCGTTGCACATTTCCCCCTGCTGGAATTACATTTTAGCCAGTTGAAGCTGACTTCAGCAGTTGCTAAGTTTGTTCCTTATCTTGGGAGTTCTGCCAAATGTCCTTGTGACCCATAAATTCTGCATTCCTTGTGTCCATTATCAGTGGCACATCCTTCTTCTGCAATGTTAACGTCCCCTCACCCCCTTCTCCCCCATCCCTGGTCTGCGATCACTGAAGCATGTCAAGCCCTAAATTTTAATTTGTTTTTCTAACACCTGGACATCACTCAGATCTTGTCAGCTGCTCTCTGTTTCACAGATTAAATCTTCCTTCTTGTTGATTAGGCTAGAAAGTTACAAAGATCAAACATCAAAGAACATCCTTTAGTAAAAAATGTTTTTACATATTCCACCTATTGTAACAATTAGGCAGGGCCTTGTTTTACAACCCCCGTCTCATTCCCTCTAACTGAACAAACTGTTAACTATGTTTGACTCTTGAGATGTCAGCATCAGCAAAACTATACACTATTTGTTACAATTAAAGATTTTCCCAACAGTATCTCTTCTTTGAGCAAATGCTTATGTCTTAGGTTGGAAATGGGGGTGTGCATTCTATTCCTATCTGATGGGGCAGTTAGCTTCTGTTAATTGGGCAGTTTTTCTTTTTCTCTTCCACAACCAATCCTCCATCCCAGGAGATATCTTCTGTTAATGGGCCATTGAGCCGCACTGCATGACAGATGAGATTACATCATCCCATTGTGAGAAGCTCTGCCCAGAGGGAGGAGTCAAGCAATCCTAACTGGATATAATCAGAGATTTGGAAGACAACAGTCAGCCTTTTCTACTAGATTCCCAGAGGAGCAACCCTTTCCCACTGGATTCTGAGGAAGACCAGGCCCATCTACACCACCAATGGATCATCAGAGAAAGACTACACCCTTCTACAGGATCACTGCTTCAACAGAAACACATCTGTCACTCCAGGAGGACTGCAGCCATCATTTCAATTGGACTGCAGCCATCATTTCAATTGGACTGCTACCAACACCCTGACTAACAGGCTGTCAGGTTGTTTTCTGACTCTGACAGTGTTGTTTTGTATTACTGCATTGTTTATATTTTGTAAGTTTTATTTTCTTCCCTAATAAAGAACTGTTATTCCTGCTCCCATATCTTGGCCTGAGAGCCCCTTAATTTCAAAATTATAATAATTCAGAGGGAAGCGGTTTACATTTTCCATTTCAGTGCAGGCTCCTGCCTTCCTTAGTAGACACCTGTCTTTTCAAACCAAGACACTTATTTGATAAAAATATGAGTGATGGTTATATCCTTAAGCTTTGTTTTGGCATTTTACCTGGTACAGTAAAACTTTTGCGTTGCTTTGTGTGAAAAACACATTCAATCTCCTGTGAAAATTTTAAAAGTTTAATAAAGGGCAGTAGGAGACAAAGACAGTAAAGCAAAGATTATGGCCGGGTGCATCTTGGTAATCAGCCAAGAGCACAGCATTGTAGGAATGTGCCCCCTGTTGACAGAGTGACCAATTATCCTTTGTCTCCTCAAAAAGGAAAAAAACCCCAGAAGTTTCTCTCCTCAGTTTGGTAAAAAGACACCTCATAGGACCTTGGGGACTTCACCTCAAACCTAGGGCTGCCAATTGAACAGAAGCCAAAAGGTCCCACCTATGTAATTCACTAGAAAAAGAAAAGAACAAAAGAAATAATCGCTTTTGTGGAATGCTTTAGCAGGAGCAAGAACCTCTTGCCCCTGGCTCGGGTTTTCTCTGCAAGAACTTTGTTATTTTGCCTTTTATTAATACTTTTCTGTTTCCAACACTACCTCAGTAGTCATCCTACTAATTTTATGCCATTTGAGGTAGCTGGGCTATCTTGGGTGTGATAGGTCTTCTGAGAGCTCATAAGACCTGGCTCAAGGAGAAAACCCACCACTTGGTGCATGGACTGATGATTTCTCATATTGAGAGACATAGTTCGGGAATTTTTGATTTGCCCTCGATCAAAATAGGACATTTTTTCCTTGGTCTTGTGTTTTGGGGAGTGCAGGCCTATGACTGGGTTTTTGTGGCACCAGAGAAAAAAAAAACAACCCAGGTTACAGAGGATCTGAGGCCGTTTGGAGGGGGCCATACAGATCAAAGCCTCATGTCCGTGAAAAGAGGCTGAAAGCTGGGACGGGCTGGAGAACGTGCTGTGAAGTAATAAAGACCACTTTGAAGACAGCTGCTTTTGGCTGAGACACTGCTGAGTTTCCAGACCCGGGGAGTTCAGACCAAAGACCACAGCTGCTCTGAAAACCATCTTTTGGTGAGTAAGAAAATGGGGAACAAGCTATCTGTTGAACAGCAGGATCTTAATTTTTATTTGATCTCCAAATTAGAAATTCAAGATGTAAAATTTGAGAAGAAACAGCATCAAAACCTCATCAGATGGGTTTTCACAGAATTCCTGACCGTAAATGCATCTGAGACGCTTACCCTAAAGTTCTGGGATGCTGTGGGACTAAGATTATACAGTTTGGAAAAGAATATGAATTCCAGCCTAAAGCTACGTCCATTATTTCAGACGGTGTTACAATTTGTAACACTGGAGAGTGAAAAGCAAGCTAGAGACAGCCAAAAAACACCTCAGAGCATAGACAGAGCCAACCGCAGGCTGCAGCAGAAAGAAAGGAGGATGGGCAGAGATTCAGAGACCCCAACCCTGTTCCCAACTCACCCTGAAGCACACCGACCCCGGGAGGGCAGGTGAGAGACAGCATGGCCAGATGCTCCCTGTCCTACCCCTCCTCCCCCTCTGCCACAAAGGAAAAAGACTGGCCCTGGCGAGACCAGTCTGCAACCCATCTCTCCTAACCCCCCTAACCTGACGAATTCCCCTAGGTTTCTCTCAAAAGTAACCTCAGACTCACTAAATCGGTGAACTTTGGCAGTGCAATTGAAAAAAGCCGAGCTGAATCCATGCTCTGTGAAGACAATAAACCACCATGTTTCGGAGCTGCCGAGCTTTGCCTTTCGTGGGTGTATTCCAACCTCTGACTCACAGAAGTCCCTTTCCAATTAACCACTAAGCTCCTGCCCATCAGACGCGGGACATTCCCCTTTTGTGGGCCGAGCCCGGCCTGCCTCCCTGCCCCTACTCCCTGCCCACACCCTGGGACGGCACGCCCTCACCCTGCCTACTGTGGGAAGCGGATGTTACCTCTCGGAAGTGACCCCATCAAAAATGGCGGCGCCCAAATCAGGAGAAGCTTTAATTTCAAACAAGAGATATTCCCACACCCCCCAGAGCAGTAGCTCCCCAAAAATCTGAGGATGAGTTTTATATTTTAGGGGGCACAGATACCTGACAGACAATATGAAGGGACGCAGTCCAGGACGGAGAATGGGATATTGCCTCTAAAATATCAGTGTATCCAGTCTGATATAATGTCGGAGGTGGGGGAGGATGTGAAAAATGCAAATTATATGATTGGTTCATCGCAAATATTTAAATTAATGCTATATGTGTTATGTTGGAAAGTGTCACCATCATATTTTCTGAAAAATCTCTTTGCCCAGAATTCTTCTCCTGGGAAGCTGAGAAGCCTCAGAGAAAAAGGAAAACAATATTATCTCATTTGCTTCTCCTGTGTTGTGCTCACATGTGGAATGTGTTTGGAGGCTGTTTATCCAACAGGTGATTGTTTCATTGGTTTCTGCTGTGAATGGTTTTGACTTAATGACCAATCACGGTCAGGCTGTGTCAGGACTGCAAGAAGTCATGAGTTTTCTTTAGTATGTTTTAGCCTTCTGTAAATATCCTCTCTGTATTCTTTAGTACAGTTTAGTATAGTATTCTTTAATATAATATAGTATTGTAAAATAATAAATTAGCCTTTCAAGAATATGGAGTCAGATTCATCATTCCTCCCTTCGACAGGGGTCTCAGGAAATAACACAGGAAAGTTGTGCTCTATTAATCTATTTTAAGTACTGTGGTAAATATAGTTTTTAGGCTATAGCATGATAATAAAATAGAAACTATGTTATGTAAGATACCTTTTGCAACTAGCTCAAGGAATGGATAAGATAATCAGGAAATTCTTTGCATAGAGATAACCGAAACAAGACACCAAGATCTCAAGAGAAGAACTATTGCCTCCTTATCAGGACAACCGAGACTTTGAGGGACCAAGAGATAGATTTACAAGATGAAGGGGGGAAGTTGACATTAAGCAGTGCACCCTTAATTTGAAAGGAATGTGTGAATTATGCATGAGATATATGAATATGCAACAGGCTATTGCTTTTAAGGGTTAATGCACAAAATGTGCTTTTGTGGCAGAGAGCAAAAGCACCCAGATGTCCATAATTTTTGCTTTTTATTGTCTTTTATTGTCGTAACTTTGATTGTCCAAATTCTTATTGTCCTGATTTTTATTAAAATTCTTATTATTATTTTCATTACTATTGAACTTCTAAAATTTTACACAAGTGAATAGAGTTTTTCACAGGAGACCACAGTGAGAACAAATAAGCTTTGCAGAAATAAAAGAGATTTGCAAAGCAGCGGGGTCATATGGGAGGGAATCAGCATATTTCCGAGGTCTATTACAAGCCACCTTTTCAGCCAACATATTTACCTGTCATGACCTAAGGCAGCTTTTTACATCTTTGCCGTCTCCAACAGAGTATTCTCTGTGGGAACTGCCATGGATGCCTTTACTAAATGACCTTTTAAGAGGTTATGCAAGAACTCCAGGCACTGCAAATATAAGTCTAGACCAGCTTGCTAGGGAAGGAGACTACATAGACCCACAAAGGCAGGCAAGGACACTCAATAGACCAATAGTCAGGATATTAAGGAAGCAGCAAGGACTTTCCTGCTCCAGGTGCCTGACAGGAATAAACCAGAATTAGACTTCACAGAATTTAAACAAGGGATGGATGAGCCATACATGAAGTTTTTGGACCTCTTAAAATTGGCATTGGATAAGCAAATTCCCATAGATCGTGCCAGACAAGAGTTATTAAAACGGCTTGCAATTTCTAATGCAAATCCAAGCTTCAGGAAAATATTACGTGCATTGCCACAAGACCCTGAGCCCACCTTAACACAGCTAGTGGATGCTTGTAAACGCCTGGGTACCCCTGAACAAACAGCAGCCATGCAGGCAGAGGTGCTAGCTAATGCCATTACAACTGCAGAGGAAAACACCCTAAAGCAGCAGGAAAAAGCTGTAGAAATTAAAACACAAACCCTGGAAGAGGCTCTAACAGCATCTAAAGGGGCAATTGAAAACCAACAGATTCCAAAGGATACATGCTATTCCTGTGGTCAAGAATGGCATTTTAAGAGGGAATGTCCTAAACTATGAAGGCAGCTACCTCCAAAAAAGAGTGGATACAGAGGTCACTGTCAAAATGCTAACAGTTTTCGCCTAGCACAGGGTTTTCCATGCCATCATCCAGGAAACTTGCAGCCGAGCATGATTCAGTGGCATGCAAGGACACAAGAACCACTGTACCACGGGCCAGAGACAACCACAGAACTGCAGCAGGTGTTTGATGTTTGCAGGACTACTGTGGCCACATTTCTCTTCACAGAGAAAAGCAAGGCACAACTTCCCAAGGATATTTCCTGGGAATCCAGCGAGGAACCTCAGACAAAAAAATTACAATTGTAATCTCATTTGCTGCTCCTGTTGTTGTGCTCATGTAGAATGTGTTCTGGAGATTGTTTACCCAAGGTGATCTATTGATTGGATTCTGGTGATGATGTTTTGATTCATTGACCAATTGGATCCACGTGTGGATGTCGGGACTGTCGGCAGATAGTCATGGGTTTTTTCAGTAGTTAGATAGAAGCATGTTATAGTATAGTATCTCTTTTTAATATAGTACAATGTAATATAATCTAGTTTTAATAAAGCGAGTGTTCAGCATTCCAAGGACATGGAGTCAGATGTCAATCATTCCCAGAGGATGGGGTCGCCTGAATTTACAATAGAAAACCAATCACAATGTCCCCAGGTACCAGACTGGAGCTGTCTACAGCCCAGCCAGTAATGCTAAGAAATGCCATTGCTCACACAATACCCACAGGATAGCTGGACCCTGAACCACGACCATGTCAGTTCTTAAAAGTGGGAGTGAACAGATATCATGAAGAAGGTTTCTATATCATTCCAACTGTGTTATCTGTCCCCTGCTCACAGGAAATCACTGTATTAGCTTTATGCCCAGACACTCTATGTTTTCAACCTAAAAGGACTAACAATAGCGCAAGCTTTTCTCCTACCAGAGTCACGGAGCAACACATCCCTCATCGCTTGGACCGGGCACATTAGCCACGGGTAGCCTCAATTCACCTGTGTCCTGAAGCATCTCAGGGAAACCACCACCCTCGGTTGCCTTATAGATACTGGAGCTGATGTCACTCTGATATGGAAATCGAAATGGCCACAGGACTGGACTATTGTACCCATGCTGGACCGACTTGCAGGTATTGGTGGTCACTGTGAAAGCTTTCATAGCTTACACTCTGTCACATTTGAGGGACCCAAAGGTCGTGTTCCCACCACATAACCATTCATAGTAGAAGTTGATATATGTAGAGAAATAGCTACGTGACAAGAACCCAGCTAATCTAAGTTCTGCACCTGGAAGGACACTGTCCTTGAGCATAGCTGTGTTACCGTAACAAGTGCTGTAGTTGAGAGACTAGAGACATGAGAAAAAGCAAATGTAACTCCTTTGGAATGAAGAAGCTGATATCTGTATATAACCAATAGACTGCTAACTTACAGAATATGCATGAACTTATTACTTGTGTATAAAAGTTTGATGCTCTTTGCAATAAATGGAGCTTGCTGAACACTCATATTGAGGGTCTCGAGCCTTCCCTGCACCGAGACAAATGGCCAGCTGCAACAGATATAGTTCTTTGGGGAAGAGACATTCTCTCGCAATGGGATCTGAGAATAGAAACCAATTTTCAGCAAGGGCTGTTGATGGACATAACACTCTAAAACTCACATGGACATCCAATACACCTGTCTGGGTCAGCCAATAGCCCTTACCAGAAGAGAAACTTAATGTATTAGAGCAGTTGGTAGGGGAACGGTTAAATAAAGGTCACCTAACTCCGACTACCAGCCCCTGGAACACTCAAGTTTTCATAATTAAAAAGCCAAACAGTGGGAAATGGAGGTTATTGCAGGATCTCAGAAAGGTTAATGAAGTGATTCAAGAAATGGGTTCTTTACAACCAGGTTTACCTTCCCCCACTATGATTCCAAAGGACTGGAAGTTAACTGTTATTGATTTAAAATACTGTTTTTTCAATATTGGTTTACATCCAGATGATGCACAACGATTTGCCTTTTGCATCCCATCAATAAATCAGCAGGTCCCTTTAAAAATATACCACTGGCTTGTACTTCCTCAAGGTATGCACAGTTCTCCGAGTATATGCCAGTGGAATGTAGCAAAAGTACTTTCCTCAGTTCATGTACAATACCCAAATTCTCTCATCTTGCATTATATGTATGATGTTTTGGTAGCAGCAAAGGACCAAGCAATAATGCAGGAGACAGCAGATCAGGACATCCCAGCAGTGCAGAAAGCAGGACTCACAATAGACAAGGAAAAAATACAGACACCTCCTCCCTGGAAATATTTAGGATACAGAATCACAGAACAAACTGTAACTCCACAACCACTCCAACTAAAGAGAAATCCAAAAACACTGAATGAAGTGCAGCAGCTGGTAGGGACTCTGAACTGGCTTTGTCCACTGCTAGGCATTCCAAACCAGGACTTAGCTCCTCTGTCTGATCTATTGAAGGGAGACACAGCTTTAAACTCACCACAAGGATTCAACAAAGAAGCCGAAAATGCTTTCGATAAAGTGATGAGAGCCATCCAATCATGCCAGCCTCACCAATATAATCCTAACTTGTCTTTTTTGTTTGCAGTTTTAGGGGAGAGTCCACAGCTTCACAGTCTAATATTCCAGTGGGATCTAGAGAAGAAGGACCATCTGATAATCTTAGAATGGGTTTTCCTATCTCGTCAGCTGGGTAAAACTATAACAACTTGCCCTGGAATTATATCACAATTGATTATAAAGGCTAGATCCCAAATGTTTTCTTTTTCAGGAAAGGATTTTGCAGAAATCTTTCTGCCTGCCTGCCACATCCATCTATTTGGAATGCTTAATTCAAAATTCAGATCATGCGATTTGTCCTAGAAAATTTTACAGGGAAAATATCAGTTAATTGTCCCAAACATGAGCTTCTTAATTCGTCTCTAAAATTTATTCATAAGCCCTAAAGAAGTCATGCACCCCTAGATGCAATCACATTTTTTACAGATGGTTCAGGGAAATCAAAAAAATCTGTGATTACTTTGCAAAGTCCAGCGACAAAAGAATGGGAATCAGATATTGAAGAAGTAGATGGTTCCTCACAAATAATAGAGTTAACGGGAGTCATGCGAGTCTTTTCAAAATTCACGTTTCCTTTTAATTTAGTAATGGATTCATTCTATGCTGCAGGCGTAGTGGAGAGAGCTAAAGGGTCTCTGCTAAAAGAGGTTTCCAGTGACCTTCTATACGGTTTGCTCAAGAAATTAATCTTCCTTCTTTCTATTCAACAGAAACCCTACTTTGTAATACAGATTCGTTCACATTCTGTGCTCCCAGGTTTCCTAGCAGAAGGCAATGCTATGGCTGATTTTTTAGCCATGTCAATACAGAATACACTTCCCAAAGTTATCAAACAAGCCAGAATGAGCCATGCCTTCTATCATAAAAATGCACCCGCCTTAGTAAGAATGTTTAACATCTCTCAGGATCAGGTGAAAGCGATTGTTCAGTCATGTCCAGATTGCCAAAATTTAGCCATACCAGCAATAGCAACAGGGGTTAAACCTCAAGGCCTAAATAGCCTGCAGATATGGCAAACTGACAAACCTCAATATCAGTCATTTGCATGGTTCAAACATATACATGTATTAATAGATACATTCTCAGGAGCAATTTTTGCTTCCGCACATCAAGGAGAAAAGAGTACAGATGTAATTAAACATTTCTTACAAGCATTTACATCCCTAGGCATTCCTCAAGAAGTTAAAACAGACAACGGACCAGTCTACATTTCTAACAAACTGCAGGATTTTTTCAAAATCTGAGATATCAAACACACCACAGGTATTCCACATTCCTCCACAGGCCAATCTATTGTAGAAATAGCACACAGATCACTGAAAATGATCCTTGAAAGGCAAAAGGGAGGGACAGAAGTGTTGTCTACCACAGAGAGGCTGAATAATGCTATACATGATTTTAATTTCTTAAATAATTCTTTCATGGAGCACGTACCACTGATTTTCAGACATTTCAGCAATACCAGTCAAGCAAAGCTCAAGGAAAGGCCACCAGTCTTCATAAAGGATCCAGAGAGAGGACAAATTTCAGAACCCCATCCTCTTGTGACATGGAGGAGGGGGTTTGCATGCATTTCTACAAATGCAGGTCTTCGACCGGTCCCGGCAAAAAATGTCAAACCACAGGTACAGCCAATCCAAGAGCAGCAGAAGATGCCAGAAGAAGAACGCACCAACAACTGAGTGACAGCTAGAAGCAGAGACTGTGTTTTCTAAGTTTGCACTAATTAAAATTGTTTAAAAATAATATTGCACTGGAAAAGGTTCTGTCAGTTACTACTGTTGTGTTAAAAAGTTATTAACCTACCTCTAAGTCATATGTTAAAAATGTGTTGAAGTTCTATATGTTCAAATCATATATAGCCAGAAACTTGAGGCTTGCCTGGAAAAACACTTCACCAAAGGTAAGACAGAAGAATAATTTTAAAGCAATAAAAATTATAACAAAATTTAAAAACTATTAGCATAACTACAAATTCTCAACAGGGGGAGAGTTTTTCAGATCATGTTCCTTTCTCCTCTTTCCTTTTTATATATAGAGAAAGGGTGAGATGTAGAAATGTGCCCCCTGTTGACAGTGACCAATTATCCTTTGTCTCCTTGAAAAGGAAAAAAGCCCAGAAGTTTCTCTCCCAATTTGGTATAAAGACACCTCATAGGACCTTGGGGACTTCACCTCAAACCTAGGGCTGCCAATTGAACAGAAGCCAAAAGGTCCCACCTATGTAATTCACTAGAAAAAGAAAAGAACAAAAGAAATAATCGCTTTTGTGGAGTGCTTTAGCAGGAGCAAGAACCTCTTGCCCCTGGCTCGGGTTTTCTCTGCAAGAACTTTGTTATTTTGCCTTTTATTAATACTTTTCTGTTTCCAACACTACCTCAGAAGTCATCCTGCTAATTTTATGCCATTTGAGGTAGCTGGGCTATCTTGGGTGTGATAGGTCCTCTGAGAGCTCATAAGACCTGGCTCGAGGAGAAAACCCATCACATTGTCACCTTTGGGGATGCCTCTTTAATACCTTTTCTATTACATCATCTCGTTGCATATTCATAGACCCTTATGCATATCCAGAAACTAGTTTACATTTTCCAGGAACTATTTTACATGGCCCTTCCTTGGGTCCTCCTTTTTAGAGCATATGTGTTTTTTGGCTGTGGTTTTGGCTCCTCTTCCTTATCACTTCCAGTTTGGGTCTTGGTCCATACTTTCTTCAGACAGCAGATGCTGATAGTTGGCATATCAATAGCAGGGTCCACATTACCTGTTTGCTGGATGTTATCCCGACCAAACAGACAGTTCACTCATAACTATCAGCTAACACTACTACCATGTCTAAGTTTTTGTTAATAGCAGAAATAAAAGCAATGTTTTTTTAACATTTTACATATAACATTCATCCTAATATTTGCAAAAAGCCAACAACATAATATGTATTTATAAAAATCCCTCCTCATCCTTTTATATAAATCATTTGGCTTAAGCAGTATTTCTTGTTTTCCATCCTCCATTTTTTAATTTTTTAAATCCTTTTTGCTTCCTCCAAGGGGTCTTCCATATTATTTTGTTTCTTTAACTCCATAATCTTTTGTGTAGTCCAAGATGTAGTCAATTTTGGGTCTATAGGCATTGTTACCTCTTGCATGCCCTGGATTATGCTGGTGATTAGCCGAACAAAGCAGGGGAGCAAATAGGGAAGAAATACCAAACCAGCTGTAGCACATAAAAGGAGCTGTAGCTTCTTCCACCATTTGATTCCAAATATGTTATCCCACCAGCTAGTTTTTATCATTGATTCCCACTTTTGGACCGGTACATGGGCTATTTTTCTGATATCATTGACTATATCTAGGACAGCATCTCCGTTGTCATCTATTTTCAAACAACAATCTGATATATTAAATTTTCCACAAATGCCCCCTTCTTCAGCTAATAAATAGTCTAAGGCCAACCTATTTTGATACCCTGCAGCTCTTGTGGGGGTTTGTTGCCTTGATATTAATTCTATTGCTTGACCAGTTCTGTTTGTTTTAATCTCCACAACTGCTTGGAGTCTTATAATACGATTCAGGATATAAATTGGGGTCCAATATCCCAATATCCCCAACTCCCATACTGTGCCCAGGTGGCTGGCCCATATGTTTCCACTATGCGTTCTGGGGGCCACTCCTCATCTCCCCATTTTTGGGATCCCCCTATCAAGTCCCTTTTATTTCCTTTTAGGTCCTCATAAACTGGTACTCCTAATTGATCTCCATTTGGTCCTGGTAGAAGAAAGAATCCTGGTTGCATAATTCCCAAAGTACAGCTCCCCCTCCAACTGTAAGGGACTCTTGGGTATGCTCTCTTTCCACATATCCAAAATAGGCTTTCTGGTGCCTTCCAATAATCGTTTCTCTGTTGATTTATATTTGCCCAAAATTTGGATATTTCTGGGATCCCAGAATAAGGATTATTGCCTGTATCATTACATTGAAAGAGTCCAATTTCATTATTATATTTACAATTTCTCTTTTTCATTTCTCCTCAAGTCCAATACTGAATTGATTCATCTGGGATCCACCATGTAAAAGTTCCATTACTAACTTTATATCTCTTACAGGGAGTATTTCCTACTTCCTTATGAAAATTTTTCCCAGTGCGTCAGAGACATTCCTCTCCTATCACTGTTGATCTTAAAATCCACCCTTCTGGTCAGTTTTCCCCCCCTTGTATTTGCCTGATTCCACTTAAGGAATTCAACTGGGTCTAAGCTACTGCCTTTCTGTGGCCATTCTTCTGACATCAAAGCTCCCCCACAAACCCAACAGTTGGTTATGTTAAGTTCCTGACATATTCTTTCCTCTAATTCCACAAACAGATTTTTCCCCAGTGTTGAGATATCGATTTTCTTTTCTAATTGCTGTTCAAGTTTTGTATATAAATCTTGAAATGAAATTGGCACAGATTTTGATTGCTGTATTGGTTTTGCCTTTATACTTACTAGTTGTTCTTTAACCAAATCTTGGACTTTACTCCCAGTGGCAAAAGTGAAACAAATCCATTAGGACATTAACTTCACAACCCGTTACCATTTGTTCCTAAAGTCTCGGCAATCCAGCACTTTTTCCCATTTTGTATACAATTGCCTAATTTGGATGGGTTATAACAGTGACTGTTGATATGGCTGTGTGTAATAAAAAAGGAACTTCGCTGTCTTTCCATATGCAGCTTTCAGTAATATCTCTGACACAACCTTGCTGGTATCCCGAAAGGGAAAAGACAGAAGATGAGTGATAGAAAAATTAATAACAGAGGTCTGGTATGGCTTGTATCCTCACCTCCCATGCCTATGGGGTTGCAACCAACAGCAGGTGTATATGATCTTCTTGGTGGCGAGTACAGCGGCCAATCCAGTCTTGCCCTCTTTTTCCTTGTCCCTTCCTTTTTTCTAATTTCCAGGCAAATAGTTTTTGACACTCCTTAACTGTAGTTTCCCACCGTTCCTCAGGTATCTCTCATTCAACAGGCACTAATAATTCCCATCCACAAAACTAAGTTATTATTTCAGTTGTTTTGAGTTTTATCAGGATAGGGGATATATTCAGTACTTGACACTTCCTGCAACGAAAGCATCAATTGCATGAACTACAATGCCAATTATTCCCACAATTTAAACATTTTCTTATAACCCAGCTAGTGTGTCCAGTATTGGTATGAATCAAATAAGGTATACAGTATGGCACTGATGGAAATGGTAATTCCCCCTCTTCTTTGTACAAGTCACAGGCTAAGGTTAGAATACGAAAACTCTCTGTTGAAAACAGTCCTGATCCTCCTGTTTGATGTGGAAGTATTCCTCCCCAAGGAGGGTATCAGAGGTGTCTCAGGACTTGTCCAAGTGGCACTTGAAACCACTGATATAAGCTTGGCCTTATTTCCCAATTAGGTGTAATTCTTCGTACATTCCTTGGATCATTTGGGTCCTCCCAGTTCATTACCTGCTTGAGAGTCAATTTGGTATCACCCAGTTTGGATGTTATCGTCCACTCCTTAGGTTCTTCCACAGGTCCTTTGATTCTACTGGCGTGGATCCACCCTCATTCCCTGATCCGGATCACAGCCTCAGTCGTCAGCAGTACCCGAAAAGGGCCTTCCCATTGTGGGGTTAGATTGTTCTTTCCACATTTTCACTAGTACCCATTCCCCTGGATGGATATTGTGAATTTTAAATTCTAAAGGTGTGGTTTGAGGGATTATCCCTTTCAACCAAAAATTTTCAAGAGTTTTTGCAATTGTGGTGGCATACTTTCTAACACTCATTTCCTCTACTGCCTAAGTAGCAGTTTCTTGTTGGGTGGTCAGAAAGGGTAACCCAAACATCATCTCATCAAGTGACACTCCCAGGTCTGACCTGGGTTGTTTTGGGACCCTCAATAAAGCCAAAAGTAGGCTTTTTACCCATGACATTTGAGTTTCAATCATTAATTTTGTTAAAGTCTTCTCTAAAGTCTGGTTCATGCTCCCTACCCAGCCTGAACTCTGTGGATGCCATGGGGTATGTAATTCCCATTTTATTCCCAAGGCCTGAGTTATTTTCTTTAAGACTTTTAATGTAAAATGTGTTCCTCTATCTGAGTCTACCCTATTAACCATTCCATACCTGGGAATAATTTGTTCCAAAAGGGTTTTACATACTACATTGGCTGTGGCTCTGACAGTAGGAATAGCTTCCACCCAATGAGTTAGATGGTCTATTATTACTAATAAAAATTTCCATCTCTGTACTTGGGGAAGTTCAGTAAAGTCCACTTGGATACTTTGAAATGATCGAAGAGCTATCTCACGGCCTCCAAATGTTATTTTCCTCATTACTTTTTTATTTACCTTTTGACAAATTATATACCTTTCAGATGTTTTGGCAATCCAAAAATCCCAGTACACCTGTAATTCCTTAGAAAATGATCACACAGAGCTTGAGTACCCCAATGAGTTTTTTGATGCATGTCTTCTAATATTTTCCTTGTAAGTGGCTTATTAAGTAATTGTCTCCCATCCAGGAGTTTCCATTTCCCTAACTGATCTTTCTCTCCTCCTATCCTACTTAGTTACCTTTCTTCCATCTCACTAAACTTTGGAACTTCCAATTATTCCTTATCTGGGGTCATAACTAACATAACCCTTTTGGTCCCATTTTCCGCTGCATCTCTAGCCTCTCGATCTGCCAAATTATTTCCTCGTATTTCTAAAGTCATTCTCCTTTGGTGTCCTTTAACATGTACTACAGATATTTCTTCAGGCAATTTTAATGCCTCTAAAACCTCTAAAATGAGTCCTTCATGTATCAATCCCTTTCCTTTTGAGTTTAGTAACACCCTTTCTTCCCAAATTTTTCCAAAGGTGTGTACTAACCCAAAAGCATACTTTGAATCAGTATATATGGTTCCTTTCTTGTGTGCCAAATATTCCAGTGCTCTTTTTAGAGCATATATTTCACAAGACTGAGCTGACCAATTTGAAGGTAGTTTTCATTTTTCGATGGTCTGCATCATTTACCCATTAACCAATGCATATCCTGACATTCTTTTTCCTTGTATGCATCTGGATGAACCATCAACATATATTCTTTCCCCTTCTGGGAGTGCTTGCTCTGCTAGATCCTCCTGAACTTTAGTTTGGTATTGTATAATTTCTAAACAATTATGTGTTAAATTACTTTTTGGTTCCCCATATAAAAATTGTGCTGGATTCAAACTTTTGTTCACTTCTAGTGTTAAGTCATCACCGTTTATCAAAATATCTTCATATTTTACTATCCTAGAATCTGTTAAACATTTTTCAGCTTTTTTGATTTAACACATTTCAGACTGCACGAAGTGTATACAAAATTAGTTTACTTCCAAAAGTAAGTTTACAGCTTTCCTCCACCAAAATAGCAGTAGCTGCTATAGCTTGAATGCATACTGGCAAGCCATGGCTCACTGGATCCAACTAGTTTGATAAATATGTTATTGGCCTTTTCATTCCCCCCCCATTCTTGGACTAAAACTCAATGAGCTACTCCACCTTCCACATTCACATACAAAAGAAAGGGCTTTTTTAATGAAGGCAGGCTCAAAGCTGGTACCAAAGCCAGCTTCAACGTCCATTCTTCTAATTTATTGTCATCTTCCCTAGTCCAATTTAAATCATTTCCCTCCGTCAATTTTTCATACAAAAATTTTACTGCCTGTGTATACCCTTCTATCCATAATCTACAATATCCCAATAATCTGAGAAGTTTTCTGATTTCCCTCTTTGAAGAGGGAGGGGGAAGAGATAAAATCCCTGCAATCCTCTCAGTATCCAGCTTTCGGCTACCTTTGCTTATTAAGTGGCCAAGATATTTTACTTCTGGTTCCACAAATTGTAGCTTCCCTATTGATACACTTAATCCTTTTTCCCCAAGAAAATTCAGAAGTTTTACAGTAGTCTCCCTTACTTCAACTTCACCTTCTCCTGACAGTAAAAGATCATCCACATATTGGGTAATTTGTATTCCAGGAAGAGTGGGGAAAGCTTGTAATATTTCTTCTAAAGCTTGTCCAGATAAGTTCGGAGATTCCATAAATTCCTGTGGTAACTTTGTCCATCTTAGTTGCTGCCTTCTCCCAGTTTTTGGATCCTCCCATTGAAAGGTAAAAATATTTTGACTTTCCTCTGCTAATGGGCATGTCCAAAAAGCTAACTAAAAGGTAACTGGGACTGGGTCCCAGGGACCCCTTGGAGGAAGGGAGCCAAGGGTTTTCCTGGCACAATCCACTGGGAAAGCATCATAAAAAGTGGAAGAAGGCCCTGAAAAATTCTTCTGGGTTGAGGGATAAATATGCCCAAGAGCATCCAGGATTAAACCTGCTGGGAGAGGGATTAATTTGCCCAAGAGCATCCAGGGTTAAGCTAAAATTGAGGATATGCTCAAGAGCATCCAGAGTTGGACAACACAGCTGGGTTGAGGGATAAAAATGCCCAAGAACATTCAGGGTTGGACAATACAGCTGGATTGAGGGATACCCAAGAGCATCCGGGGATGGCCAATAACATCTGAAATTGTAAAGTAAAAGATACCTTATTGTTTTCTTGTTGTGTGTGAGAGTGAGTCACATGCAAAATCAGCTTCAGCTTCCTGGGTGGGTGGGGAGCTGTGACAAAAGCTGTATGTGACCTGCAAACAAGCCATTGTTCCCCGGGCGTGTGAGGACTGTGGGGAGAGAGTGAGTGACACGCAGACAGCCTCACAGGTGAACTGGCACCAGAGGCAACCAGATTCAGGTCCCTTCCCGGAGGCCCGGTGATACTGAAGCCCAGAGGCCAATCCCAAGGAAAGGGGGGGGCTACAGTATGGTAGGACCTTTTTAGCACAGTGATTGCGAGGGGTAGTTGTGTAGCCCATTCCTCAGGGTATGGGGAGTGGGAAGTCCAGCTTGGGCAAGGTGTGGAGGTCCAAACCCCTGACTCTGAGGCTATCTCTAGGGAAGAGGGATAACCAAACCTCAGTGTGGGAGCCTACATGGACCAGTGATTCTCTGAAAACAGGGGTCCACTTCATGTGAGTCTAAGAGGTTTGTTAATATTTCCTTCCTCTGTCCAATAAAAGAAAAGGGAAATTAACCGGACTGCAGAACCTAAGTCAGTGGGGAAACCAAGGGGGATCAGTACTTAAGGTTCTGGGGTGTCAAAAAAAAGTACCTTACATAGTCCGGGTGGGTGAGGCACCAAGGACCAAAAACTCAGCTAAGCAGAAGTCAAGAAGTATGAATGAACAGGCCTGAGGGTGTGAATAAATGTGTGAGAATGAGTGAGAAATAAAAGTGAGTAAATGGAGATGAATGTCAGTATATGTAATATAGATTGTTTATTTTAAGCTTCACTATATCTCCTTGGAGGGATCTGTCTTGTATTGAATTGTACTGTGAGAAAAAGGGGGTTTTGTTGTGTTGTGGGAAGAAGGTGGCATTTAGGTTAATAGAGAAAGTGGGAAACAGAGACAGGGGACAAATAGATAAGATCTTGAAAAATGGGACAGAAAACAAGTAAGTTGGGAACGGAAAAAAAAAAGGGGAATAAAAGGGTACCAGCAGAGATACCCCAAGATAGCCCTTTGGGAGTTATATCAATTAACAGGGGTACAAATTCTTGTACAAGGAGAAAAGACAGGGTAAAGATGATCCAATTTTGTATCATAGAATAGGCAAAGAAGGAAATAAGATCTGGCTATGTTTATTGGCCTAGATACGGCTCATTTGAAGTTTGGGCTCTGAATTTATTTGTAAATTCAAAAGAACCATTTAATCCAGAAGAAAGAGAATATGCCACATGCTGGATGGGAGATTGGAGGAGAATAAAAATCTTTAAAATATCAGAAACCCCCGAGACAAAGAGAGAAAAGAAAAAAGGGGGAAATAAAAGGACTGGGAACAAGAGGGAAAAAAAAAAGAAAGACCCTTTACAGGTATTGCCTCCTCCATTCCCATTTGCTTCCCCACCGTTCCCAGCTGCACCACTCCTCCAGCCCCCATCCCGGCTCTTGTCTCACTGTTCGCGGCTGCACTACTCGATCCAGCCCCGTGCTGGCTCCGTCCTCACTGGTCAGTTTGTATGCTCCAGTCCCAGCTGCCTGGCCCGTGGCCACTCTGCCAGCCGTGCCGGGGGTCCCTCCTGCTGCATGGTCCATGGTCACTGCGCCGACCATGCCAGGGAGGTCCCATCTGTCCCAGTCGCCCCATCCCCTACCGCTTCTCCCATGGCTGTCCTCACTGCCCCATCCCCGGCTGCTCTGTCCGTGCCGGCTGCACTGGGTACCACCACTGCTGCCCCACCCCACTCCACCGGCTTTGTCTACGCTGGCTGCGCTGGGAGCTGCAGATCCAGCCGCCATGAACCATGTGCAGGCTATCCAAGCTCCGGTTTGGTTTCCACTGGAAGATCCCCCTCCTTTGGCGGTTCCAGCAGCAGACTTTGCCTACACCCTTCCCTTGGAGGGCCCAGTTTCAGCACGAATCTCTCCCCTCACCCCCCTTCATCTAAGGGAAAACCAGTAGTCCCCCCAGGAGATCAGAAAATGCCAATAGCACCTCCTAATTGGGGTCAAAATGATGAGGAGGGGAGGAAACACATGAATCGTAATTTGATAATTAAGGGAATAAAAGAGGTGGACCCTCGAAGGCAAAATGCTGTTATATGTAATGTAGTTAATTCATGCTGTATAAACAGATACATGTAGGTATCAAATATAGTAGAAATAATGTTTTAACCTCCCAGCCAGGAATAAAGCTCTATTCAGATTATAACTAATTCCTGGCAATGTCAAGATAGCATCAGACCCGTTTATCTACTGAATGAAGCCTTCCTGGACCATCAGTGATGATTTCCTCATCTCCTGCATCTGGGAGATAACATCAGGAGCCTCCCTGGCCCATGATTAATTGCTGTGTCCCAGGAATCTCACAAGATTCAGACCTGTCCTGATTGCATCTGGGTACTCAGGGACCACTGATACCAACTTATTACATGTGAAAGCAAACCTCCTCTGTGTACCTAGACTTCTGTCTGCAAACTGGGACCCGTCTTTGTCTATTTCAACATATGTATAGAAGTGGATTTGCATTCGAAGAAGTGAATAGAAAGGTGTGGTCATCTTTGCCTCAGGCAGAATAAACTGTATATAAGCTGGACGCTGGAAACACTTGGTGTGAACCTTAGAGGGGACACCATCACTCTGTCAGACAAACCTCTGGTCTCACCCAGCGCCCGTACCCGGGACTGACGCTGTCTTGATTGTGGTGGTTGCTCAAAATTCTATTTTTTTTATAATTGACCTAATAAATCATTGTTAAATTTTTAATAGTTTGGCTATCGATTTGATCATTTATAACAATGCTAAAAAGTCTTTTGAGGGACATCAGGGGAAAGAAGAAACTCCAACTGAATGGTTAGACAGACTTAAGAGAAATATGAAACAATATTCTAAAATAGACCCCGAGACTATTGGGGGACAAGCTCTGTTAAGGATTAATTTTGTCACTAATACCTTGCCAGATATTAGGAAAAAAATAGAAGAAATGGAAGACTGGCATGATAGATCACTAGATGGGTTATTAAAGGAGGCTCAAAAGATTTATGAAGAAAAAGCTAAAGTGAAAGCAAAAATTATGGTAACCCCTATGCGAGAAAATAATTTCCAGGGAATCTAAAATCCCCAGGCACCACTCCTAGACATGAAGGTCGTAGAGACAGGGGAAAGGAAAAGAACAGAACTCCAATAAAAACCAAATCTCAGGAGCATTCTTAAAATATCTGTTTTTACTGTCGTTTCGAAGGACATTATAAAAAAATTGTCCTGATTGAATATAAGATCTGAAAATGTTCCGAGGCATGAGCACAGATGAGGAATAGGGAAGTCATAGGCTCTATATTTTGGGGGACAGATACCATCTGGAGCCTGTGATAACTTTAAAAGTGGGTCCCCAAGAAGAAAAATTAGAATTTGTGGTAGACACAGGGGCAGAAAGAACCTACCTGTTAAATATTCCAAAAGGTTATAGTGTAAGCAAAGACACTGTAAAAGTAACAGGAAAAAAAGGAGAGAGTTTCACAGTTCCTGACATTAAAGATGTGGTAGTTGAGGGAGAAACTAGAATTTGAATGGGGGATGTTTTATTGGTCCCTGGGGCAGGTAGCAACTTATTGGGAGGAGACTTACAGGTGAAACTAGGAATAAGGGTTATACCAAAAGAAGGGAAAATGACAACTAGAGTTTTAAAACTTGGCCAAGAGGATGAGGGGGAAATTAACAAGTTTGGGCTGGGGAAGGAAATAGGGGAGGATTAGATATTGACCTCATAAGGGTCATGATTGAGAGAGAAGATTATCCCATATGCATACGTCAGTATCCTATATCCTTAGAAGGATGGGAAGGTTTGAAGCCACTAATAGAAAGACTAATAATGGATGGGGCATTAGAACCTTGTATGTCTCCTCATAATACCCCTATTCTCCCAGTAAAGAAGCCCAATGGGAACTACAGTTTGGTACAAGATTTACGGGAAGTTAACCAAAGAACTTGGACTCGCTACCCAGTGGTACCGAATCCTTATACTCATCTAAGTAAAGTCCCACCCCAGCATCAGGGGTTTAGTGTAGTAGATCTTAAAGATGCTTTTTGGGCTTGTCCGCTAGCTGAGGAGAGCCAAAATATCTTCACCTTTCAATGGGAGGATCCAAAAACTGGGAGAAAGCAGCAACTAAGATGGTCAAAGTTTCCACAGGGGTTTGCTGAATCTTCAAACTTATTTGGGCAAGCTTTAGAAACAATACTAAAAGTTTTCCCCGCTCTTCCTGGAATACAAATTACCCAATATGTGGATGATCTTTTATTACCCAGGGAAACTGAAGTTGAGGATATGGAAGCTACTATAAAACTTTTGAATTTTCTTGGGGAAAAAGGATTAAGAGTATCAAAAGGGAAACTGTAATTTGTAGAACCAGAGGTAAAATATCTTGGACACTTAATAAGTAAGGCTTGCTAGAAACTCAACCCCAAGAGAATTGCAGGAATTTTATCTCTTCCCCCTCTCTCTTCAAAGAGGAAAATAAGAAAACTACTCATATTATTGGGATAGTTTAGATTATGGATTGACAGGTACACACAGGCAGTAAAATTTTTGTATGGAAAATTGACAGAGGGAGACGATATAAAGCGGACCAAGGAAGATGATGTTAAATTTGAAGAGTTGAAGTTAAAACTGGCCTCAGTACCAGCTTTAAGCTTACTGTCCTTAGAAAAACCCTTTCATCTGTACGTAAATGTGGAAAATGGGGTAGCTCATGGAGTTCTAATTCAGGAGTGGGGAGGAGTAAAGAGACTAGTAGCTTATTTATCAAAGACGTTGGACCCAGTGAGCCACAGCTGGCCAGTATGTATTCAAGCTATAACAGCTACTGCAATCCTGGTAGAAGAAAGTTGTAAGCTTACTTTTGGAAGTAAACTAGTTGTGTGTACACCTAGTGCAGTCCGAGGTGTGTTGAATCAGAGAAAAGAGGAAAAGATAGGGAAAAGAAAAGAAAGTGAGAAGGGAAGGAAGAGAGAAATTGAAGAAGGGGAAAGGATGGTTGGCAGACTCTGGGATGTTGGAATGTGGAGTGATGATGTTTCGGTGCTGGAGGAGGACAGGAGTTTGAATGTGGTTTCTGTGTGAAGGAGAGGGAAGTGTCGTAACTCATGGTTGTTCGGAGGTTGTTCAATGCCAAACTGGGGTCCGGAAAAGGTTTAACAGAATGGGTCCTCCTTGAAGGGAAAAGAGGGTATGTTGACTAAGAAGAAAAGAATGTCAGGAGCACCTGGGGACTCCAGGTTTGGGGTTGTCAAGGTTGGGAGGTGTTTGACCACTTTCGTACAAGCGGCAGGGTCTCAGGGGCTGCGGCAGAGGCCGATTCATGGAGGTTACCCAGCACAGCAACTCTCAGTGTTTGTCCACCTGGTAGAGGCAGCGCAGGCCGCGGTTTGCGTGGGGCGCCACTGGGGTTGGGGGCTGGCCTGGTTGTGCCAGGGTCCCAGAGGGTGAGGGGTGGCCAGGTGTGCTCACCGGCCCGATGACGATGCTGAGCGTGGATTGTGCAGGGTTGCCACCCAGGAGCAGGCTGGCTCAGTGGTAGAGCTGCCAGGGGTGGGTCCCAGACTGCCAGAGTCCCGCGTCCGGGATGGCAGCCTCGGCCTGGGCAAGTGGGTTGAGAGAGAGAGAGAAAAAAAGAGAGAAAGGAAAAGAGAGAGAGAGTTAAAGAGAGAGAAAGAGAGCTGATGCATGCCCACAGCGTCCCTGTGCTGGTACCTGTCAGCGACTTCCCCCCCTCCCCCGCTAGGGCTGGGTCAGCCCTGGCCAGGCCAGGGTCCTGCAGTAAAGTGGCAGCAGAGGGGGAAGGGCAAGGGACAGCCTTGAAAGCACTGCTGTGAAAAAGACAAAGAGAGGGGCCAGTGCTAGAGATAAAATTAAGGCAGAGATAGCCTTAATCTCTCGCTGGCTCTCCAAACCTCACAAAGTTGTTTAGTTTTTTAAAGCAAGATTTCTTTTATCTTTCTGTTTTCTTGCTGTTAAAAAGAGGGGGCTTTTGTTCTGAGGAATGGCTCTGTAAGGCTAAAACAATTAAGTGTTCCCCAAGGAGTAATAAAACAATAAGTGTGATACATCTCATGTTAAAATTAGCCTGGCCTTTCTTGTTTAACTAATTGTGACTCACAGAAAGAAGAATTTGCCTCTGCAGCTGTTAGCACAGCTAGATACAAGAAGAGGCGCCTGTGGAAAAAGCTTTTTGCTAAACCCAGAAAGTTTTGAGGAACGCTAAAGGTAAAAGTTAATGTAGTATTGTCTTCCTTTTATCACTGTGCTATTAAGAAGTCCTTTCCAGGTACTACTGAAACAGCAATCTGAACCATGGAAAGAGGCTGAATTCATGCCAGTAAAATCAAAGGACTTGTGAAGAAACTTGAGGAATGGACTATCACATCTAAACTGGGTGATAGTAAATTGACTTTCAAATGGGGACTGGGTGGAAATGGTTTAGAAGGACCCAAATGATCCAAGGAATGTACAAAGAATCACACCTAATTGGGAAATAAGGCCGAGCTTATATCAGTGGTTTCAAGTGCCACTTGGACAAGTCCTGAGACACCTCCGATACCCTTCTTGGGGAGGAATACTTCCACATCAAACAGGAGGATCAGGACTGTTTTCGACAGAGTTTTCGTATTCTAACCTTAGCCTGTGACTTGTACAAAGAAGAGGGGGAATTACCATTTCCATCAGTGCCATACTGTATACCTTATTTGATTCATACCAATACTGGACACACTAGCTGGGTTATGAGAAAATGTTTAAATTGTGGGAATAATTGGCATTGTAGTTTATAGCCATGATATTTTATGAAAAATCCTTTTGCTAGGATCTTTTCTCCTGAGAAGCTGAGAGGCCTCAGAAATGAAATGTAAACAATGATTACCTGCTGCTGTGGAATGCAACAGGTGGATCTTTGATTGGTCTCATGTGGTTGGTTCTAATTAATGGCCAATCACAGTCCAGCTGTCTCAGACTGTCTGGTCGGTCACAAGATTTTATTATCATTCCATTCTGTTCCTTGCTAGCCTTGTGATGAAATCCTTTCTTCTATTCTTTTAGTATCGCTTTAATATATTATTTTCTTTCAATATAATATATATAATAAAAAAATAAATCAGCCTTCTGAAACATGGAGTCAAGATTCTTGTCTCTTCCCTTGTCCTGAGACCCCTGTGAACACCACCACAGTAGTTCATGCAATCGATGCTTTCGTTGCAGGAAGTGTCAAGTACTGAATATATCCCCTATCCTGATAAAACTCAAAACAACTGAAATAATAACTTAGTTTTGTGGATGGGAATTATTAGTGCCTGTTGAATGAGAGATACCTGAGGAACGGTGGGAAACTACAGTTAAGGAGTGTCAAAAACTATTTGCCTGGAAATTAGAAAAAAGGAAGGGACAAGGAAAAAGAGGGCAAGACTGGATTGGCCACTGTACTCGCCACTGAGAAGATCATATACACCTGCTGTTTGTTGCAACCTCATAGGCATGGGAGGTGGGGATACAAGCCATACCAGACCTCTATTATTCCTTTTTCTGTCACTCCTTTGTTGTCTTTTCCCTTTCGGGATACCAGCAAGATCGTGTCACAAATGCTACCGAAAGCATTACATAGAAAGAAACAAAAGTTCCTCTGTTATTGCACACACCCATGTCAACAGTCACTGTGTCGGTTTCTCGGCTGTTTGAGTGACCTGGAAAGGCCCGAGGTGGCCTTGGACAGCCCGCGCTTCAAAGGACGAGAAGAGACTTCAGATCTTTTCTCGGTCTCGGTGTTTATTAATTGTTTATCTAAAAGATTTTCTTTTGGCCCAACAGAGGTCTGCTCAGCAGCCAGCCATGAGCACACTGAGAGCCCCTGGGGTGGTCACCTATCTTTATACTCGAAGTTACGTATACAATATTTATCATTTTTCCCCATTACCTTTTACCCTTATTAACCAGTGCACTTTTAGTAATAACCAATCCCAAAGTGCCAACATCACCACAGAAGATGAAGGCCAAGAAGAAGAAGAAGAAGAACAGGACACGCCCCAATTCCTCCATCTTACTTCTTTAGATCCCCCTGTACAGAAATCCTAAACCCTGTGTCTTACACTCTAATTAACTTATCCCTTCACCATTCACCCAGTGAAATCCTCCCATCCTCATACAGGTGTCGTCTCCTGTGTAGGATCAAAGTCCAGCCACCAGACACTTCTGGCAACATTCCAGGACTCCCGAGCTCCCCAAGGGTGGTCTCGGCCACTCTGCACCTCCGTCCTGAGGTGCTGAGATCCCACATCACTGTTATAACACATCCAAATTAAGTACCTTCAGGCAAAATGGGGAAAAATATTGGATTGCAAGAAACTTAGGAAAAAGTGGTAATAGATTTGGAATGGAATGTCCAAAAGGAGAGAGATGGATTTGTTTTACATTTGATCTTAAATATACAGTTCAGGATTTGGTAAAAAAACCAACTAGTAAACGAAAAGGTAAAACCAGCACAGCAATCTAACTCTGTATTAGTCCCAAATTATGTGTTGAATTGTATTACAAGACTCCAAGCAGTTACAGAAATGATAACAAATAAAGCTGATCAGGCATTGGAATGAATATCAAGTCAGCAAAGCCAAACAAAAACTGTAGTGTATCAGAATAGGTTGGCTTTGGACTATTTATTGGCTAAAGAAGTAAGTGTTTGTGGATAGTTTAAGATATCAGATTGTTGAAAATAGATAACAACAGGGAGGTCAACCTAGAAAAAGCAAAAGATATCAGAAAAATAACCCAGGTACCAGTCAAAAATTGGAAAACAATGTTAAAAACTATTTGGTGGGGTAATGTATTAGGGATAGGCTGGTGGAAGAAATCAGGATTTTTCCTTTTATGTGTTAGAACTGTTTTGGTATTTCTTCCTTGTTGAATCCCCTGCTTTATTTGATTACCAGCATAGTCCAGAGAATGCAAGTGGACAAGAAATATTGCTCAAGCCAAATGATTTATAAAGAATAAGAGGGGGGATGTGAAAAAAAATAGAAAGATAAAAAAATCAGAAAGCCACATGCTAAGTGAACTCTGAATAACTGGCAGGCCTCCAAACAGAAGAGGAACTGTGAAAAACGCATATGTTATGATTGGCTTTTCGCAAATATTAAAATGTATACTATATATGTTATGTTGGAAAGTTATGCTGTATTAATCTCTTTTAAGTAGTGTGGTAAATACAGTTTTTAGGCTATAGTACAATATTAAAATAGAAACTATGTGAAGTAAGATACTTTTTTGTAACTGACCCAAGAAATGGAAAAGATAACCAAGAAATTCTTCTCATTATCCTCTCTGGATAGAGATACAACAAGATTCCGAGAAAATAATTATTGCCTCCTTATCGGCGAGGTCCAGACTCCGAGGAACCAGAGAAGACTGATTTACAAGATGAGGGGGGAAGCTGAAGTTAAGCAGAAAACACTCTTTGTTTGAAAAGAATTTTTGAACCATGTATGAGAAATATGAATATGCAACAGGCTATTGCTTTTAAGGGTTAATCCTTTGTTAACGAGCCATGGTTTTTGGGGCTTAGTGCCCAAGAAGCATCCAGACATCCGTAATTCTTTGCTTTTTATTGTCCTTTATTGTCCTAACTCTGATTGTCCAAATTCTTATTGCTCCAATTTTTATTACTATTTTTATAACTATTTTATTACTATTAAACTTTTAAAATTTTAAAACAAGTGAGTGGTGTTTTTCACAGTTGAGGAGGGGAAGGTGCTCCAGGCACTGGAGCCAAGATCCCTCTGCAGGCCGTGGTGATGTCCATGGTGAAGCAGGTTGTCCCCCTGCAGCCCATGGAGGTCCATGCGGGATGCAAGGATTCACCCGCAGCCCGTGGGGAAGGTGCCCAAGCTGGAGCTGGTGGATGCCTGGAGGAGGCTGTAATCCTGTGAGAGACCTGGTGGAGGTAGGGGGCCCCTGCTTCCATGCTGGAGCTGCCTGTCCTTGGAGGACTGCACCCTGTGGAAGAGTGATGCATGCCACAGCAGTTTTGGGAGGACTGTCTGTTGGAAAAGAAATGAAATTTAGCAAAATATTTAATTATAGTGAGTTGTGTGTGAACTGGTTTGTTAAAAAGCAGTTTTGTAGCCGTTGAAAAGTGTGTTGAGTTTTGTGTGTAACCTAGCAGGTAGTCTTAGGGATTTAATAAATAATTAAACTAGCGCAAGAAAGTAAGAATGCTAACCTGTCTAGAGGCAGCATACAATGCTCTTAGAATAAGATAAGCAGAGGATTAATGATCTTGTTTGTGAACCAAGGAATGTATCACAAGGGGTCTGTGACCAGGCAAGGGGAACGGGGAACTGTTCCTTGGAGGCTAGGCAAGGGGAACGGGGAAACTGTTCCTTGGAGACTTTGTTGTGAATCGCATGTATAAGAGGGAAGCACCCATACGTGAATTTGGGGGCTCGGACTTTAGGGACGTGAGTCCCCCAGTTCCCCGGGCCCTTAATAAAGCACCCACAAAAATTATCCGAGTTTTGTGTCATTTATCAATCGGGCAACATGTCTGCCCGTGAGAGGGACTCATGTTGCAGAAGTTTTGGGAAGACTCTGCTCATAAGATTGGAGCCATGTCAAAGAAGTTCTGGTGTACTGGCTTCCATGGGAGGGACCCCATGGCTCAGCAGGGGAAGGACTTCTCTCCCTGAGCAGTGGAAGAAAACCTCAGGTGACAAACTGGCCAAAACCTCCATGCCCTACGTCCCTGAGCTGTCAGTGGGAAGGAGGGAGAGATTGAGGGAAGAAAAGGTGTTTTTGAGGGCTTTACTTATTATCCTCCTCTGACTTTGTTAGTAGTAAATTCACTTTGCAACTCTAAGCCAAAACTGTTTTGCCCTTGGAGTGTTTTCTCCCAGTCCTTGTCTCAACTAATGAATCCTTTGTTTAATATTTTTTTTCTCTCCTCTGCCCAGCTGTGGCGGGTGAGGATAAGTGAGTGACTTTCATGGGTGTCTGGAGTTTGGCCAGCATCAAACTATGACATTTTAATTTAAAAAACTAGAAAGTTAAAAAATCAGAATGCCACGCGCTAAGTGAACTCTGAATAATTGGCAGGCCTCCAAACAGAAGAGGAACTGTGAAAAATGCATATTTTATGTTTGGCTTTTTGCAAATAATAAAATGAATATTATATGTGCTATGTTAGAAAGTTATGCTGTATTAATTTTCTTAAGTAGTGTGTTAAATATAGTTTTAGGTTATAAAATAATGTTAAAATAGAAACTATGGTATGTAGGATACTTTTTTTAAAGAAAGGACTCACAGCGAGATAGCAGCCACAGGAAACCTAAATCTTTCAGAGAAAAAGAATTTATGGCTCCATTACAGGATTCTGTCTGTTCATAGTCAACTTCTTCCTCTTAATCCTAACAGCGCCTTCGAGGTGGGAAGAAGTTCCTTTCTTCTGATAAGAGGGCAATAAATTCTTGCATGCATTTTTCACGATCCCCACTCTTATTCTTTGTAAATAATTTAGCTTGAGCAATATTACTTATCTACTTGCATCTTCTGGACTATGCTGGCAAAATAAAACAGGGGATTACACAAGGAAGAAATATAAAAACAGTTGTAACACATAAAATGAAAGATCTTAATTTCTTCTAATATATTACCCCACTAGCTAGGTTTTAACATTGTTTTCTAATTTTTGGACTGGTACCTGGGTTATTATATGCATATATTTTTTTTTCTTCTTTGATTTCTTTTGCTTTTTCTAGAATGACTTTTCTGTGGTCATCAATTTTCAGCAATCTGATATATTAAACTTTCCACAAACACCCCCTTCTTTGGCCAATAAATAGTCTAAAGCCAACCTATTCTGATACACTGCAGTTTTTGTTTGGCTTAGCTGACTTGATATTAACTCTAATGCCTGGGTGGCTTTATTTGCTATCATTTCTATAACTGCTTGGATTCTTGCAATACGACTCAACAGATAATTTGGAGTCAATACAGAGTTAAATTGCTGTGCTGGTTTTACCTTTTCGTTTACTAGTTGGTTTTTTACCGAATCCTGAACTATATATTTAAGATTAAATGTAAAACAAATCCATCTCTCTCCTTTTGGACATTCAATTCCAAATATATTACCACTTTTTCCTAAGTTTTTTGTAATCCAATAATTTTCTCTGTTTTGCGTACAGGTTCTTAATTTGCATGGGTTATAACAGTGGCTGTTGACATGGGTGTGTGTAATAAAAGAGGAACTTTGGTTTCTTTCTATGTGATACTTTCTGTAGCATTTGTGACACGATCTTGCTGGAATCCTGAAAGGGAAAAGACAACAAATAAGTGCCAGAAACAGGAATAACAGAGGTCCAGTATGGCTTATACTCCCACCTCCCATGCCTGTGAGGTTGCAACCAACAGCAGGTGTATTTGATCTTCTTGGTGGCAAAATACAGAGGCCAATCTGCTCTTGCCCTGTATTTCCTTGTCCCTTCCTTTTTTTCTAATTTCCAGACAAATTGTTTTTGACACCCTTTAACTGTGGTCTCCTACCATTCCTCAGGTATCTCTTTCTCATTCAACAGGCACTAATAATTCTCATCCACAAAACTAAGTTATTACTTTAACACTTTTTGCAATAAGAGCATAAATTTTGTGAACTACAATACTAATTATTCTCACAATTGAAGCATTTACTTATAACCCAGCTAGCATGTCCAGTATTGGAATGAATCAAATAAAGTTTACTAATGGAAATGGTAATTCCCCTTCTCCCCTGTACAATTCTCAGGCTAAAGTCAGAATACAAAAACAGTCTTGATCTTTCTATCTGAAGTATTCTTCCCCAAAGGAGATGTTTTATTCAGGCAGGGCTTGAAACCAGTGATATAAGCATTGTCTTACTTCTTAATTCAGTGTTATTCTTTGTACATTTCTTGGATCATTTGGGTTTTTCCAAATTATTACCAGTCAGTCCCCATTGGAGAGTCATTTTTGCATCATCTGGTTTAAATGTGATAGTCCATTTTTCAGGTTTCTTCACAAGTCCTTTGATTCTGCTGGCATGAATCTACTCTCTTTCCGTGATTCTGATTGTTGCTTCAGTAGTAGCTGGAAAGGACTTCTTAATAGCATAGTAATAAAAGAAAGATAATACTGCATTAACTTTTACCATTTGCTTTTCTTCCTAACTTTCTGGGTTTAGCTAAAAGCTTTCTCCACAGCAGCCTCTTCTTCTTCTATCACGCTGTGCTAATAGCTGCAGAGGCAAATTCTTCTTTCTGTGAGTTACAGTTATTTAAATAAGAAAAGCTAGACCAATTTTAACATGAGATGTATCACATCTATTGCTTTTTACTTTTTGGGCAGCATTTAATTGTTTTAGCCTTACAAACCCATTCTTCAGGAAAAAAAAACCCAACTTCTTTTTAACAGCAAACAAAACACACAAAAGAAAAAAAAACATAAAACTTCTTACTTAAGAAAAACAAACCACTTTGTGAGGTTTGGAGAGTCAGCAATCTCTGCTTTGATTTTATCTTTTAGTGCTAGCCCCCTCCCCCTCTTTTCACAGCTTTGCTGTCAATGCCGTTCTTCGCCCTTCCCCCGGTGCTGCCACTTCGCTGCAGGGCCGGAGCAGGGGAGAAGAGCCACGGGCATGGGGACGCTGGGGGCATGCCTTGGGTCTCTTTTGCCCCCTCTCTTTCTTCTTCTCTCTCTTTGTCTTTCCTTCTCTCTCTCGGCCCACTTACCGGGGCCGACCCTGCCATCCTGGACTCGGGACGCTGACAGTCTGGGAGCCACCCCGGCAGCCCGCTCCTGGCTGACAAACCTGTGTCCTCTGCTGCCAGCACCTCCGCCGGGTCACCTCCATGAATCGGTCCCTGCGGCAGCCTCCGAGACCCTGCCGCTTGTAGGGAGCGGTCAGACACCTCTCAACCTTGGCAACCTCAAACTTGGCGTCCCCAGGTGCTCCTGACTGTAATGGGTTAAAACTTTAAGTTTGTTCATCAAAGCTGACAAAGTTATTCCAGTAAGACTGTTGCCTAATAAATTTCCAGACTTAAAAGGATAAGGAAGGTGAAACCAAAGACAATGGGTTTCACAAACATTTGTTTATCTGCTTAGTAAACTGTTGGGTGGTGGGCTTGCTATGATTGATAACACAGTATTAGCTTATCCGCTCAGTAAACTTAAGATTCCAGGAACTCAGCTTAAAATTCCAGGAATCAGACAAAGGAAAAATACCAACCTTCATCTTCAGACCTCCGGGAGGTGGACTATGACCACCTAGACACAAAAGAAGAATACGCAGATGTCGTGGGTTGACAGCCTTTATCCCAATATCGTGTGTTGTGTCTGGCAGCTGTGCCTTTTCTCTCTTCCCCCCCTCCCCGGCCGTCTTGCTGCGGCGGGGCAGGGAAGAGAGGAGGGAGTGTTTGACCAGGTCCTTTTTGCTTTTGGCTTTTGGCTGCTTGGCTTGGCTAGCCGCTTTGCTTGCTTGCTTTCTGCTTTTTGCGCTGTTTTTTTTTCCTTTTCTTTTGTTCCCTCTTTCTTACCCTCCCCTGAAGATACTGGACCGGCTCCGGACCTGACCAGAGACGTCCAGGACACCTGGAGCTTGCAAGAGAAGCTTGGCGCCCTTCACAACACAGTCTCTTTTCTTTTCTTTTCTTTTCTTTTCTTTTCTTTTCTTTTCTTTTCTTTTCTTTTCTTTTCTTTTCTTTTCTTTTCTTTTCTTTTCTTTTCTTTTCTTTTCTTTTCTTGTGTTGGGGAGTGTTCTTTTGTTACTTGTAAATAAATAGGTTTTGTTTTCCACTTTGCTCCTCCGAGAAATTCCTTCCCGAACCCGGTGTTGGGGGAGGGGTGGTTGGAGGTTTGTTTTGTTTGGGGGGCTCCCTTTTGGAGATTTCCCCTAATTTGTCCTAAACCAGGACAGTATATCTTTTGGTGCATGGGCCGGGAAACGGAGGGCAAAATACAGTGGAAAAAAACCTATAACAATAATATTTTGGTTTTGGTTATTTTGTGGGCGTATTGGTGATTCATAATGTTATTTGGAGTGGAAGCTTGCCGGTATTTCTGGTCCCTAGGGGTTTTTGAAGTTTTAATACCTTTGTGGTCCCTAGGGTTATTTCCTTACCCAAAAATAGCTCTGGTGTTGTCCCTAATAAGTAGCTTTTGTAAGCGGGGGGCACTAACCAGAATAGTCATTGTGCTGGTCTTATGTGTGATGATGTGTCGGATAAAAATGCTGGACTTTGTTTCAGGAACGTATGGATTGTTGTTATGGCTGTGTACTCAGTTTGCTTGGGGAGAAGAAGGGGAAGGGGCTTTTCAGCCTTTGTCTTCCTTCTTCTCCTCCAAATTGTTGACATCTCTATTAGAAAATACTGAATTTCCCCTGAGTTTGAAAGAAACCGTCTTTCTGGCATTTAATTTATTAAGCCTTTTCTATACTGTCTGGAGTGTGTATAAAATGAAAGCTGAGATTTCTAGAGGGGTTAGAGACACTCCTGACTCAGGAGTGAAACAAAGCAGGATAAATCTTGACTGGAGTGGGAAATGGGAGGATATGGGCCAGACTTTAAAGGAATTTTCTGATCCTATAGACTGGGACTTTCCATCTGATCAAATTCAGGATCCAGTCGAGGTGGCAAAGTATTTGAGGGAGAAGTGCCATGGTAATACTAAGGAAGAAAGGATTACTGCAGTGAGCTGGGCCTTGGCGTTTGTTTACCGTACTCTGCTAGATACTGTGGAGCAGCAGATAGCAGAAAGGGAACAGGGAGATAAGTTAGTTACTATCCCAGTGACCCCGGCTGCAGCTAACATCCCAGGCTCCAGGCTAGCAGCTGAATCAGACAATAGGCCCCAAACCATGGCTGTTGCAGCTAATACAAGAGGTGGAAAGTGTAAAGGCAAGACCGATCGAAAGGTGGAGGATGATGATGATGATGCAGGAGAAGGACCCTCACCAAAATCAGAGGCCACATCAAGGGGCACAGAATCTGGAGCTAATATTGACTCCTTTTCTCTGAAGGACCTCAGAGGCCTAAGAAAGGATTACAGACGACAACCTGACGAATCTATAATTAGTTGGTTAGTCCGCCTTTGGGATGCTGCAGGGGAGGTTACGATTTTGGATGGTACTGAAGCGAGGCATTTGGGATCCCTGTCACATGATCCTGTCATCAATCAAGGTATGATGAGGGGGGCTAACCCTCACAGCCTCTGGGAACGGGTCCTAAGAAGCGTAGCAGAACGATACCTGTGTACGGATGATCTCTATATGCAGCAGACATGGTGGAAGACCATAGAACAGGGGATCCAACGCCTGAGAGAGATGGCGGTGGCAGAGCTCATTTTCTCAGATGATACAACAACTAGGAATCCGGACCTGGTACCATGCACACCTGTAATGTGGAGGAAACTTGTGCGACTTGGGCCACCTGAATACGCTTCTGCCCCAGCAATAATGAAGCGGGATGATACATATGAGACTGTGCTCGATATGGCAAAGAAGCTTCGAGTGTATGCAGATGCTGTGCATGGCCCAACTCATGCCAGAATTGCAGCAGTGGAAACCCGAGTGCAGAAACTAGAGGACAAAATAGAGGAGAATCATAAGAAAATCCGGGAAGAGATTAAGGAGGACCTTATTCAAATCTCGGCTGTACAAATTAGAGGCCCTGGTGTCCAACGCTGGCGCTCCTTTGATGGGGAGAGAAGGTACATCCCACGGGCTGAGTTATGGGTTTTTCTGCGTGAGTCTGGAGAAGACATGAGGAGATGGGATGGAAAACCCACCGCTGCTTTGGCACAACGGGTGCGTGATTTGAAGGAAAGAGGAAGTATCACCAAAAAGATAGCAGCTCCGGTCGCTCGTAGCCGAGATGTTAAGTATGCTGATGACGATGACATGTCCGATCCCCTTGAAGGAACTTCTAAGGCATATGCCCAAGGAAAGAAGGACAATCTGGTTTAGAGGGGCCCTGCCAGCCAGGAAGAGGCACGGGAGAACCGGGTTTTTTGGAAGGTGTGGATCAGATGGCCTGGCACATCAGAGCCACAAGACTATGAAGTATTGGTTGACACTGGATCACAGTGTACCTTAATGCCATCGGAACACGTGGGGACAGAACCTGTTTCCATTGCTGGAGTGACGGGGGGATCACAACAGTTGACTTTGTTGGAAGCTGAGGTGAGCTTGACTGGGAAGGAGTGGCAGGAACATCCGATTGTGACTGGTCCAGAGGCTCCGTGTATTTTGGGCATAGACTTCCTCCGGAATGGCTATTACAAAGATCCTAAGGGATTCAGGTGGGCTTTTGGAATAGCTGCAGTGGAGATAGAGGGTATTAAACAATTGAATACCTTGTCTGGACTATCAGACAACCCATCTGCAGTAGGACTCTTGAAGGTAGAGGAGCAACGAGTGCCAATTGCCACCTCAACAGTGCACCGCAGGCAGTACCAGACGAATCGAGATGCCGTGATCCCCATCCACAAAATGATCCGAGAGCTGGAGAGCCAAGGGGTGGTCAGTAAAACCCACTCACCCTTTAACAGCCCTATTTGGCCTGTGCGAAAATCTGACGGAGAATGGAGACTGACTGTGGACTATCGTGCCTTGAATGAAGTGACTCCACCACTGAGTGCGGCTGTACCGGACATACTGGAACTGCAGTACGAGCTGGAGTCCAAGGCAGCAAAGTGGTACGCGACCATCGATATTGCTAACGCGTTTTTCTCCATCCCTCTGGCAGCAGAATGCAGGCCTCAGTTTGCGTTTACATGGAGGGGAGTGCAGTATACATGGAACCGACTGCCCCAGGGGTGGAAACACAGTCCTACCATCTGTCATGGACTGATCCAGGCTGCACTAGAAGAGGGTGACGCTCCAGAACATTTATAATATATTGATGATATCATTGTTTGGGGGAACACGGCAATAGAAGTGTTTGAGAAAGGAGAGAAGATCATTCATATTCTCTTGGAAGCCGGATTTGCCATTAAGAAGAGCAAAGTCAAGGGACCTGCCTGAGAAATTCAGTTCTTGGGGGTGAAGTGGCAAGATGGACGGCGTCAGATTGCTGCGGATGTTATTAACAAAATCACTGCTATGTCCCCACCAACTGATAAGAAGGAAACACAAGCTTTCTTAGGTGCTATAGGTTTCTGGAGGATGCACATCCCTGAGTATAGTCAGATTGTGAGACCCCTTTATCTGGTTATCCGCAAGAAGAACGACTTCCATTGGGGTCCTGAGCAGCAGCAAGCTTTCGTCCAAATCAAGCAGGAGATCGCTCATGCTGTAGCAGCCCTTGGTCCAGTCAGGACGGGACCAGATGTGAAGAACGTGCTCTACTCTGCAGCCGGGAGCCATGGTCTGTCCTGGAGCCTTTGGCAGAAGGTGCCTGGCGAGACCCGAGCCCGATCATTGGGATTTTGGAGTCGGAGCTACAGGGGGTCTGAAGATAACTATACCCCAACAGAAAAAGAAATCTTGGCCGCCTATGAAGGAGTCCAAGCCGCCTCGGAGGTGATTGGTACAGAGGCACGACTCCTTCTGGCACCCCGACTACCGGTGCTGGGATGGATGTTCAGAGGAAAGGTTCCCTCTACCCACCATGCCACCAATGCTACTTGGAGTAAGTGGATTGCCCTCATTACGCAGCGTGCTCGAATTGGGAAGTTAAATCGCCCTGGGATCCTGGAAATAATTACAAATTGGCCCGAAGGTGAAAGCTTTAGTGTCGCGGATGAGGAACAAGAGCCAGTGACCCGGGTTGAGGAAGCTCCGCCATACAATCAGTTGCCAGCAGAAGAAACACGTTACGCTCTATTCACCGATGGTTCTTGTCATGTCATAGGGATTAAACGGAGGTGGAAAGCAGCTGTATGGAGTCCCACTCTACGAGTTGCAGAGGCTACTGTAGGAGAAGGCGAATCCAGTCAATTTTCTGAAATCAAAGCTATTCAACTGGCCCTAGGTATTGCAGAGAGAGAGAAGTGGCCAAGGCTCTATTTGTATACCGATTCTTGGATGGTAGCCAACGCTCTATGGGGATGGCTGAAGAGATGGAAAGAGGCGAACTGGCAGCGAAGAGGAAAACCAATTTGGGCTGCGGAAGAGTGGAGAGATATCGCTACTCGGTTAGAGAAGTTACCTGTGAAGGTTCGCCATGTAGATGCCCATGTCCCCAGAAGTAGAGCTAATGAAGAGCAGCAAAACAACCAGCAAGTACATCAGGCTGCAAAGATAGGGGAGTTGAAGATAGATCTCGACTGGGAGCATAAGGGAGAGTTATTCTTAGCACGATGGGCCCATGATGCCTCAGGCCACCAGGGTAGAGATGCCACCTATAAGTGGGCACGAGACCGAGGGGTGGATCTAACCATGGACAGTATCTCTCAGGTTATTCGTGACTGTGAGACGTGCGCTGCCATTAAGCAGGCCAAGCGGGTGAAGCCCCTCTGGTATGGGGGGCGGTGGTCTAAGTACAAATACGGGGAGGCCTGGCAGATTGATTACATCACACTGCCTCAGACCCGCCAGGGCAAGCGCTATGTACTAACCATGGTAGAAGCCACCACGGGATGGTTGGAAACCTACCCTGTGTCTCATGCTACAGCCCGTAACACTATCTTGGGCCTTGAAAAGCAGGTCCTTTGGAGGCACGGTACTCCCGAGAGAATTGAGTCGGATAATGGGACTCATTTTAAAAACAATCTTATTAATACTTGGGCTAGGGAACATGGCATTGAGTGGATATACCATATCCCCTATCATGCACCAGCTGCAGGGAAAGTGGAAAGGTATAATGGATTGTTAAAAACCACCTTAAAAGCATTGGGTGGGGGTCTTTAAAAAACTGGGAGCAGCATTTGGCAAAGGCTACCTGGTTAGTTATCACTCGAGGTTCCACCAACCGAGCGGGTCCTGCTCAGTCTGAGCTCCTTAATATAGTAGATGGGGATAAAGCCCCAGTGGCCCATGTCAGAGGTTTGTTGGGAAAGACAGTATGGATCAACCCTGCCTCGAGTACAGACAAACCCATCCGTGGGATTGTCTTTGCTCAAGGACCAGGTTATACATGGTGGATAATGCAGAAAGATGGAACAACACGGTGTGTGCCTCAGGGAGACCTGATTGTGGGATGAGACTCATATATGAATGTCATTGTTTGTTGAATGTGAGACAGAAGGAAACTCTAAGTGTCAAAGGTCTGAGCAAGTAAGATGAGAGGAATGCGTAAGTGTCAAAGGTGTGAGTAAGTGAAATGAAAGTTTTTATGGTATATTCACGATATGGGATAAGGGGTGGAGTGTCGTGGGTTGACAGCCTTTATCCCAATATCATGTGTTGTGTCTGGCAGCTGTGCCTTTTCTCTCTTCCCCCCCTCCCCGGCCGTCTTGCTGCGGCGGGGCGGGGAAGAGAGGAGGGAGTGTTTGACCAGGTCCTTTTTGCTTTTGGCTTTTGGCTGCTTGGCTTGGCTAGCCGCTTTGCTTGCTTGCTTCCTGCTTTTTTGCGCTGTTTTTTTTTCCTTTTCTTTTGTTCCCTCTTTCTTACCCTCCCCTGAAGATACTGGACCGGCTCCGGACCTGACCTGAGACGTCCAGGACACCTGGAGCTTGCAAGAGAAGCTTGGCGCCCTTCACAACACAGTCTGTTTTCTTTTCTTTTCTTTTCTTTTCTTTTCTTTTCTTTTCTTTTCTTTTCTTTTCTTTTCTTTTCTTTTCTTGTGTTGGGGAGTGTTCTTTTGTTACTTGTAAATAAATAGGTTTTGTTTTCCACTTTGCTCCTCCGAGAAATTCCTTCCCGAACCCGGTGTTGGGGGAGGGGTGGTTGGAGGTTTGTTTTGTTTTGGGGGGCTCCCTTTTGGAGATTTCCCCTAATTTGTCCTAAACCAGGACAGCAGAGTACTACACATCAACCCGGAAGCAGGACTGTATAAGAACTCCACGAAAAATCATAAGAGTGCGGCAGTAGCGGAGCGGAGACTCCCCTGTCGGCCAGCACTGATTTGCTTATTGCTTTTCCCGCTGTAATCAATAAATTCTCAATTGATTTTACTTGGCAAATTGTCGGCTCAATTTATAACACTGACATTCTTTTTCTTTCTCTAGTCAACTTATCCTCTTTTCTCTTCAAGGAGGGCCCGTTCTGCTAAACCCTTTCTGGACCCCAGTTCGGCATTGAATAACCTCCTAACAACCACATGTTAAGACACTTCCCTGCCTTTCATGCAAAAAACCCGCATTCACACTTCTGCTCTCTTCTAGCACCATGTCATCACTTCACATTCTAACATCTCAGAGTTTGCTAACCACCCCCCTACCTCAATTTCTCTATTTCTTCTCTTCTTGCTTTTTTTTTTTTTTTTTTTTGATTCAACACACCTCAGACGGTACAAGGTGAACCTAACTAATTTACTTCCAAAAGTAAGATTACAACTTTCTTTTACTAGGATTGCAGTAGCTGTTATAATTTAAATACATACTGGCTAGCTGTGGCTTACTGGGTCTAACATCTTTATATATAACCTACTAGATATTTTTTTACTCTTCCTCACTCCTGAATTAAAATTTTATGAGCTACTTCATTTTCTGTATTTATGTATAAATGATAAAGGATTTTTCAAACAAGGGTAAGCTTAAAGCTGGTACTCTGGCTAGTTTTAACTTAGCTCTTTTAATTTAACAATATATTCCTTGGTCCATTTTATATAATCTCCTTCTGTCAATTTTTCATACACAAATTTTGCTACCTGTGTGTACCCCTCAATCTATAATCTATAACATTTCAATAATCTAGGTAATTTTCTGATCTCCCTCTTTGAAGAGGGAGGGAGAAGGAATAAAATTCTTGCAATTTTCTCATGGTTGGGTTTCTAGCTACTTTTATTTATTAAGTGTTTAAGATATTTTACCACTGGGTAGTGAGTCTGAGTTCTTTTATTAACATCCTGTAAAACTTGTACTAGTCTATAACTCTCATTGGGCTTCTTTACTGGGAGAATAGGGATATTGTGAGGAGACATACAAGGTTCTAATGCCCCATCCTTTATTAGTCCTTCTATTTCTGGCTTCAAACCTTCCCGTCCTTCTAAAGATACAGGATACTGACGTACTCGTATTGGACAATCTTCTCTCTCAATTGTAACCTTTATGGGGCTGATATATAATCCTCCCCTCTTTCCTTTGCCAGCCCAAATTTCCTTGTTGATTTTTTTTTCTTCATCCTCTTAGCCTAATTTTAAAACTCTAGCTGTCATTTTCCCATTTTCTGGTATAACTCCTATTCTTAATTGCACTTGTAAGACTGTCCCCAATAAATTGCTACCTGCCCCTGGGACCAATAAGACATCTCCCATCCAAATTTTAGTTTCTTCCCTCAATTACCACATCTTTAATGACCAGAAATGTAAAATGGTCTCTTTTTGCCCCTGTTACTTTCACTATATGTTTGCTCACACTATAACCTTTTGGAACACTTAACAGGCAGGTTCTCTCTGGCCCTGTGTCTATTACAAATCCAATTCTTCTTCTTGAGGCCCCTTATTTAAAGTTATCACAGGCTCCAGATGGTATTTGTCCCCTAAAAAAAATTAGAGCTTATGACCTCCCTATTCCTCCTCTGTGCCCATCTCTTTAAAGATTTTCAGATCTTCCGCTTACTTAGGACCATTTTCCTATTTCTCTTAAGTTTGTTTATCTATTTAGTTGGAGTTTCTTCTTTCCCCTCTAAAAGCTGTTCCTTAAAAACTTTTTTTTTTTTCATTTCGCCTTTGATATGCTGTCTCATTTATTCCCTTGATTATGCAATTACAATAATTATTCATGTGTTTACTCCCCTCATTATTTTTACCCCACTCAGGAGGTACAGTTGGCATTTTGTCTTCTCTGAGGGTCCCCGTGGATTATCATTTTTCCTAAGCTTTTATTTCAGCTGCTCTGATTCATTGCCTTTCTTCCTGAGAAAAATATTATTTTCATTACAGACCGCATCTCTTCTCAAGTATAAATGTTTGGACCTAAAAATTGGTCTAATTGTTCAGCTATGCCTATGGGATCCTCCCTTTTATTTATTTCTTAAAATTTCAAAACTCAGACGAAGTCAAAGGAGCATTTACAAACCCCGGTCCGCCCCCTCCTATGGGAACGTCTTAATGGAAATAGATCAATCCCTTTATCACATTCTTTTTGGATTTTTATCTTCTATAGCCTTTCTGCTGTATTTTTAGGAAGAATCAGGAGAGGGCTTTCTTTTACTTGAACTTTCAGTGTTTCGATAAGGTGATTCCTTTAGAGAGTTCCCTATACCAGCTGGAGCTGTGGTTACCAAGGGAACAGAGCTCAGGGCAGGACGGGGGGACTCGGCACAGCTCAGAGTCTCGGTCCTCCAAAGGCGGAGTCTGCGGTCGGGATCGCCCGAGGAGGTTGTTCCAGTGCAGACCGAGCTGAAGCGTGGATAGCCCCTACACGGCTCACGATGGCTGATCGGCAGAGACAAAGCCGGCGACAGATCCTGGCTGCAGCGGCGGTAGCCGACCAGAGTCAGGGCAGCCGGGGATGGGACAGACGGGAACCCCCCTCGGTGCGGTCAGTGTGGTAACCACCGTCCACACGGCAGGACAGACCCCCACCCCTGCTGGCACGGCCAGCGGAGGGGTCGTGGGCCAGGTGGTCGGGACTGAGGCAGATGGACTGTGCCGGAGGCGGCACAGGGGCTGGGGGCGTGGTGCAGCTGCGAACGAGTGGGGGAATAAACGGGAATGGATGAAGTAATGTTTTGTTCCCAGCCTTATACTTTCGCCGTTTTTCTTTTATTGCCTTTCAAAAATGTTATTTTCTTACAACCTCCCCCCTCCCCAGCATGTGGTATACTCTTTTTCTTCTGGATTAAACGGTTTTTACAAATAAATCCAGAGTTTAACAAATCCAAACTTCTGCTTGGATACTTTGAAATGGTCAACGAGCTAACTCATGATCTTCTCATGTTGTGTTTCTCATCACCCTTTTATTTATCCTTTGGCAAATTATATATCTTTCAGTTACTTGTTTTTCTACTCCAAAAATCCCAATGCACCCATAGTTCCTTAAAAAATGATCACACAAAGCTTGAGTATCCCACTGGGCTTTTTGATACATGTCCTCTACTATTCCCTAGTAAGCATTTTATTATCTAATTGTCTTCCATCAAGATGTTTCTATTTCCTCGATTTACCTTGTTCGCCACCTATCTTGTTTTAATTCCCCTTTTTTTTTTGCTTCCCTAAACTGTGGAATTTCAAATTTTTCCTCATTTGGAGTTAATATTAACTCTTTCAGCTCCATTTTCTGCTGCATCTTTAGCTTCTTGATCTGCCAAATTATTTTCCCTTATTTTTGGGGTCTTTACGTTTTGGTGTCCTTTAATATGTACTATAGCTATCTCTCTTAGGTAATTTTAATTCCTCTAAAACCTCTAAAGCAAATTTCTCATGTACTAATCCTTTTCCTCTTGAATTAAGTAATCTCCCTTTGTTGTGGTGTGCTGTAATGTCCCATTTTGGACTTCCAGGTCACTTCCCCAGGTGTGCCTATACCTCTCTCCCTTCCCCCTTGCCCCCATGCTGAGTGAGTCCTGTCAATCAGGCTTAACATTCCAGCAAGGCGTCGTGTGGTTGGTCAAGTTCAAAGGATGCCCCTATGCCCAGAGGTCATTGGCCTATCTGGGTGTCATCTTCCCCTGAGACCCTGCCCCTCTCACCTGGTTGGTGGCTCACCTGTACCTCCCCTCCCCCTGTCCCTGAGCTTAAAAGGTGAATGAGACCATGCGGTCAGATTCTGTTGGAGCAGTTGCTCACGTTCAGACCGCTGTAACCATGGAATAAACCTCTGGACATTAAACCCTCCAGCAGAATCCATCCTTTTCTCTTCACCATCGCCTGAAGCTATTCCTCCTGAGGTAAACGGGGTTCCTAACAAGCCTGGACTTGTTCAGTGCCCAGCTGCAACCACCAGCAAGCCAAGGTATCTCTGGGGTGATACACCGCAGTTGCTGCCTTTGGCCCGGCAGCAAGGGTCAGACTGGCCCAGGCACTATCTAACTGGTAATACTGGGAGCAATATTCCAATATCGCTTTTTAAATTTGTCTTAAGGTATGTGCTACTCTAAAGGCATACCTTGAATCAATATATAACTGCTTTCTTTTGTGTTAAATATTCTAATGTTTTTTTTAAAGTATGTAATTCACAAGTTTGCATGTTTATTCTCATCAACTTCTGTATACCCTGTATTTTGCAAGGAGTTGAATTTCTGTTTGCTAACATAACTCCCAAAGGGCTATCTTGGGGTATTTCTGTTGGTAATTTTTTCCTGCTTTTCTTTCCTGAATCCACCTTACTGGATTTCTGACTCATTTTTCAATATTTTATCTATTCATCCCCTGCTTCTGTTTTTCACTTTTTACTAACAACCTAAATGCCACTTTTCTTTCAACTACTTACACTCAAAAAAACCTTTTTCTCACACTGCTTTTCAATACAATAGACCTTCCTCCAAGGAGATATGGTAAGGCTTAAAATGCACAATCCACATTACCTATACTTTCATTCATCTACATTCACTCACTTTTATTTTTCATTCACTTTTACACATTCCTTCACACCCTCAAGAGACAAAGTGGATCCCTGTCACCAGAAAATCATGGGTCCCTGTGGCCCCTGAAGCCCTAAAGCAGATAGCCTTCCAGAAGTAATGGGTTAAAACATGGAATGTGAGGCATGTAAAGCAGGGCCTAGCACTAGAACACACGGAGAAAGCACAGCACTAGGAAAACAGAGCAATAAATTAGATAAAGGTAGAGCAATAAAGGTAGAGCATCATGACAGGGGAAGAGATAGGTATAGGAGAAACTAATGGGCTAAGCAGGTTTAGAGCCAGCAATGTCGAAACGACCCTAAGGGTTTTGCCAAGCCACGGGATCTAAGCCAAGTACACTGGGAATTGACCAAATTAGGAGAGGAGTTCAAAAGTTTAAAGAGGAAGACTCACCGGAAAGACCCCGTCTATGATAAAGGCAACAGGAACGACCACCTGAGAATCCCCAAAAAGAGATGCCTCCACCTACGCTCCGCCCACGCTCCGCCTACACCACGCCCCATATGAATATGCATGATTATGTATCTGATCTGATGTAATCCTATACCCAAAAATGTATATAAGGCTTGCTTTTGCTATGTGAACTCAAAAATCCATTTTGTGATTTCTCCGACGTGTCGCTAATAAAAATACCTCCTGCTTAATTGACTTAAGCTGAGTCTGATTAGGCAGTCACTCTGCCTGTTTGGGGCAAAATTCGGCATCATTTCTGGCGAGCCAGGCAGGAGGTATGGCACCAGACAGGAGATCCAAGCCTTAAGGGTCCTCTCCCGAGCCGGGTCCGGGGCCGGGGTCTTCTGGGCGCCTCTGACGGCTTTTCGTCGGGGGAAGCTCCTTCCCTGGACCGGTGCTCTCGGATGGACGCTGGCTGCATCTCCTGCTCAATTAAGAGGTATTTTAATTGCCTATTGGCTTTAAGAGGTATTTGAATTGTTTGTTGGTTTTGGGATAAAGCGCTTTGTTTGGGAAACGAGGGTCAGACGTGACCGCTCGCAGGGTAAGCCGGAGGGACGCCTCGGTAAAAATCCCTGATTTTACGGGTTAAAGTCCCGTAAATACGGGTTAAAGTCCGGTAAACGCGGGTTAAAGTCCCGTAAAAAGAGTACAAAAGGAAATGACTAGGTTATGGTAGAGAAGAGTTGAACTTGGTATCTTTGGTTTGTTTTGCTGTATGGGAGATTGCCTACTGTTCTTTGAGAACGGGAGAAAGATGTGTTAATTGGTGGTTTTATGTGTTTGTTTTATGTGTCCGTTGTAAAATCTTATAGGGGACGCTTTTATTACTTTCTATGTAAACAGATTGGAAATGTATGTGCATGAACTTGGGAACCCGGTATTTCACGGTCTATCGGCGACCTCTTGTGACCAAACCCGGTAAAACAGTCTGTTCTGACATAAGACCATAAGGTAGGAACCTTTCACTGTACGGGTGTGTATGTGTGGAGTGAGTGAGACGCAGCATCGCTGCGAAACGAGAGCGGAGTCCCGATCCGCATTTCCTGTCCTTCGCGAGAAGCCAGACGAAGCGAATGGAAATTGTGTGAATGAAGTGTTAAGGTATATTGGCATATAGTACTTGTGGAAAAGAGCACGAATACAGAGAATAGCCATGGGAAGCCAACAGAGTAAAGATATAAATATGAAAACCCCCTTAGGATGTATCCTAAAACACTGGAAGGACCTGGGAGGGATTCCAGGGGGAAACATAAGTAAAAAGACACTTCTTAAGTATTGTACACAATGGTGGCCCCTGTACCGTCTTGATGACGGAGAAAAATGGCCACCAGAGGGAACAACTAATTATAACACTATTTTGCAACTAATACTCCTCCTCCGCCGGCTCAATAAATGGGATGAAATAATGTACGCAGACATGTTCTTCACCCTAAGGAATAAACCTGAGTGGCAAAAAGAATGTGAAATTAATGTAGCCCCTCAGGATCCCCTAGTACTAGCCCTGGAAAGGGATAAGAAGGGTCCAAAGCCCAAGGAACGTTGCTGTGATGCATGTAGTGGAAATGAGAAAAAAAAGGGTGTGGGATCTACCTGTTTTTATTGTCATAAAAAGGGGCACCTGCAAAGAAATTGCAAAAAGAAACAGCAAGATGAGAAAACTTCTCAGGAGAGTCAGAAAGGGCAAGGATTTTGTCTAACGAAGAAGATCGAATTACACCTAGAAGAGCCCTTGATAATAAAGCTAAAAGTAGGTCCTCAGAGTGAAGAATTTGTATTTTTTAGTAAATACAGGAGTTTCTCGGTCAACAGTGACAAAATTACCCCAGGGATGTGAAGTGAGTTGTGAGCAAGTTTCAGTAGTCGGAATTACAGGAGAAGCTTTCCCTGTTCCTATAATAAAAGGGGTGAAAATTGAAACAAATGACAAATTTGGAGTAAATGATTTATTGTTGGTACCAGAGGCCAAGGAGAATATGCTAGGCAGAGATCTAATAGTAGCCCTAAATTTACAGATAAAACCCTGTGAAGGAAAACTTGAAATTTATTCTTTACCTAAAGAAGATGATCTAGAAATTGATGACATGGGTTGGCATTCAGGTGAAGTAGAAAAGTTTAGAGTGAAGGAGTCTAGTCCCTTTAGTCCCTCCTGGTCAGCGCAAGCTTGTGGATTTTAAAAGGGCAAAAAGGGACTATTTATACAGACTCCAAATATGCTTTTAGTGTAGTACATACTTTTAGAGAAATTTGGAAGGAAAGGAGACTTATAAACACTCAAAGGAAGGGGTTAATATATGGGGGGATAGTTCATATAAAGGAACACCAGAGGGGGAGGGATATTAAAGTCAGAGAAATAATTTGGCTAATAAAGAAACAAAAAGCAACCTTAAGAAAGAGAGATATTGAAATCATGACCTCACAAAAAAAAATAGAAATTCAGCAAGAGACTCTTTCCCTTCCGCTAGTGGAATTGGCAGCTATAAGGAAATTAGGAGCAACATTTAAGGAAAGGAAGTGAGTTTTTCCTGATGATAGAATTATGATGCCAAAACCAGTGGCACATTAGATCCTAGATAACTTGTATAGACGGACATATTGGGAAGCAAGAGCCTTTTGTGATCATTTTTTAAATTTTTTGGATGTATGAGGATATTTGAAATTAAAAAAAAAGCAAATTACCCAGGGGTGTCTCACCTGTTAAAAGGTAAATAAGAAAGTGCTTAAGAGCCCTCCCTCTGGAGAATGCAAAACAGCCTAGCGGCTATTTCAAAAGATCCAGGTTGATTTTGTAGATTTGTTTAAAGTAGGCCGGTGGAAATATTTGTTATTTATAGTAGATCAATTAACTCAGTGGGATAAAGCACAGTTTAAACAGTACTTTTGATTAATACGGGAGCAACTTTATCAGTTTTAAATCAGGAATTGGTACCTAAAAGTGATGGATTTATACAATTTGTGGGAGCAACAGGCCAACCAGAAAAGCCTTACTTTCTGAAACCCATTAAATACAGTATTAGGAAACAGATGGGAATTCATCAGTTCTTATATTTACCAAATTCACCAAAGCCCTTATTGAGAAGAGACCTATTGGAGAACTTGAGAGCCATAATAAAATTCAATAAGGACAAATTGGAATTTCAAGTAAACGAGGAACAACTGATTACAGCTCTAAGCCTAACAATCAGTTGTGTGGAACCTTTACCTGAGAATCACAATTATTACAATTTCAAGCAAATCCCGAGCGAGACTTACCCATTAGTCTGAGCTACTACTCGAGCGGCAGATAAAACAGCTGTTAATTTAGCAGTAACCTAGAACTCGCTCTTTGAAGTTTTAAAGGAATAGAGAATAGAGAGAGAAACGGAGCAAAATGCAGACAAAAAGTCAAGGCTGATACCTAATGGGGGGGGGGGGGCTGAAGTAGAAGGGGGCTCTGATGGGGAACTTGGTGAAGAAAGTTCGGATGCCATGGGAGTTACCTGGCGTGCTGCCAAGGCTTCTGGGAAAGCTGCCAAGGCCTTGGGGAAAGCTCCTTATCAGTTTCTTCTTCTTACTTCTCGCTCCTTTAGCTAACAGGCCCACCAATAACCCCTTTCACAATCCCCTCTGAAATCAAATAAGCAGCACCGATTGTTGTTGAACTTAAAATTGGGGCAGAATCAGTGGTAAGAAAACAATACCCTCTGAAGATAGAAGAAAGGAGGGGATTGAGCCCATAATCAAAAGGTTTTTAGAACTGGGGTTATTGATAGAATGCGAATCGGATTTTAATACACCAATCCTGCCAGTAAAGAAACCTAATGAAGCTAATAGACTAGTTCAAGATCTGAGAGCAGTAAACGAAATAACCAAAACATTACATCCGGTAGTTGCTAATCCATACACGCTTTTAACTAGACTGAAGGATAATTTGGCCTGGTTCACCGTATTAGATTTGAAGGACGCACTCTTCTGCCTTCCCTTAGCTCCCGAGAGTCAAAAGATTTTTGCCTTAGAACAGTAAGAAAAAGCCGCTGGGAGATGGCACCCTTCTGCAGTACGTAGACGACCTCCTAATAGCAACAGTGACAGAGGAAGAATGCATTGAATGGACTATTTCCTTGTTAAATTTCCTGGGTTTAAGTAGATTTCGAGTCTCTCAACAGAAAGCACAGCTGGTACAAAAAGAAGTGGTGTACCTGGGATACGAGGTCTCCAGAGGACAGCGATCCCTGAGAACAGCTAGAAAAGGGGCCATCTGTCAGGTGCCTAAACCAGAGACAGTGAGAGATCTGCGTGCCTTTCTGGGAATGACAGGTTAGTGTCGGCTATGGAACTACCAGTACGGGATACTCGCTAAACCACTGTATGATTTATTGAAGGAAGCTAAGGACGTTCTAGTTTGGACCCCAGAGGCAGAAGGGGCCTTCAGGAAGTTGAAGCTAGAACTAATGAGAGCACCGACCTTAGGTCTCCCAGAGGTATCAAAACCATTCTAGCTGTTCTCCCATAAACAACAAGGAATGGCCCTAGGAGTCCTAGCACAGCAGTTGGGACCACACAAGAGAACTGTGGCCTACTTTTCCAAGCGATCGGATGAAGTAAGTAAAGGATGGCCAGGCTGTCTGAAGGCAGTGGCCGCAGTGATAATTAACATAGAGGAAGCCAGGAAGCTTACGTTGGGCCAAAAGATGACTGTGTTAGTATCTCACACCATGTCGGCTGTACTGGAACAAAAAGGCAACCATTGGTTGTCGCCTTCCAGATTCCTAAAATACCAGGCCATCTTGGCTGAATCACATGACATAACCATTCAGGTAACTAACATTGTGAACCCAGCTTCATTTCTAGAAGGGAGAGCCCCAGCAGAACCCATTGAACACGACTGCCTGGAAACAATTGAAGCCGTCTACTCCAGTCACCCAGATCTCAAAGAAGAGCTGCTCGAAGACGCGGACAACTGGTTTTCGGATGGCAGCAGCTTCGTGAAGCAAGGAGTAAGAATGGCTGGCTATGCAGTCACCACTACAGAAAGGGTAATTGAGTCAAACCCCCTGCCTGCAGGGACTTCAGCTCAAAAGGCAGAGCTGATAGCTCTGACCCGAGCCCTGGAATTAGCAGAGAACATGCGAATTAATATATGGACAGACTCTAAATATGCCTTTTCTGTCGTACATGCTCATGGAGCCATCTGGAAAGAAAGAGGACTGTTGACTACACAAGGAAAAACAGTCAAACATGCAGAAGAGGTTCTGCGACTGCTGGAGGCGGTCCAACTCCCAACACAGGTGGCCATAATGCATTGCAAGGGGCATTTGAAAGGCAATACTATTCCAGAAATAGGGAACAGGAAGGCAGATACAGAAGCTAAATTGGCGGCCGCAAGAAATAGGGAAGCGGAAATAGCGGCCCTAATACCAGGGGAGCTGGATATCAATATCCAGCCAGATTACCAAGAATCAGATCATAGGTGGATTCAAAGGAATAAGGGCAAAATACTAGAAAATGGTTGGGGTCAATTAGAAACAGGACAGTTAGTGATACCAGGAAACGTGATGTGGCAGTTTGTGAAGGCAGAACATGAGAAGGCCCATTGGGGCCTAGATTCGCTTTACCAATATTTGCAGACCAGAATAGCAGGACCAAAATTCTTTACTACTATAAAACACGTTACGTCCCAGTGTGAACGGTGTCTGAAGAACAACCCGAATACAGGAACCAAAGTACACCAAGGAGCCATAAACCGAGGTAAATTCCCAGGTGAGGTATGGCAAATTGATTTTTCTGAACTCCCAAGAAAAGGGGGGTTTCGGTACTTGTTGATATTAACTGACACATTTTCTGGGTGGCCTGAAGCATTCCCCTGTAGGACAAATAAGGAAAGAGAGGTAACTAGAGTACTGTTGAATGAAATTATTCCACGGTTTGGGGTACCGAAGAGCATTTCTTCGGATAGAGGTACACATTTCTGTGCAAAAGTAGTGAGAGCAATAAGCAAAGCACTACAAATCAAATGGCAATTGCACACGCCCTACCGTCCACAGGCCAGTGGGCAAGTGGAAAAGATGAATCATCTTATCAAACAGCAAATTGCTAAAATATGCCAAGAGACTAATTTGCAGTGGTATCAAGCTTTGCCTATTGCTCTGCTGAGACTGAGAGTCAAGCCAAGATCGAAGGAAAAGTTAAGTCCTTTTGAAATTCTGTATGGTAGACCTTATGCTATGCAAGCTGTAAATGGGGATGTCATAGACCAGATCGGTAATCAATACATTTACGATTATGTAATTGCGGTGGGGAAACAGTTTGATAAGAATGCTACTGTGATGATCGAGCACCAACCTAAGCAACCTGATTGTAAATTGCATCCGTTTAACCCCGGTGATTGGGTGTATGTTAAGAACCTTTTAGGAAAACCCCTACAAGAAAAGTGGGAGGGACCTTTCCAAGTGCTGCTGACTACCTTCACCGCGGTTCGGATCAAAGAACTACCTACGTGGATCCACTACTCACGGGTCAAGAGAGCTCCGGAGAACAAACAAGAGGAGCTTAAACCTGCTCTAGATGTACAGACTTCTGAATCAGCTGTCTCCGCAGGATCACGTGAGAATCCAACATAAGCTAACATTGACTTTGCCAAAACCTTTATCTCTCATAGCAGAATTTAATGCTGAAGCTAGAGCTGCATTGCGTAGCACGCCAATACAGTGGACAGGGTGGGTTGAAACATACAGTCAACAAGGACCTGACCCACAGGACCCTATTCACGATCAGCCGGGTTTTGGGTGTGGGGAAAGAAATTGTGTGGGACTAATTGGATTTCTTTGTGGAGGTTGTGATAGAAAATTTTGGAACGTACAAAGTTGTTTACTGGACCTCCAATGTTATGAGTGTAGCTGCAAAGAAGCAAGAGAAAACGACCACTATTTGGCCTTAGAGAAATTCGCCAACAGACCCATTTTAGAGGCTAGGGAATTGTTTGAAGCTCCCGAACAAATTGTATTAGGGTGGTGCCATTGGAAAGTACACCGCTGGTTACAATATTGTTTGAAACTTAGTCGTTCTAAGGTTTTATCGACCCGTTGCTATTCTTCTGTCCCACGACATCCACTAACAAGTGACCAAATTGGACCCTTTAAAAAACAAAGAGATTTAGACACTGAACTAGAAAAGGTTATTTTACGGGTAGAACAAATTCACATCAAGCAACGAGAGCGCCAAAAGAAACAAAATTGACAGCCAGACATCATGACCCCGACTCCACCTCAAACCTTTACAAATAGGGATGGACGTCAAGATTCTCAAAGCAATGCTTGCACACCCTGAAGTAAAGAAATTGGTGCAAAAGGTGAATCAAACAACTAAACGAATGGTATGGCAGATAGAACACAATTCAGAAAGAGTAAAGAATGTCCTGACCGAAGTAGAACAAGTAGGCCAGCATCACTGGTGGGACATCTTTACAGGATATTCCCCAACAGCTACACAGGTCTTCCATTACCTGGTGCACCCAATGCTAGTAGTAATTGTAGCTTTGTTAGTCTTCTTACAAACATTTGTTTGTGGTGGAGACTAAGGAGCATAATGAAAAGGACCCAAATGATTTGGGCAATGGTACGAGCCTATCAGCGTCCTGTGGGACCAGAACTTGACGAAAGAATTCGTAAGTTACAAGAAAAGGGGGGAAATGAAGCCCTAAAGCAGATAGCCTTCCAGAAGTAATGGGTTAAAACATGGAATGAGAGGCATGTAAAGAAGGGCCTAGCACTAGAACACACGGAGAAAGCACAGCACTAGGAAAACAGAGCAATAAATTAGATAAAGGTAGAGCAATAAAGGTAGAGCATCATGACAGGGGAAGAGATAGGTATAGGAGAAACTAATGGGCTAAGCAGGTTTAGAGCCAGCAATGTCGAAACGACCCTAAGGGTTTTGCCAAGCCACGGGATCTAAGCCAAGTACACCGGGAATTGACCAAATTAGGAGAGGAGTTCAAAAGTTTAAAGAGGAAGACTCACCGGAAAGACCCCGTCTATGATAAAGGCAACAGGAACGACCACCTGAGAATCCCCCAAAAGAGATGTCTCCACCTACGCTCCGCCCACGCTCCGCCTACACCACGCCCCATATGAATATGCATGATTATGTATCTGATCTGATGTAATCCTATACCCAAAAATGTATATAAGGCTTGCTTTTGCTATGTGAACTCAGAAATCCATTTTGTGATTTCTCCGACGCGTCGCTAATAAAAATACCTCCTGCTTAATTGACTTAAGCTGAGTCTGATTAGGCAGTCACTCTGCCTGTTTGGGGCAAAATTCGGCATCACCCCCCTCGCCTTGGGGTTGGCCTCTAGGTCTCAGTATCTCTGGGCCTCTTGGAAGGGCCCTGACTCTGGTCGCCTCCTGTGCCAGTTCATCTGTGAGGCTCTCTGCGTGTCACTCACGCTCTTCAGCTTGGGGCCCCTCACATGCCCGGGGAACACTAGCTTGGTTTGCAGGTCACACACAGCCTTCAGCCAAAGCCCCCACCAACCTGGGGAACAATAGCCTGGTTTGCAGGTCACACACCCTTCAGCTAAAGCCCCACCTACCTGGGAACAATAGCCCGGTGTGCAGGCCACGCAGTCCTCTTTCCACTGCCTCCCCCTTCCCACCTGCCCAGGAAGTTGAGGCTGACTTTGTGTGTGACTCACTCTCACACACACAAGACAACAATAAGGTACCTTTTACTTTCACATCACCTATTACAAGTTCAGGTGTTACTGGGCAGTCCCGGTGCTATTGGATATCCCTCAACTCATCTGTGTTGTCCAACCCCAGATGCTCTTGGGCAATTTTTCCCTCAGTCCTGCCGTGTTGTCCAACCCCAGATACTCTTGGGCATTTTTCTGTCCCTTAACCCAGCGGTGTGGTACAACTACAGATGCTCTTGGGCATTTAATTTTTTTTGCTGTGTTGTCCAACCCTGGATGTTCTTGGGCATTTTTTTATCCCTCAGTCTGGCTGTGTTGTCCAAACCCGGATGCTGTTGGGCAAAATTTTCATCCCTCAATCTAGCTGTGTTGTCCCACCCTGAGTGTTCTCGGACATATCCTCACTCCGACAGAATTCTGCTCAACCCTGCTCTTGGATGCTCTTGGAATATAAATCCCTCAACCCAGCAGGTTTTTAGGGTCCCCTCCTGTCCCGTTTTCTGGTGGATTGGGCTAGGAAACATTGCTCCCTACCTCTGAGGGGTCCAACCCCTCCCTGAGACCCAGTCCCAGTTACCCTGGGGGATTCTTTCATTCCTTTATCACTCGCTTGGTCTCTTTACTGGCCGCTCCCCTCGCAGAAAGTTGGAAACGCAGTATGGGAGACTCCAGCACTCACTTGGCAGGTCTGGGACAGCCAGCCTTCCTCTCATTCACACACATTCATCCCCCCCCCCCCGTACCTGCCCCCCCCCCCGAGAAGTACTTACCAATCCTTATGCCTTCCCGGGTTCTTCGTGAGCACTACTAGTCTCAGGGGGCCAATTACCGCGGTTGTAGTGAGCCTTTTTCCCTTCTCTTTGTTTTATTGTCTCCTTTTGTCCACTGATTGCAACCTGCATCTGTCAGTCACTTCAGGGGAAACAGAGCAAGGTTGGCAAATAGAGCAGGGTGCACCTCTCCTAAAGCACCGGCAGCGAGGTGTTAGTAACCACCCTCTGCTACCAAAATTGTGAATAACGCCAATCGCTTGTTTTTAAAATTTTAAAAGTTTAATAGTAATAAAATGGTTATAAAAATAGTAATACAATTATAATGATAATAATTTGGACAATTTGAATTAGGACAATATGAGACAATAAAGGCAAAGAGTTACGGACGTCCGGGTACCTTTTTCTGGGCAGCACGAGCCCGAAAAACGACACCCATTAACAAAGGATTAACCCTTAAAAGTAATAGCCTGTTGCATATTCATACACTTCATACATGATGCATAAATTCCATTCAAATACAGGATTCTGTCTGGTCATCGTCAACTTCTTCCTCTTAATCCTAACAGCGCCTTCGAGGCGGGAAGAAGTTCCTTTCTTCTGATAAGAGGGCAACAAATTCTTTTTCTCTGAAAGATTTAGGTGTCCTGTGGCTGCTATCTCACTGCGACTCCTTTCTTTAAAAAAGTATCCTACATAGCATCGTTTCTATTTTAATAATTTTTATAACCTAAAACTATGTTTAACACAGTAATTAAGAGAATTAATACAGCATTACTTTCTAACACAACACATATAATATTCATTTTAATATTTGCAAAAAGCCAATCATAAAATACATGCATTTTTCACTATATATATATATATATGTATATGTATATGTATATGTATATAGTCCTGGGGGCTGCACTAGCAATCAGACTTGGGGCTACAAGTGAAATCCAGCAGACTGAAGTTTGTAAATAAAGCACTTTAAAAAAATTAATTTATGAGACTCTACTACCCAGCCCCCGGGTTATTCCGCGGCGGGCACTGGCTCTCCAGCCCCCCTTCCCCTCCGCCCTGAGCATCGGATTAATCGTCCTCCACAGCCCCGGTTAACGATTAGTAATAGTCAATAAGAGCCGGCGCCACCCGCACTCCCTACGGCTGAGGAGGCCGCATCCCTGAGGCTCTCTGTCCACAGCTCCGGCTCCGTGAGGGGCTCCTCCCATCCGCGGCACTTTCCCGTCGTGCCCCCCCGCCTGCCACTACCACACCCTCCGCTGACATCAGCCTACGCCGCCATATTGCAAGAAAAGCCACCTCCGCCATCTCGGCTGCAGCAGGTGGGGAACGCCGGCTCCCATCGCCACTGCCTCGGCCGAATCCCGCTCCCCATGATTCCCCTCGGCCGGCCGTTGTCCCGGTGGGGATAGGGCGGAGGCAGGAGTGGTTGCCGTCTCTTCTTCTTTCCCCCTCCCGATCTGCCGCGAAGTTCCTCTCCCCGTGGCAGGCCTTTGACCTTCCACTGCCTCCAGCCATGACTTCCTTGACCCAGCGTAGCTCCGGGCTGGTGCAGCGCCGGACAGAGGCCTCCCGCTACGCCTCCGCCGCCAAGGAGCGGGAGGCAGGAGGCGGATCTGAGGATGAAGGCCGCCGGGACGAGCCCGGAGACGATGAGAAGGGCGACTCCAAGGAAACACGCCTCACCCTCATGGAAGAGGTGCTGCTTCTGGGCCTCAAGGACCGTGAGGTGCGGCCGGGCGCGCTGACTAGGGGGATGGCTGACGGGCTACCGCTTATTCGGGGGCCTATGGAGGTTGTTGATGGTGAAGAGGAGCGTAAGTGGCGCTAGGGCGCGGGTGGGATGGGAGCAAGGATGCAGCTGGGTGAGCGTTGCTGTAGGGTTGGGGCAGAAGCGTTGTGGGGGACGGTGGACTGTTATGTAGCTTAGGGGTAGGGGCGCGTGCTGGAACAGGCTCGGGATTTAGGAGAGGTGGGGAAAATGATTGGATGTTGAGCGGAAGGAGACCTGTAGGAGATTTTGGATTGCCCTTTGAATGCAGGATTTGCAGAGGGGCTCTAATATTTGTAGCATCTCAAGGAAGGCAGAGTAGGGCTTGGAGGAGGAAGAGGTCCTGGAGCCTCTGATAGCATTGGTAGTTGACTTAAAAGCCCTGGTTAGACCTCTAATATTTTTGTACTCTTGTACTTACCTGTAACTAATGTGGAAGGCTTATATACTCCTATGTATTTTGTCAGACACAACTTAATGGTGCTTATGGGGTTCTCAGGTGCTTTAGTATGCTTAGTGGCCCTTTTTAATAAGACTTTCCAGAGTGTTAAAAATGCCTTTAACTTCGGGGAGATACATTTGACGAAAATGGGCCTTGAATAATGAGAAGTTTGTCAAAAAGAGGAAATGGCATTATTATGTAATTCTTCATTTTTTCTGAATTTATAGCTTGATTAGGTGACATGAAGCTGTTAATAACAGTCATTGAGGAAGTCATACTTCTACTAGTGTGCAGGATTTTTTGTTTGATTTGAAAGAGGTAATCAGTATAAAAAGCATGCACACTACAGAAAATCCTGTCAGTTTAGTTTGATGCAATGTATAGTGAAGCAAAAAATGCATTTATTTATGTATTATAAGTTTTGCTAAGCAACCTGGTTTTTTTTTTCTTTTTTTGGTGAGAAGTAAACTAATGAAACAGTTAATTGATTTGGGTGGAAGTCTCCTAAAACCGTGTTTGTGAGTGCAGAATAACAGGGGGAAAGATCCTAAGTTGTGTTCTTTGACTCTACGCTGCATCTAAAATAGATTTGATGGTTGATAAAGAATTGGTTAAAGAGTAATTTTCCTAGTTAACATTTGTTTTTTAATGCGTGTTTGTATATCTGTATGTATGCTTGCCACAATAGCATATTTTATTTCTCCTTTAGATTGTGTATTTTTGGCCATATTCCTGTAGTCACTTTTTTTTTCAGTTGGACCTTGCCACAACATCATAACAAAGATATTCAGTGTTGTGTTCTTCCATTTGTTGAATCTGAAGGCGTGTGTGTATGCACATTTCTCTTTCTACATACCTGAATAGCTGCATGAAAGTAAGTTAAGCATGACAAGACAGATATCTGTCAGGATTACCTAGGAGGTCTTGCCTTGAGGAAGGTGGGATAGACTGGATGATCATTCAGCCTCCCCCCCCCCCCCCATGAGTGTGTGCTAAATCCTCTGAATTTTGCAGGCATTAGGCTGTAAAGATTTCAAGGCAAGGAACAATCTGTCTGCCTAGAAAGAATATATGGTGCAACTATACCTAGTATATCAAATACTGGGCCTAAAAATCCAGCTTTGCATTGGTGTGCATCAAAATTATACATCATCCAACATTGCTAAGTGCAACAGTGGCAAACACTGCAGGTAATCAATGTGCGTGCAAAATGTAACTAAGTGATTCCAGTGGCACATATGTTCATGACTCCCTTGAGATTTTGCAGTTGAGATGTCAAACAGAAGGGATGATAATGTCTCTAGGGTAGGGATCTTATGTGCACAAATCTCAGCATGCACCATTTCTGTGCTTGTTAGACATGATTCATTAGAGTTTGTATTTTGGTTTTGTGTCTGATTGTACTCTTTTTTTCTAACACTATGTAAACAGCTTTGTCTCCATGAGTTAAAATCTCCATTATTTAAATTTTAAAATAAAACTATAGATTAATTTTCAAAGATTTTTTTTTGTTCTCTGTTGTTCTAATGATAAGTTAGCAAAACTTCATGCATCTGGAAATGCTTTTAATAAAATTTTTACTACTGGTAAAATTTATTTCTCATGACATTTGTGTGAGATTTTGTCATGATAGCAAGCAGAGAAAAGTAATATAGGGTCTATAAAGTATAATTGTGAAACTTCATGAAATGTTAGGGAAAGGCAAAGAAAAGCCGGTAAATTTAAAGCTGGTAATGTCCTTCCTTTTTATTGCAACAGGACAAAATAATTAGTGTTGAGTTTAAAAGAATTAAAATAGTCCGAATTAGCCTAAGAGCGTTTCCCTAAAAATAGCTTTTTCTCAGAAAAGTCACTGAGAACTCCATTGATAAATTAGTTTCAAGGTTTTTTTTTTTTTTTTGTAATTTCACTTCTAATATTAAACACTGGTGAATATGGCTTAACACTGCATAAATTCTATTAAAAAAGCCTTGCATGTAAGGACCTGCCATTAATAATTTTTAAGTGTAAATTGCAGAACCTTTACTCATAGGAGAGAGAATTTCAGGCAGATTTAGTCAGTGATGGATTGATTACTTTAGTGTTTCTAGGACACTGTTATATATTAATGTGAATCCTGATTTCAAGATAGTGGAATGGTTGTAACAACCACAGACAAAAGTTTTGTGTTGTTGCTGCAGCATGGGTGCAGTCATGGGAATGTCCAGCTGCCCCAAAACAAACACAACACGCCTCAATCCCATTCTCAATGCTTGAACAAAATTAATTTCTTTTTTCATTTGACTTAATTAAATGGTAGTTTATGTATGTGGGCTGGTTGTTGTGTTTTTTTTTTCCAATGTTTCTTTCATTTGGATATTCTGTGTATATATAAGTATTTCTGTATTTCGAGGTCAAGATAGGTTTTAAGGGTATGTGCTAAAATATGTTCATGACAGATCTGGTGTCCTTAGAGGAACAGGAACACTGGAACAAAAGGAGCATCTATAATTTATTTGGAAACCTTTCAGAAACATGATTGGGAAAGGGAATCATGTTTCTCTATTTAGAATAGAGCAATAGCCTGTTGCTATAGGAATAAAAAATACTGAAACAAAATACTTTGCTGTGTTAGGTTAAAAATAATATTGCAGTAGGACCAATCAAAGTCATAGCACAAGGGAAGTTATTCTGTAGAACTACTGAAGCTTCTGAGGTCACCTCTCCCAAAAGAAAGCAGCGGTAAATATTGTTAGCTGATTTACAAATGATAGCTGACATGAGTACAGGTCACTCTTTTCCTTACAATTCTTTCAGACGTGTTGTAACTCAGTCCCATTGAAAACTGAGAAATTGCTAGGTTCTTTGTAGCTGTCACTGCATTTAAGTTTTTTATACATGTAGGGGTTTTATGGTGGATTTGTTGTTTGGTTTCTTGTGTGTTTTTGTTTTGGGTTTTTTTTTTTGAGTTCTCATTCAGTACAAGTTGGGAATCTATTAAAATACAGTAACACAAAGAGCTGATCTTGTCCTCTAAACAATGTGCCACAACTAAGCAAATTGAAGCAGCTGTAGAGACACAACACCTTCTGTAGTTCAGATAATTATATTTAGTAAGATAAAATACTTATTTGATCTGTAACTAATTCCTTATTTGCTGAAAGAAAACTCAAATAACGTTCACTGAAATAATTGTCATGTGCTGCAGTCTGCTGCAACAGTAAATATTTTTAGTTTTATTTACACTTTTATTGGTGAAAATTAAAATGTCCTTTGTGAGAGTGAAGTAATGTTAATTCACTTTGGTTCAGAAATTTTCTTGGACCTTAGCTACTCATGTTTGGCTTTTAGAAACTTCATTTATTGCTGAAGATTTAGTGCTACAGCATAGTTTTTTGTCATGTGAAGGTCTATGATACTTTTCATTGTATTGAAATATGTTATTAGGGAGCTAGTTTGCCTGCTTCAGATGTGCTGTTTTGTGTTGATGAGATTAATTCTAAAATGTAGTTTCTTTATTCTTACCGAATCAGAGTAGCTGGATTTCTTACTGAATTTAATATTTTATTCCTAAAGAGATTTTTTTGGAAAGGTGAAATATTAATTTTGAAAACATTCAAAATATGAGTGGTATTTTCCCTGATTTTAAGATTTGCCTTTGTAAAATTCATATTAGGATTCAGAAATCTGTGATTTTTTTGCCTGTATAACAAATGCGTTTTCAGAAGGCATCTTTGTGTCTTTTTTTTCTCTTCCTCCTCTCTTCCCTCCATCCCCTAATAAAAGTTTTGGCAGCAGCCTGAATGTCAACTCAAAAGCTCCCAAGATTTTTTAAAAATTTCTGAGACAAATGAGTAAAACATGAAGAGATGTCTACTGGGAATTTGCATTTCAGTTGAAGAATGATATATGAATGTGTTGAAACTTTGACAAAGGCATGCTTTATCTCAAATCTTAAATTCATTTAGGTTGGAAAAGCCTTCTAAGATCATAGAGTCCAACCATTAAACTAACACTGCCAAGTCCACCACTAAAGCATGTCCCTAAGTCCCACATCTACATGTCTTTTAAATACCTCCAGGCATAGTGATTTGACCACTTCTCATGACAAAATGTTCAGGGCCTAATAACAACAAAGTATGGAATGTCTGTGATGAAATTTTTTTTCTTTTATAGTTTAGACCTTTTTGGTCCTTTTTAAAATTTCACGTCCATACCTAAATTACAGGCTAGCAGAAAGTAGGAGGTATGTGCTACAAGATGCAGTGAAGTGCCTCTTTACTGTGATGCTGAGTAAATCCTGCTTTTGTGCTCTTTGGAGAACAACATGCTGATTTGGAAGCAGCATTTTGGATACAAGTTGACTTTGTGTTGAAATTGTGTTTATATTTCATGGTTCTGGATACAGCTAATGTGGTTATCTAGCATGGCTAATCTGTAACCTATATTATCTATCCATGGATAACTGAGTATAGTGTGGTCCCTTATTTCATGTCAAGCTGTCTAGTGTGGGACAAAAGCAAAAACAATGTTAAAGCCTTTCTAGTGATACTTCTCAGTATTTTTAAGCACTCTTAAAAAAACAAAACTGTAACCTTTTCCTCTCCTGTAGCAAGTTGTTTTTATAAAACATTTTGCATGAAGGAAGTATAGCTGAGAAAGTATTGCTGTTAATTGCTAGAAGTGGAACTAAAAGTTAACATCATTTTATGTCAAAGAAAAAGTGATGTTATTTCAGGTGTTCTGTGATCCTAAAGTAGTTGAAGGACTGGAGCATTTATCTCAGTTACTTAAGCTTCACAGTAAGTGGCCACCTTTGCAATGCTAAATTGACCAGGCTAAGTGTTACAGATAGTATATTCAAGAATGACTTGCTACTCACTGAGCAAATGATGACTAGAGCACATAATCATTTCTGTTTTGCATTACAGGGGAAATCATAGAATTGTTTTAGTTGAAAGGGACATCTAAAAGTCATTTCATCCAACCCCCTGCAATGAGCAGGGACATCTACAAGATCAGGTTGCCCGAAAAACGACACCCATTAACAAAGGATTAACCCTTAAAAGTAATAGCCTGTTGCATATTCATACACTTCATACATGATGCATAAATTCCATTCAAATACAGGATTCTGTCTGGTCATCCTCAACTTCTTCCTCTTAATCCTAACAGAAGTTCCTTTCTTCTGATAAGAGGGCAACAAGTTCTTTTTCTCTGAAAGATTTAGGTGTCCTGTGGCTGCTATTTTGCAGCAAGTCCTTTCTTTAAAAAAAAAGTATCCTACATAGCATCGTTTCTATTTTAACAATTTTTATAACCTAAAACTATGTTTAACACAGTAATTAAGAGAATTAATACAGCATTGCTTTCTAACACAACACATATAATATTCATTTTAATATTTGCGAAAAGCCAATCATAAAATACTCATTTTTCACAGATTTCACATACACATATCAGACATTAAAACATTCTT